>NW_023270314.1:9176416-9372809 GCF_011800145.1 Mirounga leonina
CACGTGATCACCTATAAGATACTACCTACATGCACGCACATGCACACACACACGTACACTCACACACATCTGACCTCATCATCTCCCATTCTCCTTTTCACCTCAATGCTCTGCTTGAAACACCTGGAACACTCCAGACATTCCCCACCTCAATGGCTCAGCCCTGCCTGTTCCATCCACCTAGAATGTTCTTTCCCTAGGTATCCCAATGCTCACTCCTTCAGTGCAAGTAAGTCTTGACTCAAACATCCATGTTCACAGAGGTCTTTCATAAGCATCCCCTTTTATATTAAGTCACTCTCTCCCTGCTCTTTCTCCTTAGCACATATCACCATTTCATATATTATGAATTTTATTTTCTTGTCAATCTCTCCCCCACTGAAATAGAATGTGAGCTCTGTGAAGCTTTGTCCATTTTATTCACTGTGGGGTCCCTCCTGTACCCAGAACAGTGCCGGAATAAGTGAAAATTCCAGTAAATATTTGTTGAGTGAACACTATTGGATGACTGAATGAAATCATGACATCTATACAGAGAAGAAGGTGTATCTTGTTGGCTACAGCTGAAATATGTACATCTACTACATCTAATACTGTTGCCAA
Source organism: Mirounga leonina (assembly GCF_011800145.1). Classification (NCBI taxonomy): domain Eukaryota; kingdom Metazoa; phylum Chordata; class Mammalia; order Carnivora; family Phocidae; genus Mirounga; species Mirounga leonina. The sequence goes on from NW_023270314.1 coordinate 9,177,020, forward strand.
GTGTTTAATGTAAATTTAAAACAAATGAGAAATTAGGGCAAAAGTCTGCTTTACGTGATTGAGTACTAGAATTATACGTATCATAAAAAGCTTCTTACCCTCCCAGATTTAACAATGTTAGTATTATGAAGATTTTCAAAAAGCCCAGCATTTACTAGGCTGTGATTTACAGAAATATTATGCTTAGTCCATCCTTACTTTCTTACATAGAATCAAAAACTAAAGAAGGAATTAATAAATATTGTCCTCCAGTTTGTTTTCAGTGAAAACTATAGACATGAGAAATATTCATAAGAAATAGATGTGAATAGGGGCACCTGGGTGGCTCAGCTGGTTAAACGTCTGCCTTTGGCTCAGACCATGATCCCAGGATCCTGGGATTGAGCCCTGCATCAGGCTCTCTGCTCAGTGGGGAACCTTCTTCTCCCTCTCTGTCCCCCTCTCCCTCAAAAAAAAAAAAAAAAAGAAAGAAAGAAATAGATGTGAATAAATTCTACTTTGTCCTACAAAATATTAGATTATCATCTAATCTCATACTTTTTTTGGAGAAAACCAAGAGTTTCAATTGGATATCCACCAACAGAACAAGGTCTCATGAGGCAAGTGGAAGGGGAGAGGAGGATTGACAGAAGAACCCAAGCTGCACAAAATCTGTCTTAGGAGCAGCATCTCTCACTGGGAGTAACCTCGGAAGATGGACTTGTTTGTATGACTGAGCTGCACATCCACAGGGGCTAAGAAGTAATAATAGCCAAGGCAAAGGAAGGTAAATCACCAAGGCAGAAATCCAGGAGTGTCTGCCAAGATTTGGAGCATGAGGAGGGGTAAAAGACCTATGTTCGAGGAAAAGAAAGAAGTTTAAGGCACAGAATCAGCAGAACCAGTAAAATTACTGGAGAAAATGATCTACTTTTGTTAGATTGCACCTACTCATTTAGACAGAGCCTGTATCTTCAACAATAAAAATCTCATCACTACTGAGGTTTTTTGCCTAGATTGGGATTGCTCCCATATATTAAACCAGAAAGAAATTCCTTCTCTAGTTGCAGATACATCCTGATACAACTATCCTCATATAGTTAGAAGCTATCCTACTGAAAATATTAGGACCTATGACTGACGAGGCAAATGATTCTGTAGCCAATATCCTCCTGGATGCTTCATCACCGTTTGGTGATTAATTGTTTGGCTTGTCATTAACGGCAATTTATGCCTCTATAATTGCATTTGCAAAAGTCATACCACAAGCACCAACAATGTTCCAACATCTTTCTCAGTAATTATCCATGATGATTGAGCCTGAAGTCTTTAAATGGGATTTAGAACAGATAAATTGTTAAAAAATGACTTAACCTCATTTGTGGAATAATTTATTATTTTCTAATGAGAATGTCACATGTTACCTTTAAAACTTTGTCAGAATTGTTCCGTTGTCATTTGGGAGCTTAGGTACTCTTGAATAAAAAATATAAGAAAAACCATTCAGTGATATAATGAGACTATCTCACAGAATTAAGGGCTTTTATTGTTTTTAAAATTTTATTAGGGTCTCTCTTTTTTTGGTGGATTATTCTAATAAAAAAATCAATCTCGATCTCTCGCTCTCTTTCTCTCTCTCAGAATATTCATACAACCACAGAATGAGATGACAGACACATGATATAGTGAGACTGATTTCTACTCATCTACAACCCCATACAACTACTTATAGAGGAAATACCTCCTTAAAGAGACCAGTTCACTTAGTGTATAATCTAGCTGGTTCAGTCCGTATATAATCCAGCTCAGTGATACTGGGAGTCCAAAGAAATTTAAGGAAAGACTCTAGAGGCAAATAACCATCTCAGGGACAGACCTAGCTATAAGGAGCTCATTATTAACCTCTTCATTAGACAGACTGCTCTAAGACCTCTAAGAAGCTGCTGTTTGTGTCATCTTGAGATGATAAATAAGCTTAACCAGGTATTTTTCTATTTAATTCATGAACTAGCTATCATGCAGAGAGAGGTACATATTTTTATATAAATCCAAACAAAGTTTTCTGTAAATCATACCCTGGTAAGATCGCTGCAGCTCCAACATTTCCTAATATTTATGTATGATCCCCTTGATTATTGAGCACTATATGCTGGAAATGGTGCCAGACTTACTAAATAAAATCAGGCTCTCTCTGCAGCCACCCTATCTCATGGTGATATTTCCTTTCCCCATTTAGAATAAAAATAACAAAGTAGACATTAAGTTTAAAATACCCAGTAGTAAAATTCCAACAAAAGCTGAAGGGTAAAGGAATATTGACATCCCCACTACCAATAAGGACCAAATATGTTTTATATCTAAATCTGAAGAATCTAAAAACTATAACTGGTAGGTTCACTGGAAGCAAGAGAGGTAGTATAATTAGATTGTCTCATGGAAAGTGTTTGTAGAACTAGACAGAACCTAAAATAATATTTTAGCTCTAACATCCACCAACTATGTGACAGTGATCGAGTTGTTAAGCCCTTTGAGATTCCATTTCCTTACCTAAACAAATAGGGACAATGACAGCAGCAACATCACACAGTTACTTTTCATTGCTCCTGGCACACGCTTAGTGTTCGCTAAGTGGCCGATGCTGCTATTGTGTTTTAATGATAATGTTCTGTGACAAGGACTGCTAATTGTCTACCAAAGTCCAATCCCTTTGTTCTTTACTTTTAGAACCCCACATTCCCATCTCAACATATGTCTTTATAGAATAGACTATATTTCCCAACAGCCTCTGCACCTAGGTGTATGTAGCATGTAAGAAGGTCACGGTCAATGAAAACATTTTTTTAATGCTTTACATGTGATGGAATGACCAACGATCATCTAGATAGAGAGCATGGGAAGAAAACCTTTAGTCTATGATCTTCATTCAGGAATGGACATCAGAGCATTTTAATATACTCTGAAAGCTGGGACCCTATGTCTGAAGGTTCAGGTTCAGCAAGTCTAGAGTAGTGCCCAGAAACGTGAATCTGAGAAACAGTCACTAGGTGATTCAGATAGGCCCCTGTACTTTAAGAACCACAGGTAGAGCCTCCGTGAAGTACCGTACATCTAGAATATGAAAAGTAAATGAACATCAATCCAACAGTACATTGGAAACTCTTCAAACTGAACATTCATGTTATCCTAAAACAGCCGAACAATACCTGACTATAGAACACAGTATAAAAGTTCCTTCTCATTTGTTCTTTCTACATGATGAGCTTATTTTCTTTAATTATGAAAACCTTTGTCCCTTAATCCTTCTGTCTCCCATGCAGAACCTCAAAGTCTCTAATGATGTATTCTAGATTTCCTCCCATGGCCTTTGTGTGCACATTTGTCTGCAGAAGTAAGTGGATATCAGTGAGTGAAATCAATAGATATCTTGATGAGTCCTCTGTCACCGCTTGAATACATGCACCAGGTTGGCTACACACTTCCAGATGGAGTCACCTTCATTCCTTTTATATAAGGTCATCGACCACCAAGTCCTTCTTTTAGAGCAATGATTCTCCATCAGGGGTGATTTTGCCAGGGCACATCTGACAGCATCTGGAGACATTTTTGGTCATCACAACTGGAGGTGCTACCAGCATCTAGCAGGCACAGTCCAGGGATGCTGCTGGACATCTCATAATGCACAGGACAGACCCTCAAAACAAAGAACTATCCAGTCCAAAATCAACAGTGTCAAAATTGAAAAACTGTTTCAAAGGGTGTTAAAGGAACTCCTTTCCCTATAGATCTGTGGTTAGAATACCCAAAATCACATTCTCTAAGAAGCATCTCACACCGAACTAGAAAATAAGCTCCATGAAGAGAGAAGCCATCTTCCTTGTGCACACACTCCTGTGTCTGCCCGGTAGACTTCAATCTTAACCATCCATGAGATAGGACAGTGGAGCAGTGAGGAACGCAGGCTTTGCAGTCAGACTTCCTGAGCTTGAGCCCCCGCTCCAGCATTTAATACTGTGGTACAATGGACAGGTATGCCATCTCTCTGAGCCTCTAATTCCCTCATCTGTAGATTATAAAAAATACTGTGACATAAACTTCTTAATCACATTGTTATAAAGATTAAATTTGATAATCCATGTAAAGTTTTTAGAACAGTATCTGACACGTAATGCAGGATTAATAAAATAATGCTTTTTAAAAATAAAATAACTAATTTGATGATTGAATGAATAATTTTACAATGCTTCAATAGTGCAGGAAATCTCCTCCTTTCCATCTTTTAACCTAATACTCCCTTGCTCTCCACCCCACGTTTATTTTTTTCCACCCCACTTTTAATTGTAACCTGATAACTAACAGAATATCATTTTATTTTTTAGATGTGGACATAGGATGATAGACAAGACACTTCTTTGTTTAATTCCGGTTTAATTCTCCATGTCTTCAAAGCCCTTTCTCTCCCTGATTTCTTCCTGCCAGCAATTCTTCCATACACCTAAGAAGAGTCCGTCTTGGGGCGCCTGGGTGGCTCAGTTGGTTAAGCGACTGCCTTCGGCTCAGGTCATGATTCTGGAGTCCCGGGATCGAGTCCCGCGTCGGGCTCCCTGCTTGGCAGGGAGTCTGCTTCTCCCTCTGACCCTCCCCCCTCTCACGTGCTCTCTCTCATTCTCTCTCTCAAATAAATAAATAAAAATCTTAAAAAAAAAAAAAAGAAAGAAAGAAGAAGAGTCCGTCTTCCCCCAAATAACAGAAGCATAGAAAAACATCCCTCACATCCATCTCACCTCCTCTAAAGTAAGGTTAGGGGCATCTGGGTGGCTCAGTGATTAAGCGTCTGCCTTCGGCTCAGGTCATAATCCCAGGACATGATCCCAGGGCCCTGGGATCGAGCCCCACATTGGGCTCCCTGCTCCTCGGGAAGCCTGCTTCTCCCTCTCCCACTCCCCCTGCTTGTGTTCCCTCTCTCACTGTGTCTCTCTCTCTGTCAAATAAATAAATAAAATCTTTAAAAAAAAAAAAAAGATAAGATTATAAGTCATCTTGCACGATGCTGGTCATCACAGGAAAAATAAACATTACAAATTTTGCAGCAGTTTTCACGGTGCCATTATGCTGGGGTGTTGAGATGAAATGGCAGGGCTTCTTGTCATCCCCTCCAAATAATCCTCCTTTGCAGACTATCTTTTCTAAGGTGTTCCCACAAAGGTTCCCATGTTAACCATCTGTGCTCTTTCTTCCCGCACCCCACCCAGTCTGCTCACTAATGAGATGCAAACGTACTCTCATCTATAGAGGTGGCCATGCACTGAGCGTCCTTCTATGTCCAGCACTCTGATGTGTCCAGCATGTCCGTTATTTCTTTACACTTCTCATTAGAAGCATTAGAAGGCATATGTTGTTAACCCCCTTCTATAGAAGAGACTGTAGTTCCTGTTAAGAAATCTGCCTTAGTAAATGGGGGAAATCCAAAATCCAACCCTGAGAGCCAAATACCAATGCTCCTTCCACCACCCTTCTTTTTCCAGCCTGCACTTGACTCCTCTACAGCCTCCCAGAAAACACACATCACATGAGAGAATCCCTTCACTCCCAGATGACTGTTTTACACAGGACTATTCTACTCACTTGCTGTTCACATTGCCTCTCCTGAAGGGAAGGGAAGGCAAAAGGATTGCCTCCACTAGGAACATCTCTTATATTTCCACAGAGGCCCTTCTGATGGAAGTTATCGTCTAGCAAATTACTGGAGGAAAAAAAAAAAATAAGAACACTCTCCCATTCAGACAAAGTGATCCTGTTTCAAATGATTATTTTTCCCCTTCTGAAATGCTGAGACACACTTCTGCATTAATTCCAGGCATGTGTGGAGATAACCTAACTTTCAGCCTGACTTGTCATTTAAGAGATTTACATTTCATCAGAGAGACATGTATAATAAATTTGCCATAATAAAAAAAAAAAAAAAAGGACTCCGTATTTCTTCATTTTCTTTCACTAGCACGACAAGAGTGTGTAGTGTTAAGTTGGAGGGGAAGAAAGAATGAAATGCCTCACTCTGGACAGTCCTCAGCCTGAATCCAGAACTCTACGGGAAAGAGTCAGAGAAGGTACAAGAGTAAGGGAAAGAAAGCAGGGAAAAACCACCAGAAATCAGGCCACGCGGCTGATGCGCCCTCCTCTCAGTCAAGCAACCTAAAACTCTGAGGTTCTCTGATTCACTTTTATTTATTCCTCTGTCACCCAAACCAAGACACTCATTAAGGCTTTTTGATTTTTCCTCCAAATGCATCTCCTATCACCCATGTTTCAAATATTTATTGAATGACTGCTATGAGCAAGGAATTGCACTACATGCCATGGAGGATATAGTATATGTTATACACATCACTTCTCTGAGCTGCCCCAGAATGTGTGTGTGTGTGTGTGTATGCGCCTGTGTGTGTGATTATGTGTATAATACAGCATATGTGTGTGTTTGTCACTGACAACAGTTCTTCTCACAGAGCTTGCGATCTAGTGAGAAAAGATGTGCGGAAAACAACAAAATGAATTCATTAGGACAATGATCCAAAGAGAATTACAACTGAAGGGCAATTACAGCTCAGAAAGGGAAGGAATCTAGCTGGGCAAGGCTTCGTGGAGGCAGTGAAACCTAAAACTGCCTAGAACAGTTAAACTCTGGGCTAAGGTAATTCTTCCTTGTTACACCAGCATTCTTTAAAATTTTAACTTGGTAACTGAAGCACAGCATTTTATAGACTTATGGGGTATTTTTTAAAGATTTTATTTATTTATTTGAGAGAGAGAGAGAGAGCACAAGCAGGGGAGGGGCAGAGGGACAAGCAGACTCCCCACTGAGCATGGAGCCCTACCCTGGGATCATAACCTGAGCTGAAGGGAGACGCTTAACCAACTGAGCCACCCAGGCGCCCCTCACAGAGTTATGTTGAAAAAAAGTTTCACTGTCATGTAAAAAACACATATGGATAGTCACTGTATTTGCCTTTACAAGGTCTAAATCTTCATTATCCATCATGCTCAGTCATGACCTTGGTGGGGGGGTCCGCTTTCAAAACTACAAGCTTCCTCACCCTCCAAAATTTTTGGCACATGTCTTCAAAGATGAATAGTTCTTAAACTTCATATTTATCATGTCATTTCCTTACCCTTTCGGGGTCCTTATTTCTTTCCATTTCCAATCTAAACTGGTCTCTCTGACCCCACTTTATCTATTTAATTTCACTTCCCACAATGCCACCTTGTATCTTCCTTGGGATCCAGCCTGGTTGAATACACGCTTGGGAGCTCAACTGCCTGGGTCTGAATGCTGGCTCTACCACTGTGAGCCATCATGGGCAAGTTCAGTAATCCATCTCCCAGTGCCTCACTTTCTTCATCTAGAAAATGGGAATAATAATTCTTGCCTCAAAGCATTAAATGAAGTATTAAATGAAATGACACTTACAACAGTGCCCAGCAGCTAGTCAGTACTCCATAAGGTATATCTCTATTTATCTGCTGTTTTTGCTAACAGGATATACTTTCTCCTTTCTTGATAATGTCATACTGTTTTTCCTTTGAAAAACTACCACTCCCCAGATTCCATTGGCCCTGAGAGGTGTGTTGATGAAGGAATACCAGTATCTACATCATCCCTAGCAGTGGGCACTCTATTCAGCCAAAAGAAATTGCTCTTTCTCCTGAGAACTGGAGGACTACAGCTAAAGCAATCTCAAGATAGTGCCCTGAGAAGATTCTGAATTGGTATGCCATCTAGATCCTCAAAGCTATCCTTCTCAAGACCTAATTATTTAATTCTTCATTTCTGTGAGCTATCCAGAATCTACCATTGATTTTCTCTTTTGCTTTAGTTTTCCTGAGTTGCTTTCAGATATTTGCAACCAACTACCTGATTTATTAATCTTCTCACTCTGAAGAAAACCCTATGGTCATTCTTAACTTGGACACTCTCTTCACCTCACAAAGAAGGCTCTCTAATTTACCTTCCACCTACCCATATCCACTCGTCCCTCAAGACCCAATACTTTTCAATAATAATCTATGCCCTCATTGATTTCTTTCTCTGTTCTTCAACATCTAGCATACCACTGAATTTACCTTTCCTTTATAAAATAGTGCCTGGTACCATCCAGTGTATGGTCACGTGTTTATCTTGTCTCATCAACTGGCTTCTAAACCCTTTGGAAACAAAATCTATACCTTACACTTTGGTTTATGTGTAGTATTTAACATAGTGCTAAGTCTAGAGATGACATTGGGTATCTATTAGCTTACCAATTAAGGTTAATCAGAAAAGGTTAGAATTTTTCCCCTCCTTGTCACTCCAAGTCTTATATCTAATTGAACTTCTAATGAATTCTGCTCAGTCTATTCTCTCTTTATCTTAAGTATGCCATAATTTTCCAAGTATCAATAGTTCATTATTGAACACAGCTGCTCAACACATATTTGTGAATGGATAAAGAAATGCTTTTCTGTGATCTTTAAGAAATATAACAAGAAATAAATCATTTTCAGTGCCATGTGAATAGTACATATGGGTAATGATTGGTTTTAGACATTCACCAATTCCTCCCCAAATCAAACCTAATCAGAAAGCAGCATCTCACAGACCCAGTGAATTTCCTTTCTGCCATCTGGTCTGAAAAGGAAGTCAAGAAACATTAAGTAGGTGGCAGTAGCTAAGGACAGACAGTACTATTAGCACTTCTGATGCCTTCTTCCACTCTGAATATTCACTTTTATATATCCAGCTGAATACAAAGGACTTGCAGTCCTTCCTTTGATTCTTTAGGAAAGAATATTTCTCTTTATTTCCTGTAAGTTCCATCTCTAGAAATATTAATATATCTCAACCAAAGACCCTAGTTAGTCTTTCCAAAATTTGATCTTAAGTCCTATAAGAATCATTTGAATCAGAGTTACATCAACCTTTAGACTATGATTTTGTTTCACCATTTGTTTTAGATCATGGTTACCCAGAGATTTTTCTCTAGACGGCAGCACGTTTTATGTCTGAGCCTAGATGTAAAAATTTGGCTACTTTTTCATGTCAGCCACAGTATAAGCAATGGTGCTTGTTTGTCCTACATCCAATTACTGCCTGCTCCTTGATCCTTAGGAAGGTTGATCTACACTGGCATGGCAGCTTTAATCAAACAGGAAAACAGACCCTGGTCAGGTAAATAATGGGAAAAGGAACTGAGAGTCTTTTAGCAACAATGATAAGACATTTTATATTATCCCCATGCTTCAACAGAAAGCTCCTGATATGATCTGAAGCCCTCCCAAACTCAAATCCTTTAATGGTTCCCTCTGCTTAAAGGATAAAATCAAAACCCCTTAACATGACTTACAAATCCCTTCATGATCTGGCCCCTTCATGATCTGGCCCCTGCATAAATCTCTAACCTCATCCCTTACCACTTCTCTCCTCAACATTACACAATATTTTTTTTAATTTTTTAAATTTTATTATGTTATGTTAATCACCATACATTACATCATTAGTTTTTTTGTGTGATTTTTTTATTTTATTTATGTTTATTCACCATACATTACATCATTAGTTTTGGATGTAGTGTTCCATGATTCATTGTTTGCATATAACACCCAGTGCTCCATTCAATACGTGCCCTCTTTAATACCCATCACCAGGCTAACCGATCCCCCCACCCCCTTCCCCTCTAGAACCCTCAGTTTGTTTCTCAGTATTCTATCTACCTCTCTTAGATTATAAAGGGTTAGCCAAAACAGTCCTTTAAGTACAAGTCCTAGAGGCACCTAGGTGGCTCAGCCGGTTAAGCCTCTTACTCTTGATTTTGGCTCAGGTCATGATGTTATGGTTGTGGAATGGAGGCCCTCGCGTCAGGATCCACACTCAGTGGGGAGTCTGCTTGAGATCCTCTCTCCACTCTCTCTCTCCCCCTGCAACTCCCCCCACCCATGCATGCTTACTCTCCCTCTCAAATAAATAAATAAATATTTTTAAAAAAATGAATCCCTCTTTGTAAAAAAATAAAAATAAAAAAAGTAAAAGTCCTAAAGAACTAGAAGGGAAAAGAAGAGGGAAGATCAAAAAATAACAGTAATGAATCTGAAATTAGAGGGAAAGTAGCAAAGAAAAAACATTCTTTTATATTATCAGGTTATATGCTACTACTTAGATATTTGGGCACCATATCTGAAAGACAACTGAATTGGTGGTGGCCTCTGCTATGAAAATCCTAGCAAGAAGTCTGGGGGAAGGAAGATCACAGCCGAATCACCCTCCCCTCTACCAAAGAGAGAAGTGGACCTCACTATGTACCATGCAATCCATCACACACATTATCAAAAATAAACATACTACAACTATGAATACTCTACACTGACTAAATTAGTCTGTTTTGTCAGTTTGTTTTTTTTCCTTCAAGCTTTTCCTGTAGCTTCTATTAGCCTCTTCAATACGTAGACTCTTAAACCTCAGGACAGTTGATAAATTGTGGATTGTATAACAAAACCCATTATCATCCATCACTGAATTCACCATCAGCCCAGGCCAGCCACCAGGGGATGGATATGTGCTGAGGCAGACTCCATTACACCAACATCCCAATGGAAACTTTGGGGCAAGAGAGTTCTATAAGCTCCTCCATTAACTAAATTCTGCCTACTCAGTTTACTCTCTCTTCTGTTAACGTGTCCCTCCAGTCTACCATTCCACCCTCTATGTAAGTAATCCTTATTATCAACAGCTCTTATTCTTACACACACCACAGATACCCACCGCTTCGGCCCACATTCTTATCCTTATTTAGATCTATTCTCATCCACTCTCAGACCAAGAGAGAGACATGAGCACTTTCCTAGCTCCTCAATGGTGATTTTACATCACTATTCCTCCAATTCCATTTTAAAAAACTCTCTTTTTTGGAGCTCATGGCTTTCACCAATCCTTTTCCACATGTAGGCATCTAGGTGTTACTCACACTTAGAAAATTTGAAGCTTGGCATAGTTTTCTTGCCACATTCTCAAGGATTCCCCCTTGGTGTTTCTGATGTTTGTTCCAAAATGGCCCCACAGTTCTCTGTTCCCTCCATGATTGTATCTTCAATCCTCTTCATCCATCCAACTTTGCAATAACAGACTTAAAACTCCTTCAATCCCTCCTGAAATCTGAAACCCCCCTCTCTATCCCAGACCATCTTTCCACCTTACTCCCTTTATCATTCCACTCCTACTTTTTATTCTCATAATAACTTCTATTCTTCAACTGTTCCAATCCATTTTCCATGAATATCAGTCCCATTGTGGGTTCCCTTGCCTTTTTGCCTCTCTGGACACCATAGCCTATGATTTCAATAATGCTTTCATGATCACCATTTTACTGTTACCCTCTTGACTACTGGCCTGGTGTGCCTCACTGGTGGCCCAGGCTGAATCTCCCCACATCTGTTTTCTCTATTCCTGTTCCTGGGTTCTTTAAACAGAAAGGTACAAAACAGTTTTGGCCATTTACCCTACAGAGACAAGCCATTAAACACCAAGTAGTCATTGGCTACTGTCTGGGAAATTTTTGGTTCTCTTCTGATAGATTCAGCTCTCTTTTATCTAAAAATCACCTGCAGTAGGCTCTGCATAGATGTATTTTCTTATCCCTTCCATAACTAGCACTATTAAAAAACAGTCTACAATCACCGCATGCATTTCTTCACTCTACACTCACTTCTTAGCAAAACTTATCAGCTCTGTTCCTACCACACTAATGAAATTTAAGGAAGTTCATCAATTAAATGATTTTTCTTTTTAAGTTCTCAAACTCCGTGGCTCCAATAAACTCATGACCTGGCCACATAACTTGCTGACAAGACTGCAGACCCAACTGGATGACCCAAACCTGGCTCAAGCATAACTCTCATGCAGCAGAGGTGAGCTGGGAGCTATAATCCCAAGTCAGGCATCCATGGGACAGCCAGCCTAGGTTCACCTCACTGGCAAGCCCAGCTATCAATCAACAACACTCAGAAACTTGCTTTCCTGATAGAGGACAGAGACAATCCCTGGTCCTTCAGTATTTAAGAGCCACCCCATTTCTCTTCCCCTATACTAAATCCTCCAGAGCTTAGACTCTGTGCTGAATTCAGTTCCCTGTTTGGCAGTAAAATTTTGCCTCTCAGTACTCAACTCTCTTTAACAACACTTTTCACCTACAATGTTCCCACAGAGGACCTAAAAACAAATGATATCTGTATTGTAACATTTGCTATTTATATTTCAATATAAGTTAGACTTATTTTTCACAAATCTTCATGTCATATATTAACCAAAAGGTTTTGGAAAACCCCTGGTCTTGTGACTTCTCTGAAGGGAATTCACTCATTTAGATGTTCAATGGACTTTCACTGAGTACCTATCATTTTCTAGGTCCTGAATCTTACAAAGATGAGTAAGATATGGCACCTGCCTCCAAAGAATTCACAGTCTAGAGGAGCAAAGAGCCAGCAAGAAAGGGCTATGAACAATGAGATAATGACTATAAGAGATGAGTTTACAAAACATTCTAGGAGTAGAGAGGAGGAGGACTGTCTCTTGTTGGGATCATCAGGAAGCCTATATTTATATTCCTAAATTGACTGTAATCCAACTCTTTTGTTACTATTTTTCTTTCTCAATGGACACTTATTATATTTGTAAAGCAATCTAAACAGAATGTTTAATGACAAAAGATCTCCTACTAGTAACATGAATTTTTCAAACTGGAATATGTGCTTAGATCATATTAACCTACACTTGCACTTCTCTTGTTAAAATGAGACCTTTTATTTTCAGTAGGAAACTACATGGAATGATCCCATGTTTTAAGTGTATATATACAATATCATCACTAAAACTCTAGCATCAGAAATGTGTATCACATGGATGTGTGTATATATTTTCCTGGGTGTGAGTATTTGTAATATTCATCACTACTATAAATTTTGTGTATTCTTCCTGTTGTAGTCAGTCCACACAATAAAACTAAAAAACACATTTGTGGTACTTTTTCGGGAAAATTTTCTGGGAAAAATTTGCGGTAGATTTTTCCCAGCATGCCTTCTTTAGAAACTCATCTTCTTTGCAACACACCCTCCCATCCATGAGGTGAAGCAGAAGATGCCATGTTCCTACAATGTGACTCCACATGTGTACTGTCTAGACACAGCGACCAGAGATGATCACATGACCCACACAGGGGCAATCAATAACATTCCCTATAAGTTTGGGAGTTTGTAAAGTTCACTTTCCCTCTTGGGTCCTCCATGGCAATATGCAAAACTTGGGAACTTTCAGTGGCAATATTACACCACGTGAATCAAAGAACAGAAGTCTACCCACAGTGAGTAAGCAAAGCAGAAGAAGTGCTGATGAGGACTGGCCATAGGATTCTCAAGTTTCTCACAGGACTCCATGCCCCAGGTCTGTCTCTGACCTGCGATGCCTTGAGATATCCCAATACCTTCCTAATAAATTTTCCTTTCACTTAGGCAGTATAGACTGTGCATCCAAGAGACTGGCCAACAAAAATGAAAACCCTCATTGGTTGTGATAGCCAATTCAGAATGCATAGTGAATCTGGAAGACAGAAACATTCTATTATATCACATTCTTGACTCCTTGCTCTTCTGCTTCCCCAATGTTTACTTAATTCCTATCTTTGTCCCTCACCAAGTCCTACCAATTCTTCCTTTAAAATGGCTTTTATAGGGATGCCTGGGTGGCTCAGTCAGTTAAGTGTCTGCCTTTCAGCTCAGGTCATGATCCTGGGGTCCTGGGATCAAGTCCCACATGGGGTTCCTTGCTCAGCAACGAGACTGGTTTTCCCTCTGCCTGCCACTCCCCCTGCTTGTGCTTTCTCTCTCTCTCTCTGACAAATAAGTAAAATCTTTAAAAATAAAAAAAATAAAATAAAATGCCTTTTATATCTATACTACCCTACCCATTTATACTATAACTACTCTAGTCCAGAGTTTCTTAGGTAAATGGGCCCCTAACCCCACTTTCCTCATCCCCACATATTTTCCATGCTTTTCTCAGGCAGATTATAAAAATTATATATGTCATGACTCCAGCTTTTAAATTTTCAGTGGCTCTTATTGTTAACTGAACAAAATCTTAAAACTTAGCCAGGCATCAAGCTCTTTCACAATCTAGTTTCCATCTACCTGTCAAACTTATATATCCCTACTCCCTTCTAGGATTTCTGAATATATTATCAATTTAATTGCCATCATCAGAGTGAGAACAACATGTCAGTGCTTATGGTTTTATTAATATAATCTCCTATAATATATGTAGCAACTGTGATGGTTTCAAATGAGTCTGCAAAATCTTTGACACTATTCTCATTGAAAATGGGGTCTACACTCCCTTTGCTAGAATCTGGGCCAACCTAAGTTCATTACTAATACAGTGCATTAAAAGTGATACTGTTGGGCGCCTGGGTGGCTCAGTTGGTTAAGCGACTGCCTTCGGCTCAGGTCATGATCCTGGAGTCCCGGGATCGAGTCCCGCATCGGGCTCCCTGCTCGGCGGGGAGTCTGCTTTTCCCTCTGATCCTCCCCCTCTCATGTGCTCTCTCTCTCTCATTCTCTCTGTCTCAAATAAATAAATAAAATCTTTAAAAAAAAAAAAGTGATACTGTTTAACTTATTAGGCTGGGTGAGCTAGCAATTCCTTGCTAAAAGAAAGGGAGAGAAAAAAAGATGGTGACTAATACAATCTATGTAACCATTTATAATGAAGTAAACAGGCAGTGTAAATCCCTTGGTACACTCACCTCTGGAGGCCTGAAGCACCAGTCATGAGTTTGACAACTTTAGGCCACCATGCTGCAAGGTAGCTCAGGCCACATGGAGAGACCCCTGGTAGACACTCCATTGAGAGCCCCAACTAAGAGGCCAGAAACAGCCAACATCAAGTAAAGACACTTAATAAAGATGTCCCCAGATGATTCTGGCCCCCAGCTGTTGAGTCACTCCTGCTGTAACCCTTCCAGCTAAGACACTGTAGAGCAGAGTCCTCCCCTGCTCTGTACTGCCCATTCCCAGGATGCACAGAATCCATAAGCATAAGAAATGGTTATTTCTTTATTGCTAAGTTTCCAAGTGGTTTCTAATTTAGCAAGATCAACTGGGACCAATTTTAGTACCTGGGAGTAGGGCACTGCCATAGCAAAAGACTTTGGTTTGGGGATTGAACTGTGGGTGACAGTAAACAATCCTTGAGGGGATCCTGTATCGGAAGCTTTATGGGCTTTAAGGAAGCTGTTGCTGACAGCATGAAGGATGTTAAGGTACATGGTATTGGAAGCTGAAGGAAAGGGGTCCTCTGTCACGTAGTAGAAACAAGTCTGGCAACCCTGCTGCCTGTAATGCTATGGAAAATAAGAAATACAAATATTAAACTGTATTTCCTAGCTCAGAAGACTTTCAAGTAGAATACGGAAAGTGATGCCAACGCCTTCTCTCTGGCCATAAAAAATCCAAAACAGGAGAGATGAGTTTAAGAACAAACTGTCCAGTTTCCAAGCAAAATTTGGAATAGGACTTACTGAGCTTGAAATTAAATTCTTCTCCTTCCCAGCCTCTCCAGAAGGCAAGAGATTCTCAAAGTAAGAAACTGAACTCAGGGAGGAAAAATATAGGTCACTATCAGGAAAAGATGATCTAAAGATGAAGCCAAGGACTCAACTTCAGGAACTGTTAAGACTTCAGACACTTTTAAAATGATGCCCTTCAAACCTTTTCAAACAGACAAGAGGTTTCCTAAAGACATTAAGGTGGTGCCTTATAAAACTTCTCTGTTCAGTAACAGAGCATCTAAGAGTGTTATGAGCATTATTTTACAAAGCCTCACAGTAGACAAAGGCTCATATTAAAGAGACCCATGGTTTAGTTTTGTCTAATGGAATGGATATAACTTGATACACAAAAAGATCAAGTTTTTTAAAAAAATAGTTATACCTGGGGGCACCTGGGTTAGCATCTCAGTTGGTTAAGTGTCTGCCTTTGGCTCAGGTCATGATTCTGGAGTCCCGGGATCAAGTCCCAAGTTGGGTTCCCTGATCAGTGGGGAGTCAGCTTCTCCCTCTGCCTCTCACCCCACTCGTGTTCTCTCTCGCTTGCTCACTCTTAAATAAATAAATAAGATCTTTTAAAAAAAAAATTATACCTGTTTTGACTTAAAGCAACAGAGCCAATACAAAAATAAATAAATAAATAAGCCTTTGGACCCCTGATTTTTTATTGATAGGAAGCAAGCTGAGTAAGCTATTCAATTGCAGACACAAACTAATTTTTAATTACAAAAGATAAGATGCATTAAAAGGCAAAACTAAGAGGCCAAATGATGGGGCCAAGTGCCGGGAAGGACAACTCACAGGGAACAGCACTAACTCATAATTTTAAAATTGTCAACATGTGCCCAGTTGGATTTCAGAACTGCTATGGGCCAGTGACTGTTATGTCCTCCCATTTTCTCCATTCTTGAATGGAAAATCCTATTGAAATAATCATATTCTCGGGGGCCTGGGTGGCTCAGTTGGTTAAGCGACTGCCTTCGGCTCAGGTCATGATCCTGGAGTCCCAGGATCGAGTCCCACATCGGGCTCCCTGCTCGGCAGGGAGTCTGCTTCTCCCTCTGACCCTCCTCCCTCTCATGCTCTCTGTCTCTCATTCTCTCTCTCGCAAATAAATAAAATCTTTAAAAAAAAAAAAAAGAAAGAATCATATTCTCATCTCGCCATTGTCTATTGGGGGAGAGAAGATAGATAACAGGTCTTCAGAGCAAGAGAAACCATGTTCAAGAAACGAAACCCAAATAGTCTCATCTACACTGAGACCTAAATTTGATGGTGAGATCCTGGATCTCAGACTTCAACCTGATGTTATAATGCAGTGAGACCTACTGGTGAGTATATTTTGTACATGAGATGAATGTAAATAATTTGTGGCCCGAGAGAGATGTACTGATTTGAAAACTTGTCCACAAATTCTCTGACACTCCCTATCAAGAGGTGGGATATATGCCCTCCTCCAGCAAATCAGAACCATCCTTAGTGACTTACTTGTAACCACTGGAATGCAGCAGAAGTGATGATGTTTATGATCATAATAACCATACACTATCCCATAGATATCCTGTAGATATCCCAACTCTTTGTCTTTTCTTAGTAACATTTCCCACCAAGGATTATATGCACACATCATCTGCTTTTCTAAGACCAAACCATCATTCACTGTCATATTAAGTCCCATCTCCACCATGAAGCACATCATTAGACTCCAGCCTTAGCAATTTCTCCCTCTTCTAAACGGTCTTGATTTTCTACAACTTTCATTTCACAATTAGTGAATGCCAGTATCACTAAGACACAATTAGTGAATTCATTGCTTTTCTGATGCATATTCCTTGGCTACCCTCTTGAATTATGTCCCTAGACAAGGGTTGAAAATCCAAACACTTACAGAAAGAAAGCAGGTAATATACAACAGTGAAGTGGACATGATGCAGAAGAAAAAAGTGGTCTGAATTAGGTTACACTAGGAAGCAAATGCTTCATATAAATGGGTTAGTCACCATCCAGCTACAGCCACTGATTTTCTTCATAGCAAATATCACCACCTGATATACATTCATTTGTTTATTGTCACTCTCTCCTCATTAGAATGTAAGTTCCCTGAGAATAGAAACCTTGTTGCTTTGTTTCTTGCTATATCACCAGAGCCCAGAACAACACCTGACGCTCAATCAGTAAGTATTTGCTGAAGGAATAAATGAGTGAACAATTATTGCCAAGTGGGAATGTGAACCCAAGATCTTCCCATTTTTCAAGAGAAGCCAGAAATAAATAATTTTATGTGCAATCTCTCAATTTCTAAATATCGACCATTAATTACAAAAACATTAAGCCTTTTAGGGATGGGTAAACAAAATATGTCTACCAGCTTGGATTCATTGGAAAGATGCACATGCAATCACTCTACTAGAAGGATCTTAAAGTTTTTTACCTTTCTAATTACTTAGCATAGTGCCTTGCAAAGTGTAGAAAACTTGAGAAGTAAATGATGATGCTTCAAATACACACACTTGAGGCACTGTTACAATTCAGCTGTAAATTATTAAGATGCTACTCTAGTTACACTCTCATATCTCAAAGAAAACTGCATCAGCTTCTGATCCAAAATGACCACCTGGATTTCACATGACTGTCCCACCCCAAGATCCTAAAGCTAAACTTCCACTCCCTTCAGCTGCTAAGAGTTCAGAAATGTGATTCCCATGTCTTCCTCCCCAGTAATAAAGAGGAAATGCAATGAAAATAAAAATAGATTGGATATCCAAGGGGTCACCAAAAAAAAGAGCCAGGTTTTAAAGTGTATTTCCACAGTTGATAAATAAGGGCTCCCAGTGGCAATTTTGTTTTCCTTTTTATTATCCTTAGCATTTTTAGATTATACAATCTAAAATTTTATTTCAGTTGACCTTTCAATGTTCTCTGGTAGCATGTTTTATCTTTTCTACATAAAAATTATTAAGCAGGAATTTTAAAATGTTTACTAATTACTTGGATTCTTAACTCTAATAAAAGTCACATCTAAATAATTAGAGTGTGTCTGGTTTTAAATATGGGTCACTTAGCAACAAGCTTAATTGTGTAGGGCTGAGAACACTTTTAAGATGCTTTAAAGAAAACATACTAGAAAAAACAGTGCCAGTGTGCCCTATGCTGCAAGCTTACGCACAGCAAGCCGGCCATCAACTTTTGAAGATGTCAAAGTAAATGAGATGTCTTGGTGTTCCTTTTCTGTGTGTCGTCCAACATGTACAGCCTTCAAGTATCCATAGGAGACATCAACAAACACCAGAGGAACTCAACATATCAAACGAGTACAAGTCCAGAAGAGCAAAATGTCTTCTGGCCCTCTAAAGCCAGCATTTAGAACCTAATTTTAATGATTATGTAGATTAATTCACTATACACAGCTCTTCAAATAATGGCATTAATTTTTTATGGAGGCAGATTTTACTTTTTAAATAGGTTCCACAGTGATTTAAATTGAAAGTAACACTGAGAAAAATTTATTTATCCAAACCTATTTTTCAAAATTTAGGCTGTTATAGACCTATGAACTTTCTACAGAACAAGAATATAGGTTTCTATTAATTCCTTTTGTTGCGTTCGAATACAATGGCCACCGGATAGGGAGAATCATTACTTGAATTCTTTTACAGACATACAGCTGAAAAGACGAAACAGAGTTCCCAGGGCACATGGCAGGAAAGCCCAAAATTTGGGATCAGACCAACAAAAGTTTGTCTTGCAGCTCTACCACTTGTTTACTTTTTGACTCTGGGTCTTTAAACCTCAACTTACTTTATTCATCTGGAAAACCAGAATCATAATACCTTGCTTTAGGGGCAACATAAAAACTAAAATAGATGCATATTTACTGTGTGAGCCATTGAAATGAGGAGGAAGTTGTTAACTCAGCATGGCCTGACCTAGCCTGACTAGTACAATCCAACAGCATGCAAAAAATGCTTAGAACCTTGCTGTCACAAATGACAGTTATCACAGAAAGTCCAATTGACTCTTATTATAAATTAAATGCAGAGCATGTCTTCTCTAGGCTTCCCATATGTCATGCTCCCCTAAGACTGTATTTCTATACACTTGGGTGTTATGGGCTAAAAGAAGCTTTACAACCCTACAGAAATCCTAGCACATTGGCAGAAGAACTCATGGACAAAAATGTTCACTGAGCATTGTTGTTAATCAGAAAAATTAAAATGTTTATCTATAGGAGGATGACAGATTTTGATATCTTCACTCAACCCATTCTATTCAGATAAACCACAAAAACGTAATTTTAATCAAAAATTAAAATGAAATAAAAATAACTTACAGAATGATATCTATAATATAAACCACTTATATGAAATTTTAAAGCATGGCATCTATTGTAGAAATATATATATACACATGCTTGGTAATTGTGTGATAATATGCATAGAAATAGCAAACATCAAACTCAGGACAGTAGTTATCTCTAAAAGAGGAGGCAAGGCAATGAGATCAGGCAGGTGCACACAGAAGGCTTCAACTCTATCCAATATGTTTTACTTTCTCAAAAACTAAATTAGACTAGAGCAAAGATGATAAAACGTTTAGATTCTCTAGAGCTGGCTAGTAGGCCTGTGAAGTTTATTATATTATTCTTTACATTTTCTGGATATTTGAAATATTTCACAATAAAAAGCAGCAGCTTTCCCAGTCATATAAATAAAAAGCAATTTCCAAAAGCAGACAACAGTTGTTTCAGAAATACTCAGAAGATGAAGAGGGACAGGGATGGTGGGGGTGGGGGTGGGGGAGGTGGCGAAAGGGACAAGAGGGCTGGGTATGGAAAAGACAGTCCTCTTTGACTCTAGAAACCAGGAAGATAATTTCCCGCCCCCAAGGGTTAACAAAAGAATTTAGCTATATAAGACCTGAAGAGGACAAAAATGATTCAGTGTTAATCCAGATATCAGATTACTATACAGTGTGTACATTATCTAAAAACATATTTAAGTTTAAAATACTTACTGCAACCCCACTCTTGGTGGTAGTTTCTCTGTATGTGAAGTTGCAGATTGCCCAGGCTAAATAATATGTAGACATGAGAGGGGTCTGTGAAAAGTGATCCGTAACCCATCCATCTTCCTCAAACACGGAAGTTTCCACTGGCATATTGGATAAAGATAAATAGGTTGCTTGATGCTTGATGCTAATTTTGAAAGTAGCCTTGTAGATTGGCTCATCAAAACAAGGAAATGCCTTTCTGGCATGTGTAGGCGAAAACTGAGTGACACCAAGGAATCTGGAAAAAAGAAAATGACATTCTCAATTACATTTATGGCTTCAGTTAAGTTATGACCTTTTTACATGCTTCTGCTGATAAAATAATGTATTTTGCCAAATCACAAGGTACTTTTTTCTGAACCGAACTTAAGTGCATGAATAGCATGAAAGTATAATTCATATATATTTCCCCTATGATAAAAATTATTCAGGGACATTTTTTATCTCAATTTAAAGTAAATCCTCTAAACCCAGACCAGTGCTTATTAGACAAAACATTACACTTTACAGAAAAACAACTCATTGGCATCCCATTGGCAAATACTGGAGAGTAACAGTTCTCCTTTTTGGTATGCCCCCATTTTCTCCTCTAATGGTGTACAAGTTAAGACAGTGAAACTAAAATCCAAAAGTTGTCCTCAGATATATATAGAATATAGACCACCAGTGGGAAATATCTGAACCTTCAAATTTCAGCTAGGCATGATCTGATTTTGTTACAGACTTTGAAACCTGACAAAAGTTGGCCTAAATTCTGGCTTTACAACATTCTCAGCCATATCACCTTGGAGGATTACTAAATTTCTCTAAGGTTTAGGTTTTCATTGCTTGAAAGGAAATAATCAAGCCTAACTTTTAAAAAGTACTGTAAAGCTTAGTAGGTAAAGAGGATATAAAGCATGTATCACTGTGAAAGATGAAGAGCAACCATCAGGCAGTTAATAAATTACAGCCACTGATTCACAATGTGTTCAACCTTTCTTAGAGTGGTTTAACACATATTTATATCGAATAATCCAGAGACTATTCATTTTTACAACTCATAATATGTATTTATTACATAAACTATAACTTTGGTATTATTATGTTAATACCATATATAACACCAAATTATATATATTAATACCATATATAATACCAAATATATATACCAAATATAATACATGCAAACTTATATAATAAATATCTATATAACAAACATGTTGATGTGCATATATGTGTATATATCTATATAAAGTACATTTAATGCCCTCAACTTTTCAGATCAAGCTGCAAAGTTGCATTTCATTAAAACTAACTAGAAGCAACCTCTACATTCTTTCACAGGTATGGTTACAAATAGAAATACTCAAACTAACTTTAAGGACACTCTTTTAACTTGAAAAAGAAACCATTATTTATGAAAACGTGCATGATACAAATCAATTAAACTTTTCTGATAATACTAGTTACAAAACTCAATATAAGGCAAGTCAATATCAGACCCTCCATAAAACATTACTAAGTACTGAAGTCATTTCTTTAAAAGACCTTTTCCCCCATAAGTAGTTCTGCCACCACTCCCCTCTCCAACATCCACAATGTTCCTCGTTAATCTAACATGGCACACTTTCCCACTGAGCCCAAACTTGGCCTCAAAATTATTCTCAGCATAACACTTCAGGCAGCTACTAGCAATCAATAGGAGTTGACATGTGCATTGAATCTTATTGGCTATCCCTGGCTCAAACCATCAGATGTAAATGTTTATACCTTTTTAACATTATGAAGCTTACATTTATCCTTGAGAGTCTACTTTTTTGAAAGTTAAAGACATTTTAAAAGATTAACTGTATATGTACTCTCAGAAACAGAATTTTGGGGAGTTATCTTAGAAACAGTACTGGGTTGCTACCTACCAGGCTTGGGTAACAGCTTGAGCCTATTTTTTCATTAGTAAAAGGAAAATAATAATGCTTTCTATGCTTTCCTTCCAAAGCCGTCGAGATGATAAAATGATATAATGTATGGGAAAGAAGTTTTAACTACAAATCTTCAGACAAATATAAGATTAAAGTTGGAAGCAGTCTTAGAAACAAACTGTCCAGCTCTCATAAATTTCTAAAATGAAAAGGGAATTCCAGTAGGGTTAAGTGATTTGTCCAAAGTTACACTGGCAATTAGTACAAAGCCGGGTCTAGAAATCACATTTTCTGCATCTGAGTAACAATTAACTATATTTCAAGAACAGTAAAATAATCTTTAGCCATAACTTATAAACAATGTTTTAATTCGACTATTGGTAATAAAGGTTCTTCTTTCCAAAAATGCCAGTACATGGTAATATTTTTCCTTATGATTTTCTATCGATAGTAATATAGTTTTGTTTAATGAAATGTCAGTACCTTTTAGTTAAAATGTACCCATTTACAATTTGCTCTTCACATGCTTTTGTCTTCCATAACGTTTTTGAATCTCATCTTTCCATCTTATTAATTGAAATGTCCACTGAGCTTGATATTTCTTTCTTGAGTTGTTTAAAAGTTACCTACAGGATTCCATATATGAGTAGAAAGTGTTTTTTTTAACTTTCAAGTATCTGAGAACTCCAGTTCCACCACTGACAGACATCTGCTGCGTGTGAGCTTTCCACTATATTAGGTACAAGGTAGGATTTTTTTTTTAAGATATAACCTTTTTTCTACGGACTCTGAGAAACAAACTGAGGGTTCTAGAGGGGATGAGGTGGGGGATGGGTTAGCCTGGTGATGGGTATTAAAGAGGGCACGTATTGAATGGAGCACTGGGTGTTATACGCAAACAATGAATCATGGAACACTACATCCAAAACTAATGATGTAATGTATGGTGATTAACATAACATAATAAAATAAAATTTAAAAAATAATAATAAAAAAAAAAGATATAACCTTTTTTGTCCTTAAGGTCATGATAAGGTAGACAACCAATAATACTGGGGGAAAGTTCTGCAAGAATTCAACAAAAGGGTTGCAATTAGAAAGTACTAATCATTAAGTAAAAATCAAGGGTGTCTTTGGCATTAAGTAATTAATGGGTAGGAATTTATTAGATGTAGAAGATTAAATACCCCTGGGTTAATGAGAAATTCATAAACCAAACATTTACGCAGAAGAATCATACTGTGTACTCTCTTTTTGCCTTATATAGTAAGTAAATATATTAGAAAAGCTAGCAGTTTAAATCACTGATTCTCAGGGTTGAAAGGAATATACCATCTAGTGCCTTTTTCTGCAATTAATATTCTTAATGAATCACACACACAGTATATAGCTATGCACAGAGGGCCACCATATATTCTGATAATGTCTAAATGAGGAAATACCAATTTCACAGTCTGGCAACTGAGGACGATTGCAATTGAATTTCAATTCAGTATTTAGGAAATCAGAAGAAGTCCCTTGGTAACGAAGAGCAGTTGGACTAGATTACTTTTTAGGTCTTTTCCAAGCTCGAGATTCTATAACTGAACAAAATTGAGAAATAAAATATTCCCTGAGTTTGATGAGATTTTTTTAAATATTAAATTACACTACTGCTAAATAGTTTTTTACTACAAGCTCTATTATGCATTTGTTTCTCTTAATCGTCATTCTTGAGTGTTCAAACACTGAGGAGAAAAAGATAAGTATATATGCTTTCTTCCCTCAAGGAGTTTATATTCTAATGAAAGAAATTAAACAAATACCTAAGCAGGTATTCTACAAAAAGCCATTACAAAAAAGGAAAGTGTACAAAGACATTACATTCTCCTGAAGCAAGGCTTCTCAATCTCCGCACTACTGACATTTCAAGTTGGATAATTATTCTTTGTTGGGGGCTGACCTGTATCCTGTAGGATGTGTAGCAACATCCCAGGGCCCCTACCACTAGGTACCAGTAGCACTTTCCACCCCAGCTGTGACAACCAAAAGCCCGTGGGGCTGGGGGGGTGGGCAATTTACCCAGTTGAGAACCACCTGCCTTAGGAACAGAAAAGGCTTCACAGAGGAAGAAGCGTAAGAATTGTTCTTAAAGCCTGGGTAGTATTTTAAAGGTCAGAAGCAGATGAAGAAGTGGGGCAGACTCCAGGTGGCACAGAAATAAGCCTTTAAAAAAGTGTTGACTCACTTACTAAATTATTGTGCTGTCTGTCCTCTCACAGATTCTGGCTTTATCAAGTCTCAGCACTGCCAGTCCATCTCTAACACCTCTCTCACCCTCGATACCCCCCTGTCTAACAAAGAGTCCTAGTTCAAGTCTCTGTCTCCTCAATAGGCAACAGTGTCTGTTGGATTTCAAAAATATCATTCTGTCTTCATCGTATGTATGTTAGGATTGCCTTCAACTTGGTGGAAGTGAGACTTCTTTGCTGTTTACTGTCATTAAAAACATCAAAGAGGCCTCTAAACAAGGTGATTTGGAGTAGAAAATAATGAATTTGGGTTTTGAGTAAATTCGAAGTAAGTCAGGTAGCAGGACACCAGATAGAAGAAATACAAAAAAATTAATTAAAAATAGAAAACATTTTAATATACAGTATGGATACAAGATACGTAAATGCAGCTAGAAGTAATATAAAACAGCAGGAGGCAGAAGGTAATAGGGACAAGTATTTCGTTTTCTATTTTTCTCCTGCTTTTTTTAAACAAAATCATTTTTATCTTTTAATGAATCTATTACCATAAAAAATGCCATTTCCAAAAGTGACATCCTAGAAGTGTCATTCCAAGAATGTCACTTTAGCATAACTAGAGAAATATAAATAATATACATGTATTTTAATTCTCTTCTATCTAAAATAAATTACTTTATTTCTTAACAACTTGCCTATTTGACATTTTGGTTGAGCTAAGGAGAGTGTAAAGCTCTGTGTTGCCTCTGAAGGATACAGAGAATTGATTTCTTCTTATTTCTGCGGAAGTTCACTAGGCAAGCTACTTGTGTCAAGTCATTATGATAAGATCCAGCAGAAGTAATGCATTAACATTGGTTGATATTGCCAACAAATTACTGTATGTGAATCAAAACAATTTCTGTTCCATTATTTTCAGTTTGCCTTTTTGTAAAGTTAAAATATGCAGAGGAAACCAACATTTGCATGACACTGTTAGCATTCAGACTGATTCATGACTTTTCTCTTTGGAACCCACCCAAACCAAGAGAACCTCACAAACAGCATGCCCGATTGGAGAGGGTTCCATCTGGACCACACCTATGCATACCACACATACAGGAGTGAAAAATGATCTTTGAGCTTCCTTCTATCGCAATTGCAATTTGCCTGGTGTTGCAACAGTTTCAGACTGTTAATAAAAACTCCCAAGATCTAAAGAAAAGTTCCAATGGAACATCTAGTTACTATTCCACTGTTTGCAGGAGATGGACTTAGTTACAAGGTCATGGAAGTTACACATGTCCCATTTAAAGTTAAGGTTGTTAATCAAAATGCAAATTATTACTCAATGACAAAACATTTTAAGCCAAAATGGGTCGTTGTTTAGACTGTGTGTTTTTATGTACTTCAATGAGTCATTAAACCTCTGCCATTTCAGAAGAAAAGTACTCCTGCTGAATATTCAGTGCTATAAGCAAGCGTGTAATCTATTTTTTTTAAATAATCGTTCTAGTAAACTAAAAACATAATGCAGTAATGCCAACAATATGTATGTAGGAAGTGGTGCATGTGTGAATAATCGTGTTATAAAAACAGAGCACAATATTCATAATTGTTTTCCTATTTATGTACTAAATACTCTTATCAAAAATGAGTCCTGAGTGTTTGATCACTATTGATGAAGAGTATTATGAATGCACTAAAATTACCTTTGCAGGCCAGAATAGTAGGTTCTCATAAGAATAAATAAACTAGTGTCTGAGAGTCATTTGTTTAATATTGGAAGGAGGCACGGCATGATGTAAGTATTATGAAGTACCACTACTGTCAGAACTCAAAGTCTTGGGAACAATAACAGCAAATGACTAGTATGCCTTTCCTTTGGTATATGGGGTTTTTCTATTTGTCACACTGCCTTCCAGTAACAAGGAAGGCACCCCGCCCCCAACCCTTCAGTCACTGGTCTCTGCTATTCTCACTGTTGGACAGAGAGCAGGACCATAATTAGAGAGTTGTACATTCCCTTTGTTTCACACTCTCTTCCTGCTCTCTCGGCCCTCTCCAGCTCTCAGTGCCTGGACCAAGCATGGCTTTCTCTTGCTGTGCAAAACCACAATGCTTCTCTTCACTCTCTTCTTCAGGGTGGAGAGGCTCTGCTTCCTCATCTCTGCCTTTTTAACTTTGCTTGGGGGGGCAAACCAAAGAGCAGTGGAAGAAATGTCCATGGTGACCATTGTCCCCACTGTCTTGCTAGTAGGGAAAAACCCCAAGGCAAGAATATTGACCCTATATGACCTTGTACCAATGCAAATAGTAGATCTCCAGCCATGGAATAATATAATAATATCAATACCCACAAAAGAGCTTACCAATTGTCAGACATGGCTCTAAGTGCTTTATTACTTAACTCATGATCCTCACAAGAACCCTATGAAACAGGGTATCATTATCCCCATTTTCCAGATAAGGATACCAGACACAGAACAATTAGGAAATTTGGCCAGGGTCATAAAGCTCGTAAGTGGCAGTCAGGTCATGAACCCAGGCAGCCTGGATCCAGAGTCCCTGAACACACTAAGCACACACATGCTCTTCCATCCAGCAATACAACCAAAAGCAGCCTGAACCTATTCTTAAAAGAGATGAAAAGTAACCAGGGTGGTAATTTTTAAACTTCATTCTTTGTGTACCCATCCTCTGATTTTTTTTTTTTTCAGTTGTGTGGCCACAGGGAAAGATCTGAATAATTAAACTAAAACTTCATCCTGCAAGTGAACATAGGTCTACACTGGGAGGAATCAGTTCAACCCATCCCTGGAAAACCAGTGCTAGAGCTCCCTAGACCACGCAGCCACTCATTTATTCAGAAGCAGGGAAGACAGGAGGGGTGAGCTGGGGCCCCCTCACCCCACTTCAGCCCCACCCAATCTTGCCAGTCTTATTCCCAACACCACCATACATTGTAGCCGTGTGAAATCATTCCAGATTGGCCAGGAAACTGAGAAGAGTGGGGGGGGTATCTTTCATCTTCATATTCTCCTAATTTCTAGGTAGTGAGTGAGATTCTACTTGCTGGAAAGAGCATCCACTCTCTAGTGGCAAAAAGCAGGATGACATGGGACTTTGAAAAACTCTGGAGGAACCCAGCCACTGTTGCAAATCTGAAAGCACATAAGGAACAGACAAATAATTAAAAGGAAGTGGGCGATTTTGACAATGATGATGATTGTCATTGCTGGCTGGTGGGAGAATGAGCATGGGGTGAAGAGGAACACCCTTTCTTACAGACTGCAAAACATTCATGTATTAAAAATCCATCATTTCTTCCTTGCTCCTTTTATATCATTCTTTGAAGCTGTGCTTAAAGAACGGAGTCTGATTCTTGTCATCACATGGACAAATGTCCCCATCCTCAACAAACCTAAACCATCACCCTGTACTACTCCCTCAAGCCCATCCCCATACCCAGTGGCAAGAACTGGTTTGAGGAAATAAACATGCTTTGCAAACCAAACAAATACCAGAGAACCAGTGACAGGTCCACCTTTGTTTGAAAGAGATCCAGAGCAGATAGGCCCTGTTTAGGATTTAGAGTACTTTATATACATAAAAACACAGGCAAAATAATTTAACTCTTTGAGAGAGAAAGAACCGGTTCTTCCAGATTTTTCAGTTCAGAGCCTTCTACAGAGGAGCAAAAAGACATAAACTCTAACTTGCTCATATAAAGACATCTCCTCACCAGAGTGAATGAGAGAAATGAGGTTGCTTTCAATATAAAAGCCATGTGGTGGTTTTCAAGTTTTTATTAAATATCATGATTATTAATTCAGTCCAGGAAAGTACAAGGCAACAAACCATGTACACTAATACCACAGAAGATCAAATGCCTATCCATAAAATCCTCTATTCTCTCCACGAGATTCTCCACAAGATTTTTGCAAGAGATTTTTTTGCAATTCTCTGAAAACCACAATGTTATTTTCCCAATTTATTTGGAGATCATTGTTTCTCTTTAAAATAATCCTTTATAGAAAAAGACCACCCATTTTTATTTTGTCTTCTGTAACTGTGGCATGTTATAGACCCAAAGTTTGTCAAAAAAAAACAACTGTCTCCCTTTTGAAAGTGGATAAAATATTCATTTACTTTGAGTAAATTTCCTCCTTCAATCCAACCATCTGGTTCTAAATTAAGGTATCCTACTTTGAACATGGGTATGCTTGCCATCTGGTTACCCGAAAGCAGCAATTACTTCAGGTAAATGAACATATACCTAATTCTAAGCAAGTATATTCTACTATATAGGATACTATGGCATAAATACACACCCTTTTTATCTGCCTGCTATGCACCAACTTGAGAAAAAAATGAGTATGTGTTCTGCCCAATGGAGATAATTTACTGCTGTGTGTAAACATTTCAAATTCAAGAGAATTTATTTATTTGCAATATTCAACAAGTGGTGAATTTCCCATTAGCCGAACTATCAACTGAAAGTAGAGGAGCCTTGGGTTTCGGGAGAGAGTTTGTCCTCTACCTTTCTCCAGTGCACTATGGGAACCAGAAAAGGTAAGTGTTCCCTGTAGGACAAAACCAGGTCCCACCCAATGCCTAGCGGGAGAATAAAACCTTCCAAGGGTCATAGGTATATAGCAATAGTGAAATCTAATTTTCCTGCCCTCACCCAAATTCTTTCTCTCAGACCTCCGAGAAGTAAACCAAAGAATCAATTGACTCCTGGGTATTAATGAGTTGTCTCCATATAGGCTAAGTAAGGTGGACTGAATTGTAGTACTGCTCTTTTAAATATTTCCAGTTGCTTGCTGTGACTCCCCATTGGCAGAATAAATACTTATTTTTATTACAAAAATTATCCAAAAATTAACTTGGCAAAAACTACAACTAACTAAAGACCATGATATTTAATCATTAATCAAATGAAAATTTAGAATTTACATCTATGTCTTCTTGGAAAGTGTTTTAAAATATCAAATTACAGAGCATTTGGGGGACGAAATCATCACCAATCAAAATCCAAACCTGGCTGAGTTCCTGACATTGATATGTTTAAAAAATTCTCCCAGTAGCCATAGTAACGACAACAATCAAAAAAAAAAAAAAGATTTAATAGATGTAATGGTCACATAATTGTGAACAGAGATTTCCTTTGCCATATCAACTCCAGTTAGAAAAACTCAAGAAATTATCATATTCACTCCGGTAATGAAGGGGAAAAAAAACAAAGAGAAACAAGGACTTTCTCTAAGATGCTGTTTAGAAACAAAACCATCCTGACAGCTCCAGAAATATTGAATCCAGATTTTCTATTAGGATGCAGAATACAGCCACATGTGCTCTAGGTTAAACTTTCAACCAAGTCATTTACATCTCTGGGAGAAAACTGAAGGAGAGAGTTTGAACACAAATATGCACTAGGGGTACAAGAAAACAGTTATGGGTCAAGCAAAAACATCTGGTCTTTTTAAGAGTCCCGTTAATTTGAATGCACTGACCAAAACAAGCTCAGTTCCAGCAAATATATTTTGGCATGGCTCAAAACACAGGATTTGTTGGAAGTATTTATTTCACCAGAGCAAGATTTATCAGTGATATGCAACTCCCACTATTGACATTTTGACATAAGCTTGTTTCCAAACACATGCAAATTTGCCTTCTACGCCTTTTCCCCCATATGTGATATGATGGTGGGTTTTAAAAAATGTATTTATTCTGTATTGTTTAGAATATGTTAAAGGAAGTGGTGAAAGAGGGTTTAAATTATCCACATCTGACCTTAGGAGTTTGAAAATGAATATACATTCACTTATAGGAGGCTTTAACTATCATACAACTACTAAAGCTTTGGAAAATCGATCTGAGGTTGCTTCATAGCACTCTATAAATAATAAAACTTTTGTGTTCTCCCATAACACACTGAAATTTCCCAGCCTCCTATACAATAACAACTTCTGGGAGTTTCCAGCCACCATAAGCCCCGGTCCATCAGAAAACCAAAGTTTGAGTCTCACCTCTCCACTGACAAGCCTGCTGATCTCAGGCACCTGGGACTGATCTCAAGACCCTGGGGCTGCTTTGAGCCCCAGTTTTCTGCTGTTGTGAAAATCATTTGAGAACAGGAGAGGCTCTGCCAGGGGCATCACTGCTAATCCCCAACCTGCCTCTACTTCTAAGGTTGTCGATTTCTTTTTTAACTTCATTTCGGTTGTTTGCTGGCCCTGTAGTCACTTAATTAATCAAAGTTATTTTAAATGCAATGGATTAGGGCAAAAAGTGAAAATCAGATGTTTATTCACTCAGTAATATGCTTGAGTGCTGACTATCACAGGACACTCATAACAGCTCATATTTATAGAGGACACTCTATATGCCAGGTATAGGGTTAAGTGCTTTTCAATGCATTTACTCAAGGACACCTGCAACAATCTTGTGAGGACAGTACTACTATTATTGTCACCAAGTTAAAACTAAAAGTATGGGCTCTGAAGCCAAACCGCTTGGGTCTAAATCCCTGCTTTGTCAGCTCACTGTGTGACAAATTACTTGACTTCTCTGGGCCTCCATTTCCCTATCTGTAAGATAGGAAGTGTGGATGGCACGTTCCACGTAGGGTTCTTGTGGGACTAAGTTAATATATTTTGCTGGATAAGCACTAGAGGTAGTCATTGTCAGGAGATGGTTACTTAGATTCATCAGCGTCTTCAAGCCTTCACCACAGCTAGTGCTGCATCTGGGATTTGAACCCACTTCTGTTTGACTACGAAATCTGAACTCTAAACAAGTGGTGAAAAGCCCCACAGCCTCTCAGAAAAAAAAAAAAAAAAAAAAGGAAAATACTGCCCACATCTAAAAAGCATCAAAGGTACTCATTAACAAGGCATTTGAGACTGACCGCTAGCTTTCCGAACTCTTTTCACCACTGGAGTTACTTCCAGAGGCAGTAACTCAAGAACAACAGCAAAAAACTAGAGTCACTCTATGTTTGTGTCAAGAGAGCTGGCAGCACCTGCAAGGACATTTCTCGTTGGCACTGGCCATGGCAGCCTCCTCCGGACCCCTGTCGCCCTCCCCCTGACTCTGTCACCTGGACCTGCTCGTACTGCTCCGAATCTCAACTTCCAGTTTTGGAAAACTTTATGCAGCCAAAGCTCACGCTCTGCTCCGTGCCTGCCAGGTAACAGTCGAGGTGGGCGTGTTGCCCGGGGGGGGGGGGGGGGGGGGGGGGATTTTGCCCTGCACTGCCATCTTATCTCCCTCGACGGTATCTTGGCAGGGTTTTGATGTCACCCTGGCATCGCTCAGATCTCACACTACCCTTTAAAAACTGCTGTGCGCCATGCTGGCTAAGGAACTTTGACGGGAGGGAGTTCCAGACTAGAGGAGGGGGTGGCATTCACCATTCGGCGCTGGTGAGTGTGTGGAGTCGGCAGCAGGGAAAGCCCGGGCATCTGGGAGACCCCAAGGGTTCTGGGTGATGGTCCTACCCCACCTTCGCTTCCTTCACCCACCCCTCGCTTTTCGGTCTGGGAAGCCAGCCGGGTCCCCCGGGTCGCCGGCCGCCCAGTCGTTCGAGCAGCCTGGCTGGGTGGGGCGGTGCCGGGCACCGCCTCCCTCCCTACCTTCTCTCCCCGTGGAGCACGTAGGAGCTGCGGAAGAAGCCCAAGAGCTCGTTCTCGATCAGGGCGTTGTAGATGATCTTCAGGTTGTAATTCCTCTGCGCGTCCAGGGTCCTATTCAGCACCACCACCAAGACCTGGGTTTGCGGGTAGAGGAAAAAACCGGCCACCGGGACAGCCCCGGCCACCCGGTCCTCGGCCACCTGCACCTTCTCGACCGCCACCCGGGAGGCGTGCAGCACGACGTAGCGGGTGGCGTTCCGGCACGCGATCTCCACGTTGACCTCGCCGGAGAAGGTGAAGTTCTCCATGAAGGCGGTGAGCATTAGATTGTAGTGCAGCGGCTTGAGGTGGCCCGACAGGCGCAGCTGCGTCCACGGCTGCCACTGCTCCCGCTCCTCCTCCGACGGCGGCTGGGCGGACGGGGTCCCAGGGGTGGCCTCCCTGCCTGCCTCGGGCTGCGAGGAGTCTCCGCCAGCCTGGTGGTTGCGCCGGGCGGAACCCGGAAGGCTCCCGTTGCCCCCGCGCGCTGGGAAGCCGGCGAGACCGCCGTCGGCGCCCGGCGCTGCGCTAGCTCCACACTCGTCGAAGCGCAAGCTGAGCAACACCGCGAGCATGGTGACCGCGAGCAGCGCCACGATGGACACGGCGAAGGCCAGCAAGAGCCGCTTGTGCACCGTGATGTGGCGCTCGGTAGTGCGGGGTCGCACCCCCACGGAGTCCGTCCACCGGTCCGAGATCCCCCTGCCGCCGGCCCGGAGCGCGGCGTCGTTCTCCCCCATGGTGGCCGCGAAGGGTGAGCTGCTCTTCTCAGCCCCCTCCTCCTCCTTCTTCTTCTTCCTCTTCTTTTTCTTCTTCTTCTTTTTCTTCTCCTCCTCTTGCTCCCCCCGCTCGCCGTCCAGGGCCATCACACAGCCTCCTCCTCCTCCCCCGCCCCCTCCGGCACCCCCCGCGGGCGGGCCACCCGGGCCACCGCCAGCGCAGGCATCAGAGAGCGCACGCGGGCCGAGGGCGCGACGCTAGCTGGGACCCTGGAGACGCCGGCCCAGGTTCTTTTAAGACGGGTTCTGGCCGCAGGCGACAGCAACCTCGGCGCCCGCCATCAGCCCCGCCTCTCTCCGGACAGTGGCGGTCGAGGCGCGGGGCGGCGAGCTCTGGGACGCGCCCAACTTAGAGAGCGCCTCGCTCGCCCCACCGCGCGCTACTTCTCAGGCCGGCGCGAGGCGCCGGGGCACATGCTGCCTCCGCCCCTTGTGCGCCTGCGGCTCCCGGCTCACCCTCCCCAGCGCCCAGCTCTCGCCTGGCTATCCGCGGGAGCCTTGCAACGGGTCCTCGGCTAGGAAGGACAGGGAGCGGTGGAGAGGGAAGTTAGGGCTTCCGCTTTCTCTCCCCACTCCAGCGGTGGCGTTCAGTCCTCTGGGTGGGATGTGCTCGCAGCGGCGGCGGCGGCAGCAGCAGCAGAGGAGGCGCCCGAGCCATGCACTCCGCAGCCGGGGGCGAGAGGATGGCCGGGGAAGAAGAGAGCGGGGTGAACCAGGCGGGCGAAGTCCCAGGGCCGCCGAGCTGCGACGGGAATCTGCCCTGAAGAAGCCGTCTCCTCCACCCTGCACACTTTAAGCAGCGGTGGCGGCAAACGGCGTGAGGTTGCAGACCGGACAGCGAGCCTCCCTCGTTCCGACGTTGCTCTGACCTCCGGAGATGACAAGTGAGCAAGAAGTGTCCGGTCGGGCCATCCCCTTCAGGTAGATGATGCTCCGGGTTTGCTCTGTATCCCCGTGGGGAGAGCCGGAGTGCGTGTGTGCGAGTGCGTGTGCGTGTGTGTGCGCGTGTGTGCCTGTGTGTGTACACAGTCTCCAGGTCCGGATTGCCAAGGCTACTCTGACTGCGTTCAGGGACTGAAACTCCCCGAGAAAGGCAAAGGAGAGAGCGAGAGAGCGCAAGGAGGCAGGGAAGGCGGGAGGGAGGGGAGCGGCTGAGCGGCAGAGGCAGGCACTGGGAGATTAGAGAGCTTTTCTCCGCTCTGTCACACCAGACACCCACAGCCACAGAGGGGGTTGCTGAGCCGCCTGCAAGAAGTACATTGTAAATCTTCAGCGCAGCCAGCCCGGCAATCTCCCTTTTCCCCCCGACTCCTTAGCCTCACTGCGCCTCCCGGGAGGGATCCTTGGAGCCTTTGGCTATTAACACCGAGAGCAAAGGAAGATCCTGCTGGGGAGTCGTGGCTGTATCAGATTTCACATCAGGCTCGCCAGAGGATTTGGAGGATTGTATGTAAATTGAAACAAATTCTCCAAAGCCTGACTACATATATTGTGTGATGAGTCCAGGTATGCTGTACGAAAATAAGGGTTAGCAATGAAGCATTAGAATCCCCCAGAAGGAAGGTTTAAATAAAAGACGTCTTTTCCCCCAATGAACAATTTCTATTTTTAGATTGGGGAAATGATTAAAATCTAATGCCTACATACCCAGTGTAACATCTGGAACCAAAAACTTGAGACTGAGAAAAGCTGAGGATCTGAGTGAGCCCCATCACTGGGGACTAACTACAGCAGTGAACAAATATATTCCATGATTGATCAGTTTTTCACTTCATCCAACCGTGATTACTTTTTTGCAGTTTTTAGTGTTATCAGGAAAATTGTTTAAACTTTTTTTAGAACAGTTATCAAGAGGAAGTTTTGCTGATAGCAGGAGCATCAAAACAGGTCATAGACTGTTGGCTGATTATGGACTTCTAAGTTTACTGAAGTTTTATAGTGCAGAGTGTATATGAGTATATGGGATATGCAACCCTTAGGATTTGTGTGAAAAACTTGAATTGGAACAATATTCAGAAAACAGCCACCCCAAAGGTAACAACTAAGAGGCAGGACTCTCTAGTTTTTAATAGAACAAAGTGTGATGGACTTCAGGGTCAAAAAAAAAAAAAAAATGAAGAATAAAGAGAAAATAAAGAATAAAAAGAAATAATTCCTTTTTACATGTTTCTTTCACATCTTCAAATCCTGAAGGCGTTTTAAAAATCATGTCCATAATTATTTTCTTCCAAAAAGGAATGTTAAATGCTCCTGGCTTCGTAGTCCTAAGAATATACAACTAAAATATTGTGTTTGGCTTTAAAAGCATGACCAAACAGAAGAGATGGAATACACATCAACTTTAGCCTGACAACCACTGAAAACACAGCCCTGCTCAATGAAGCTCCTTTCTGTTTATCCCCAGATGGGATACATTCCCAGTGCCATACATTCTAAAGGTCCATTTGAATCATTTTTAAATGATGATGAAAAGAAGTACCAGGGTGGGATTTTTTTTTTTTTTTTAAGCATGTTGTATGTGGGCCGTTAGCAACAGACCAAGGGAAATGCCACATTCTGTTCAAGTTACTTTTTTCTGCTCTGATTTTAAATCTCCATGCTCTTGCTGTCCATATGTATCTGGCTGTATGCATTTTAAGAGTTGAGGAGTTGGGATCTGTCAGTTTGTTTTCACAGAATCAGGAAATATGATACAGGCAGGCAAAAAGCAATGTGTGACTCTTAGCAGGTCACCAGACTTCCCTGACCTCAGGGACTAATCTGGCAATTCAGGATTATTGACCTAAAATCCATGGATTCAACTCACTGAGATTATCAGAGGAAACTTGAACCCCGAGAAGTTTTAGAATCACTACCTAAATGAAGAGTTCATCCACTAAGGAATCGCTAAGACCTTTCTCTAAAATGATATTAGTCAAGAGAAGATTCAAAGAAGAAAGGTTTTTTTAAATCTTATATGTATTTTATTGAAGTGTTTATGTACTTCTGAAAATTACTACAAGGCAACTCTCAAATATTTGGGAATTTAAGCATATGTTTACCAATTAGTAAAGTCACCACTGCCTGTGATTAAATTAGTAGATGGATTATTTCTGAAACCCAAGTGGAACAGACCCAAGCTTATTAACACAGAGTGGACACAGCTTATTACAATATTGATTCCCTTAAAATGTAACTTTACCCAATAAACATCAGGTCAAATGGGTAAATATTTCTTCCTCTCATATCAATGTTGCAAAAGGGTCCCCGTTAAGTCTTTCTTTTTAATTTCTGAAGGTATATAGCACCCTTCCCCTGAGAAGCAAGCACTTTGTAAATAGTTTTTTTAATATTGTTTTTCTAGAGAATGTCCATTCTACCCTCAAACCAAGAAAAAAAGGCAAAATTTCAGATTGTGTACCTGACAAAAATATTAAAGAGATGACTCACTAATACTTCCATAAAGAAGTTGCTTTCAGTGTTGCCGATCACTAAACTGGAGATAGTTTTGACTTTGCTAAATGCTAGAGCCATTTAGTGGGATAAGACTTTCCAAAGTGCCTGATGGTTCTCTCAGAAACACATTCATTGCTGGGAGAATTTTATGGTTATTTCTTTAGCTAACAAATGTCTTAAAGTCATTTTGTAGCCCTATTTGATTTAGGAACTTGTAAAAGTATGAACATTTAATATACACGAGGCCAGCAGAAGTTATGTTTAATTAAATCTACCCCCTTGGTCCTGTAAATAATCAAAATGAACTATCTTCAGGAAATGCACTGGCCCAGAGTCTTTACTCTTTGATCATCATTGACACCAGAACTGCTTTTTCTCTTTCACTTTGGTTTGTATGTAGAAGCACAACTTAAGTGTCCTTAAGTACTCAATCCTTCAAGTGTGATTAGCACTTCACATCCAGAAGCAGCTTGGCTCAAAAGAACTAAATCCCACTCTGCCCTCACCTCCCTACATTATCTTAACCTAGTTACTTTATAACTCAATTTCTTGATGCATTAATGTATAGGAGCTAGACGGGTAGCTCAGAGGTCTCTTCCAGTTCTCAAAGTCTATGAAAGAAATTCCAAAGCTAATATACTAGGCTCTTTATGCTCTCAAGTGATTTTTAATTAATCTTCTCTATTGAGAAGCCAAAAAATTTCAATTAAAAACTCAAAGTTCAGTGGGTAAAGAGACTTTATGAGAACACACTGTATTAGCAAAAACATGGGGGGGGGTTGGAGAGAAAACAAGCCCCACCACTCTGGCAGTGAACAGAACAGATATATTTTCTGAGTGGGATGTGTTCCTGAAGACCCCACACAATTAGAGACTAGTGCTGACAATGAATGGCAGAAGTCTATTTACTAGCTGAAGTGGTGCCGCCATGTGGCAATTATAAAAAGGCAGTTTGAAATTTGAGATTGTGATAATTTTTTCTTAAGTAGGCTCCACGTCCAATGTGAGGCTTGAACTCACAACCCTGAGATCAAGAGTCACATGCTCTACTGACCGAGCCAGCCCGGCACCTGGAGATTGTGATGATTTGATGACATCTTTAATTTGAGGAAACTCACCTTATTGCAAACTTTATTATTTTTATATTGCATCATTTCAGAATTTCATACCATTTAATCACTGTATCTGCTGACGTTGAGGGGTTTCATATAAGAAATACTCTTC
Source organism: Mirounga leonina (assembly GCF_011800145.1). NCBI lineage: Eukaryota > Metazoa > Chordata > Mammalia > Carnivora > Phocidae > Mirounga > Mirounga leonina. Next base: position 9,214,896 of record NW_023270314.1, read on the forward strand.
TAGACAGAATATTCTACAAGATCTTAAAGATGGCAGGAGGAGAATTGTTTAAAATTAGCCATAATTGAGACAGTTCCATTTCATGATGTCTAGTTTGCCAAGTACAATTAACACCTTGATTTAACTGTTAGTTATCTGACTTCATTTAAAAATATTAATCTGAAAGGAAATTATATCTAAATTTGATTATGTCTTTTTTTCTCACATAAAATCTGTAAAGTTATCAAGTTTCTTTTAAAAAAGAAAACATTTCCAGGGGTGCCTGGGTGGCTCAGTCGTTAAGCGTCTGCCTTTGGCTCAGGTCATGATCCCAGGGTCCTGGGATCGAGCCCCACATCGGGCTTCCTGCTCCCTGCTCCGCGGAAAGCCTGCTTCTCCCTCTCCCACTACCCTGCTTTTGTTCCCTCTCTCGCTGTGTCTCTCTCTTTCAAATAAATAAATAAACAAATTGTTTTAAAAAAACAATTCCCTAACCTATTAATATATTACATGTTATCAGTCCTAGGAAAGTCTCAATACACAGTTTCACCAAAACAGAACAAGTCTTAACAGCACAAAAGAACATCTCTAGATGGCGAATATAAAGAAAAGTATAACCATATCTCTATAGTGTCATTCCCAATTCCAGCATTAAATGTTATATCCAGAGAGGAGAGAATTAGGATCTCAAAAAAGTTGTATTGTTATTTGTGGGCTCTCAACACTAGGTTAAAACTCTTCAGTGCTCACTGTGGGCTCTTTGGTTTACGATCTCAGTAAGAAGATTCCATAAAAAGGCAAAAAAAATGTGTCATGGAAATGTTTACGGTTTATTCGTGAAACCTGAAAACATAATATATGCCAAATTCTGCAAACAGAATAGAAATTGGGGGGCGCCTGGGTGGCTCAGTCGTTGAGCGTCTGCCTTCGGCTCAGGTCATGATCCCAGGGTCCTGGGATCGAGTCCCACATCGGGCTCCCAGCTCGGCGGGAAGCCCTCTTCTCCCTCTCCCACTCCCCCTGCTTGTGTTCCTGCTCTCGCTATCAATCTGTCAAATAAATAAATAAAATCTTTAAAAAGAATAGAAATTGGGTAACTTTCTGGATATGTTTCTGTTGAACTACTAAATTTGTCTAGTAGCTCAAGAAATCAAAAAATTAGGGGCACCAGGATGAGTCAGTCGATTAAGCGTCAAGCTCTTGGTTTCAGCTCAGCTCATGATCTCAGGGTCTTGAGATCAAACCCCTCATCATGCTCCATGCTCAGCAGCAAGTTCACTTGAGATTCTCTCTGCCTCTGCCCCTCACCCCTCCCCACTCTCTCTCGCTCGCTGGCTCTCTAAAATAAATAAATCTTTAAAAAAAAGAAATCCGAATAGTAAATATACCAATATAGCTTTTACCATGAATTTAAGTCATTCAAATCCATGTTTCTAGATAAATATGGTAGGAAGAATTAATAATAATCATAGCTAAGATTTTTCAAGTGTTCATCTTGCTCCAGGTACTTGTCTAAGCACTTTATGTTATCTTATTTAATCATGAAAATAAATCCATAGGTCAGTGCTGTTACTTCCCCCATTTGACAGATAAAGAAATTGAGGCTTAGCGAGATGAAATACCTTGCCCAAAGGCATTTAATTGGTAGGTGGCAAAGCTGGAATTCCAAATTAGACAAGGTTGCTTCATCACCTCTACCCTTAACCAGTATGTCATGCTACTGTCTGAGAGATCAGCCAGATGTAAACTATCCAGTTGCATAATCGATATTTGCTGCACACATTATGAAGTCAGTGCCAGGCAGAGTGCTAGAGGTATAGCATTGAACCAAGGAGCCATGATCTGTGCCCTCTTTAGAGGGTTACAGTGCCTGGCATATGATAAGGACCATGTGAGTGTTTATTAAATGAAATGAATAGGGGCGCCTGGGTGGCTCAGATGGTTAAGCATCTGCCTTTGGCTCAGGTCATGATCTCCGGGTCCTGGGACAAAGCCCCACGTTGGGCTCCCTGCTCAGCAGGGAGTCTGCTTCTCCCTCTCCCTCTACTTGCTGCTCCCCCTGCTTGTGCTCACTCTCTCTCTCTCTCACTCAAATGAAAAAATAAAATCTTCTTAAAAATAAAATAAATGAGATGAATATAAATAGAGAAAATGTAGTATGACCCTGAGTAGAAAATTATAATTTTATAAAATAATAACAAAGAGAAAAGGAGAGCATTTATTCACCCTGGATTGAGAAGTAAGTAGTTGAAAGAGTTGACTATAGCTTATTTTCATACTGCAGAGCCAGCAGTTTATATGCCTTAGAAATCTTACCTCTTGAATGCATTAAAAAATGTATCTTTGACCCAGGCTTATTTGACAACTCAAATTTACATGATTTGAAGGGTGCCTTACCTCTTGGAAACCACAAAAGTATCTGCTTCAAAGGCACACGTATCAATATTAATGTAAAGTCTCATGAAGACATAAAATATCCCGTTTTATTTCTTCTATATGTACCTCCTGATACATGTTTTTTCAATTTTCCAATCATTTATTTACTCTTCTTCCATTTAACAATAAGATATATTATTTATCTCTTAAAATCTGTACTTCCTATACTTGACTGCACCCCTCTTTACACCGACACTTTGCTGATACGTAAATGTTTATCACTGTAGCTCTTTAAATGAGGTAATTACAATATTTTCTTAAATTTGAGCAGCAAATGATCATTGTAAGCCGGTTGATAAATCAGGAGAAATATAATGAAGTCTTTCTCTTTTAGATAATATCACTAATCCTGGGGTCATATACTTGTGAGGTTTTGAAAGCTGATTTTGATCTACAGTGTTTTTTATTTTTAATAATAGAATATAAAATACATAATATATAGTTTTGCAGAGTCAGTATTCTAGTAAAAGACAATTATTTCAGGTGAGAAACACATCTGTTAGAAAATATTTCACAGTATCGGGGCTCCTGGGTCGCTCAGTCTTTGGGCATCTGCCTTCGGCTCAGGTCATGATCTCAGGGTCCTGGGGTCAAGCCCCACATCGGGTTCCCTGCTCAGCGGGAAGCCTGCTTCTCCCTCTCCCACTCCCCCTACTGTGTGTTCCCTCTCTTGCTGTGTATCTCTCTGTCAAATAAATAAATAAAATCTTTTAAAAAAAAGAAAAAATATTTCACAATATCTAATAAGATAATAGTAAAAATTAAAATTGCATTATTTTTCAATTCATTGATTTCCTACTTTGAAACTAAGAAAAAAAATGAAGCATAATATTTCCCTTCAAGTTTTAGGCCTGTGCATAAAGACCCTCTCAACCATGAACTGAACAGTAGCTCTCTTTTTTTGGTTTATACCTTCTCCTTGCTCATAGAGCTGTTTCCTTCTACCTTGTGGCACTGTAACCACGGCTCCCCCATGCATCTTTAGTTTTAGGGTTATGTACCAAGGCTATGCCAATGTCATACCATTTCTTCTTTCTCTGTACATGGTTTTCTAAGAACATTTCTGCATTCATATCCAGGGAGTACTCTCCTGCCTGCCTTGAAATTTAGGTGAAATTTTGTATTTCAGGATTCAGGAATTTAAACAATTAGACTTTCACTAAAATGCCTTTTCCTTGGTGCTTTAAAAAAGTTGTTTATAAACTATTACTAAAAGTCTAAATAAATCATTATGTTACAAATACTATAATGTTAGACTTTTTTTTACCTTTCTATTAAGAATATATTTATATTATATTTTTTACATGTATATTTATATGTAAGCGGTAGGCACTGTATAAAACATAAAAAAGAAATGTTCATAATTTATAACCATATAGTGGTCATGGAGTCTGCATATGGGGGAAAAAAAAAAAAACTTCCTTACAAAAGAACTACACAGAAATATTCAAACTACTAACTTTTGAAAATAATCAACCGCTTGATTAAATGAAACTTTTTTTTTTTAAAGATTTTATTTATTTATTTGAGACAGAATGAGAGAGAGAGAGAGCTCATGAGAGGGGGGAGGGTCAGAGGGAGAAGCAGGCTCCCCGCCGAGCAGGGAGCCCGATGTGGGACTGGATCCCGGGACTCCAGGATCATGACCTGAGCCGAAGGCAGTTGCTTAACCGACTGAGCCACCCAGGCGCCCCTAAATGAAACTTCTTTACTCCAAAAAGTCTGTAGGAAAAAAGCAATGAACTTGAATATCAATGTTTTGAGTTATTAGCATATTAAAATGTGGATGAGCATTTCATGAAACAGGTTTAGTTCTGATAATAGAATCGATTTAGTCTAAAAGTTGCCTGTGATCACTTTTGTCACTTTTCTCTTTAGTGCCACCTTGTGGGTTAGCCAGTAACAATAAATATGTAGGGTTTTGAGTGGGGTTTTTTTTCCTGGGCTGTGTTAAAGCTCATCTTAGAAAATATTGCAGTAAAACTCAGATGTGAAGCAATTTCTTTGTCTTCTCAGAGAAGCAAGCACTTCACTAGAAGATATTTGCCATAATTCAGCAACTGACCATTCCAGATACCAGAACAGTTTCTCGAATGTTGGAAATACTGGAGTCTGTACAAAAATAGGTATTCATTTAAAGGATAATCACCAAACTTATCTTGGGTAACATAAGTGGCAAGCTGCGACTTGTGATTTTTCCATAAGAAAAAGTGTTTTCTAAACTCAGTGTCATCACTTCTACAACAGTGTCCCATGAGAATTGATTCTAGGTGATTTGAAACACTGCTTAATCCTGTTTTAGAAGAATTTCCCATATCTGCTTTAGACTCGTAGTATGCAGCTTATTTCTAGCATCATATTTAATTTGCATTGAGTTACCTGACTCAAGTTTACTTTTTAACTTTGCTGAAGTTATAAGGGAATAAGGAAAAAGTACAGTATGTTGAAATGTCTCTTTTATTGGAGACACACAGGAAATGTGTTCTATGTTCTCTAACATTCTCCATATACTAGAGATGCTATAATAATCTTTTGATTAACCAAACAAAAAAGAATAGCTGTTCCTCTTTGAAACAGCTAGGCATGTTAGAATTTTTGCTAAGTTTTTTGTGGTATGATGAAGAAATACATTTTGAAATTGCATTTATGGAGTCATTTCAGAGCAAGTGAAGATCGTGTATTCTGGTCACTCTGAAAGTGTAAATTCCGTATCTGAACTCCTCCTGCCCTAACAAGAGTTAAAGGTTGTACTAGGTGTTATTCAAAAAGTAATTTCCCCTAACCGTGCAATAAAGCATCAGATTTGATCTATAACCTGAATATCATAAGCTATCAGTTACCTATCCTGGAAGCACACCACCGACAAAAAAAAATTCAAGTATTTTTATAGGCTTGCTAAAATCTTATTATAGAGCCAAAGTAGCTAAATAGTATCAAATAAGGCTGCAAAAACTTTAGAATTTAACTCCCTAGTCATTTTTTAACTTGAGCAAGTCTTATGCTTTGTCTCTAAAAGTCGTATATTGTGCTTTCCAATTCAGGAAATGCATTTTAATTGTTCATTTTTACACCCTTTGATATTTCTGAATTTTCCCATGACATTCTGACACATAATCAGTCTCCCATGGATATGGCACAGGAGCAAATTAAAAGGTGCCTTAGAATGGCAACATTCAATATATAGTCCTCCATTTAACCTTTATATGACTATCATTAAACATGTCCTTGTTCTTAGAATTTATCCTAAGAAACAAAACCAAAAAACTAGGGAAAGGGCTTTCTTCTCTGGAGACCAAGAAAAGTTGTGACCATTTTTCCACTCCTGCTTCAACATTAGCTTTAATAATAAAAGTGTGTCTTCCTTCACTTTAAACTGAATGAACTGCTGTGCAGTGCCATCCCAGAACACTCCTTAGACACGTGTGTTGGCCGTGGTGGGGCTGCACTGTATTCAAATAAGCAAGACCTCCATTCATCATACAGCATAACTCTAGGAATGAATTTTAGCCTCTTCTCATTTTTATTATATTCATATTAAACATGTGGGGTTTTTTAAATTTTTTTCAAGATCTTATTTATTTATTTGACAGAAAAAGAGCACATACAAGCAGGGGGAGCAGCAGAGGGAGAGGGAGAAGCAGACTCCCCACTGAGCAGGGAACCCAACGCAGGACTCGATCTCAGGACCCTGGCATCATGACCTGAGCCGAAGGCAGATGCTTAACCGACTGAGCCACCCAGTCACCCCCATATGCGTTTTTTAAATCAGTTACAAAGCAACAAAACACATTTCACATCTACTCTGTTACATATTCCAAATTAAGCAGATCCTGATTAATTGGGTTACATTATATACCAACAGCCATTCCCTTTAATATCAAAAGGCTTTTATGATCTCTAAGCAGTTCCTCTTAAAGTGAGACAGGGCAAAATATTTTCTTGACATTTCTGAGAATTTCAGTTTCAAAGGATCATGTATTCCTTTAATCTTCCAACGTGGAAAAGTAATGAATATCGACTCGTTTTTAGAAGCGCTAACATTCAACTAGGTAAACTTAGTAAGTGATAGCTATTAATGTTCTCTTTTGTCTTCTAGACAGAAAAATCAAAGCTATTTAAAGTAAAGGATGTGTTTAAAATCAATTATGTCCAGAAGTTAAGACAGTAATGTTTACAAACACCTTCTGTGGTCATTATGTCTTTTTTGGGTGTGTGCATGTCTTTATTCATCTATATCTATCTGTAAAGACAGAGATAGAAATAGATGAGAAAAGTATATATGTTTCTATATGGTCTGAATAGGTGTTTTATTTGTCACTGTGCTAACCTGCAGTGTTATAAAGCACACAAGTACTGCTCTGTGCCTCTCCATTTTCAGTGCTTGCCATGATAGTCAAATTAAACTGCTGGCATGATAGTCATCCAAATATATAATTCTAAAACCGTGATTATAGGATCATTTCTTTATTTCTATGAGATTTACCTCTAGTAATTATCTGTTCAATGGTCAGAGCTCTATAGCAGTTCTCTTTTAAATGTTCAGAGCAGGAGCTATACCTTCTAGGCTGTGCAAATAATCAAGTCCTAGCAACATTATGAAATATAATCCACATTATGAATTGAACAGAATGAGCCCCCAGATCTGATTGCCTAAGGCTCAAAATGTTAATGCTCATGACACACCTCATACATTTTAGCGAGTTGAAACTGCATTAAAACAAGAGAATGAATTGTGGTCTTGACCTTAGACTCACGTCACCAGCCTTTCTGCTCTTGCTTACCTGAGAAGGGAGTTTCTGCTCTGCAGACACAGGGCTGGCTGCAGATGTTCCCCTCCTGTCTGTTTCCACAATTCCAAAAAGGATCGGCCTCAGGAACTTTATCTTCTGATGTTCCATTGTGAACTGACTTAATTAAATTTTTCCCAAAGTGCAACATTCCCCGGTTCTTTCTCAGGAGAGCAAATTGAGGAGACACAGAAACAGGTCTAAATGAAGTGCTTTTTTTTTCTTTAAATTAATTCAAACAATAATGCCATGAAAAAGCACTTTGAATTTTTCAATTCCCAGGCAATTGGTTCTAAAAAGAAAACCATTCTAAATTATCCACACGCTCTCATTTATTAGTCTAGAGCTCTTGCCCAAGGAATTCTTTGCAGAGGTAATATATAGAACATCATGGTGATTTACTTGCTTTTCTAATATATTTTGCCCAAAAACTCTATAGAACTGAAAGTATGTCAGCAAAGAGAAGTGACTATAAGAGAAGGCTCACTAATAAACAAGTAACTAAAAATAAAGATAAAAGAGCCAATTTATAAAAATCAAATTTTGTTGAAGGTCAATGCCACAGACATCACTGCTTATTTATTGATAACGACTTAAGAGTAATCTGTAATTTTTTCCTAATCCTCAAAATAGGTTTCTGCCAGTCATGTTATCTCCTGAAGAGAAGTGTCTTATGAAATTACCACTCGATCTTATAAAGTCCAGACAACCTCTTAAACAAAACAGAATACCCTTCATTTGCCCAATAGCCATTCACAAATGTTAAGATAATGAACAGTCAACAAAATAACAAGTTAACAATGCTTTAATGTAAAGATAATTCTTCACATCCTTTGGAATCCAATCCAGTACCATCAAGATCTAGAAAAATACAACCAATAAAGGCATTAGTTTTTGGTTTTTGTGTTTTGTTTTTTGTTTGTTTGTTCTCTCAAAAAGCCATTATCTACTTTCTTTACTTATTTAACAACTCAAGAAGGGGGAGGGGGGGATATCCTAAGTAGGTTGCAAATTCTTATCTAAATCCTTCTTGAATTTTACCTTTCCAATACAGGACAAATTGTGTGAAATGGGTTGTTAAAGAAGTATTTAGAAGTGACTTTCCAACTCTTATTAACCTTATGGAAAGCAGTTTAGCAACAGCTATCAAAATTCACAAATCTAAAAACTACAGCAAGACTTCTGAGATATCCTATATTATAACTGTTGGAGTGACTCTCTTCTGTTAGAATAAAAGCTTCTTCAGGGCAGGAAACACATATATTCATTTATGTATCTGTAAAGCAAGCAAAGTCTTTGGGATATACTAAAAAATTAGTAAGCATATGTTGAATGAATGAATACTCCATTCGGTAGTATCGTCATCAGCTTCTTGGCCCCTTCTTTCTCTAGTTTCAGTCTTCGTCCTCCTTCCTCTCTTTGGAACACTCCTTGGCCTCCATGCCTAGTGAGGGTATCCTTCAGCATGGCCTACTATGAATTCCTCTAGTGAGCCACCCATTGGGTTTTTCCATGCCCAAGACCCTAGTTCTGGCCTAGAAACATGGCATCGGAGTATTTATTGAAAGCATCTTTATCCACATTTTTGAGGGAATGAACTAACAAACAAAAACGGTATCATTTTCTCTAAATAAGTATATACAATCTAGAATCAGTATCTGATCCTCTCAGCTTCAGTTTTGGAAACCAAAGTGATGTATTCTGGAAGAAGATTTTGAGACAATTTAGGCCACATGGTGGAGTCATACTTTACATAGGAGTTAGATTCTGAAATTGTCATATAAAGTGAAAAGCCCCTATGGTCAAATTTGCCCTTGAAAATCCCCTAAAACTGGGGTCAAAAGGCAGTAAACCATAGTTCTGTGCATCCATTCTTTTATAGCAATATACACATATAGATGAAAATGTAAAGTATGTACAATAATACAATATTTTCAGTATTTTTAAGCCTGCTTCTCCCTCTCCCACTCCCCCTGCTTGTGTTCCCTCTCTCGCTGTGTCTCTGTCAAATAACTAAATAAAATCTTTAAAAAAAAAAAAGTTGAGTAAATAAAATACCAATATATTGTGACTCCACTGTTATAACAACACTGCTACCAATTCACTACCATGTTTCTATGATGCCAAAATAGCCACCAATGCAAAAAGTCCAGTTAAAAATAATGGTAATGCCTGCCTGCCTTTGCAACAGGTAGAATTCAGGGCTCATACAGGGTGAGATTCCGCACAGGTCAGAGGCCCAGCAGGATTGGACAATAAGCTACACACACAGGGAGTCGGGATTTTTAGTGCTGGAGAAAGAAGATACAAATATGGAAGGGGGAAAAGGTTCAGATGAACCCTGTGATGTTGGATCATTGGATTAGAATTGGTAGAGTAGATATAAACTTACGGTTTTGTAAATAGAGAGAGAGATAAAGATATTTAAGTGTGTGTGTGTGTGTGTGTGTATTCATTAAGAGAACCTCAGAGTAACAGCACCTAAGTAGCAATGAGCAAACCTAATGCCCAAGTCTTGGTTTCTAAATACATTTTTCCAGGGCTCACTGCAAATTCTAAGGGAGGATCAGGGAAAGAATAAGATGAGCTTTGAACATATTACTGTGCCAGAAAATAAGGACGTTCTCCAAAGAATCATGGGGACATAACCAAATAACACAGGAGACACAACCAAATAACACAGGAGACATCTTGAAGAAACTCCCACTTACTAAATCTAGAACACTTTGAGCATTAAAAATTTTTAAATAACAATAACGGATTACAATCCACTGAAAAATATGACTCTACACTGATACAATAATAGATAAACAGAAAGAAAAGAAAACTTTTTAAGATTGGAATTCCAATTAATAAATAAATACAGGAGGAATTCAGGCAAGACGCATCAATGAATGCTACAAGTAGTGAATGAAAGTAGGATGAGGAACAGGCTCTTACACAGTCATGATGTATCACTCCACAAACAGTGTATTAAGAACAAAAGGAAAGAAAAAATTAACTTTATAGTAGGAAAGTCTAACAGACACCATCTGAATCAAATGTCCAAAGTTAACATTACCAGTCATGGGGCCAAATCAGTACCACGTGCCACTTAGTAGGATGCAATGAGAAGAACACAACATCACTTCTTTCATACTTCAGCTAGGAAAAAATTCACATCCTAGCTATAATCAGGAAGAAATGTCAGACAAACAGAACTTTAGAAAACTTCTATAAAATAACTGACCTTCAAAAATGTCAAAGTCATGAAAGTAAAGTAGAGACTGAGGAACTCTTCCAGACTGAAGGAGGCTGGAGAGACAGGACAATTGAGTACAATGCGTAGTCCTGAACTGGACCTTTCTGTATAAAGATATTATTAGAATAACTGGCAAAATTTGAGCTAGGGGTCTGGAAGAAGGTATTAAGTTTGCCATGCTATTCATGCAGCTCTTCTGAGAGTCTGAAATTATTTGAAAGTAAAAAGTCAAAAAAACGTCCAGGATCATTAGTACTTTTTTAACCTCCCAATGTGCAGCTCCAAAGTTACACATGCCAGGAAAGGAACATTGGTTGAAAAACAGTAATAACAGCATCAATAACAAGTCAGAGAAGATGAATTAATCATATGATGTCAACCAACCAATTTTTTCACAATGCTTTTTGGGCTTTATCTACTCTCCCAGCATCCCAAAGACCCCGGTTTTGCTCATTCACATTTTTCCTTTGATATATTCCATGCACCCATTTTAAACACAGCAAAAGATATTTTGAGAATACCTTTTGCAACTGCTTTTATCTTTTTCTTTCTTTTCCTCTTCTTCCCTCTCTTCCTTCATTTATTTATTTTGGAAGCAGCATTCATCCTACTAGAAGAACACATCCTAAACATAAAATACCTTGCCTCACCCCATTGACAAAGTAGCAGCTGGTAAGTCAGAAGAGACTAGCACCATTACACATCTACCATTCTTCATCCAGCCAGCAGTCTCTCACGCCTGTTCTTCCTTTCTTCCCTGGACCAGGAATGTAAAATTGTTCTTGAAATTAACAGAAGTGAGCCTCTAGCAACTGTTCTTGCCCTGTAGTCTAAAGTACTCAAACCCCTCACTTAAGATATAAAAAGAAAGGAAATCAGGACTGGAAGCATACCCCCTTTCTTAACTCTATTTTTTTATATTTATATTTATTTATTTTTTACCATCTAACCTATCTTCCCCTACATTAAGTCAGGGCTATGAAACAGTCTGCCACTCTAAACAGCACTTGCCAGGAATATTGGAAATTGTTAGAAGAACTCTCAAAAGATCTAAATTCAAATTACCTTAACTACAATAAAAATAGCCACCATTCTGTAGTAATGACAGGAGAGGTAGAAAGAAGACAAAAAGAGATGGTCTAAGATGTCAAGCAAACTCACAGAATACCAGAAACATCTAAGAAACAACAGCCTCAAGTTATATTTGCAGAGATAGTTTAGTTCTCTTGCCAAAACCTGCCTCACAAAAACTTAGGAAATATACTACTAAAAAGCCTAGTGCTTTCCTCCTAGAGTCACTCTGATTTGATGATGATGATGATGACAAAAACAAAGCAGCTAAGCAGCTAAGCAGCACTATTTGTGGAATCATGAAAACCATTGCTAACATCTTCATTCCCTTTGCGATCCGTAGTCAAGAAGTATTGCTACTTAAACTGCATACCACGTTTATTGCTCATTTCATGTGATACAGTGTTCACACATAGCTAGTATGAGTGCTGTTGCTTGATTTCATCCAGTAGCCCCTCTCATTCAGTTGGATCTCTGTTCTGAGGAGAATCCTGGGTCTATGTTCTTCTAGCCTAGGGTCTGCCCCCACACCTCTCAAAGGACTACAGCTTTCCTTAGGTATTCTGAGTACCACAAGGAGGGAACTGGGATGTGTTCCCCAACTTACATTGATCTCTCTTCAGCATGACCACTAATGTAAGTGTTAAATCATAAGGTTTCTTTTCTGAAACTTGTCCCAAGATTATCATCCCCCTAATTTATTTATGTACTTATTAATTCATTTATTTGGCTAATATTTACTAAGAAGCAAGAGTGCAGCAGGTACTATTCTTGGCATAGTGAACAAAATGGATTAAAATACCTGACCTCATGGAGTTTGCATTCTAATATGGGAGACAGACAATGAAAAAAATTTTAAGTAAAATAAATGACAATAAGAGAAGGGATATAGAGAGTGATAGATCCAGGAATAGAGGTTACAATATTAAAGATGACAAAGAAGTCCTCACATTTGAACAAAGACCTGTAAGAAGTGAGGTGTGTACATCATTAGGGAATGAGAAGAGCAAGAGCAAAGGCCCCGAGACAGGAATGTGACTGGTGTGTTTGAGACATGGCAAGAAGACCTGTGGGGCTGGAGGAGAGTAAGTTAGATGGAAAAAAGAAAGAGATCAGAAAGATAATGTGGAGTCAATATTGTATAACATTTTGTAGGCTTTTATAAGAACTTTGCCTTTATTTTGAGTGTGATGAAAAGCCACTGGAGAGTTTTGAGTTGAAGGAATGACATAATCTGTTGTGAGTTCTAGAGAAATCCTTGTGGTGGATTTGATGAGCATTCACATAAGGATAAAGGAGAAAGAACAGTTTTGAGACAATTGAAATAGTCCATGCAAAAGATGACTGTGGTTTGGACTAGGGTGGTAGCAGTAGAAGTGGTAAGAAGAGATTTGGTTTGCTAATTGTACTTGGAGTATGAGTGAGAAACCTCAAGGTTGATGCCAGATTTTGATTTGAGCAACTAGCTGGATAGGGTTGACATTTATTGAGTTAGCAAAGGCTTAGAATCAGGTGTGAGAGGAAGACCAAGATTTTTGTGTATATATTGCTGATAGTTAAGAATATGTGGTCAAAGAATTGATCATTATATTTGGCAATGTGGAGGCCATTAGTGACCCTCACATGATCAGGCTCAGTAGATTGTTGGAGGCAAAAGCCTAATTGGAGAGGGTTCAAGAATGAATGGGAAGAGAGCAGTAGTAACTGGAGCATACAAGCAAATACTTCTAATGTTTTTTCTGTAAAGGGTGGTAGAAAAATGGATATTATCCAGAAGAAGTTGTAGGATTAAGAGATGGGTTGGTAGTTTGGGGCAGGGGGGTAGATAGGAGTTAATTATAACAGATTTATATGCTGATGGGAATGATCCAGTCAGAGAGAAAACTTTGATGCATGAGAGAATGGGAAGAGTTGTTGGAATTATGTTCTAGAATGGGTGAGAGAGGATGGGTTCTAGAAGTAAAGGGGTGGGCCTTGGTTTGAGGACAGATAATTCATCTATAGGAACCCAAAGGAAGATGGTTAAGTGGGTACATGTGGTAGTGGGTGCTTGTGAATATTCTCCCCCAATTGTCTCTATTTTCTCAGTGAAATTAGAAGCAAGGTCACCAACTGAGTGGGTAAGAAGGTACTGAGGTTTGAGGAAAAAGGTAAAATATATTCTATAATAATCTAAAAGGATGAGTAAATAGAAAATGGAAATGTTGGGCTTTAAGATGATTGGGCCTAAGTGCCCACATGATGTTAGTAGACACAAATTTAAACTTTTTCTGGAGCCATTCTATGCCATGTGGATGCACGTCTATAGCAGTTGAGAGTTGGATTTAATAGGATTAAGGTTCAGGCAAGTGCAATGGAGGGAGAGTGGGGAATGGAAGATAAAGTGTATCAGCAAGGAAGCAACTGTAAATATGTACAGTGGAATCAAGACTGAAGAAGCAGGAAAATAAGGATATGAGAGTTAAAGACAGTGAAAATGAGGTAGATTTAATAGATTGTAGATCCTGAAAAGTTGAAGAAATATTATTGTTTAATATTAGTTATTGAAATGAAGGTATTATATTCTTAAGGCACAGTGAATCCCAGAAAATAGTGGCTCTTGTATCTCAATAGGTAATACATTCCTCTTTGTTCCAGAACTCAAATATACATATATCCTTTTCTATACTGTCACTTATTAAGAATTCACATTTAATTCCACTGACCACCCCCCTCAACTTTAATGCATAGTACAAAATTTCTGTATATTATGAATCCATTCTTTGGACTTTCTTTTCTTCCAGCATTCTTCCTAATTTTTCCTAGCCATGACTGACACTGGGCTTTCCACCAAGACTCCATTTTCATAGCAAACTTCATCACCATAAGCCCTCAACTTACAGAATGAGGTGGAGGAATTGGTATGATTGTATCAATTAATGCATAAAAAGCATTTGACAAAACCCAATACTCATTCATAATTTAAAAACCGTAACCAAGTTAGAGATAGACAATATCTACCTCAACTTGATAAAGAACATCCTAAAAAAAAAAAAAAAAAAGCCCTATAGAAATCATTCTTAATGATAAAAGATGAATACTTTCCCCTAAGTCAGGGAACAAAGCGAAGATTCATTTCTCACCTCTCCTATTCAACATAGTACTAGAAGTTCTAGCCACTGCAATAAGGCAAGAAACGGAAAGAAAAGGCATATAAATTGGAGAGGAATAAATAAAACTATCTGTTTGCAGATGACATGATTGTCTATTTTAAAAATATCAAGGATTCTACAAAAACAAAACTCCTAGAACCTAAAAAATGATTTTGGCAAAATCACAGGATAAAAGATATACACACAGAAATCAATATCATTTCTATATAGTAACAACATATGAAAACTAAAATTAAAACACATTTATAATCGCTCCAAAGAAAATGAAATACTTAGGTATAAACTTTACAATACATGCAGACTGTCTGTATCCTGAAAAATGCAAATGCTGAGAAAAGAAGTCAATAATCTAAATAGACATACCATGTTCATAGACAGGAAGACTCAACATACTAAAGATATCAGTTCTCTCCAAGTTTATCTGTAGGCCTAATGCAATTCCATTAAGTAGATGTGAATTAAACCACAATTAGCTATCACTACATACCTATCAGAATGGCTAAAATAAAAAAAAAATAGTGACAACACCAAATGCTTTCAAGGATGTAGAGAAATTGGATCACTCATACATAGCTAATGATAATATAAAATTGTTGTTTTATACTGGAAAACAGTTAGCAGTTTAAAAAAAATTTAAACATGTGGTTACCTTGCACAGTAATTTTACTCTCCAGCATTTATCTCAGAGAAATGGAAATTTATGTTTGCACAAAAACCTGTATTTGAGTGTTCATAACAATGTTATTCATAGTAGCCAAAAATATGAAACAATCCAAATGTCCTGAGTGAATAGTCAAACAAACTGGTACATCCATACTATGGACTAGAACTCAGCAATAAAAAGAATGAACTATTCATATAGGCAACAGCTAGGATGAATCTCAGGGAATTATGCTGAGTGAAAATAAATTATTCCCAAGAGGTTATATACTATATGATTCCATTTCTGTAACTTTCATTAAATGATAAAATTATATAAATGAAGAACTTCTTAGAGGTTTCTAGGAGTTATACACAGCAGTAAGAGTGAGTGGGAGGAGAGTGGGTGTAATTATATAAGGGATCTTTGTGGTGATGGGATCATGTGACTTGTGATGGTCACATGAATCTACACATGTGACAAAATTACATAGAATTAAGTACACACACACCACACACATAACACACAGACACACTCTCAAATGAGTGTCTGTTAAACTGGTGAAACCTGAATAAGGTCAATGAATTGTATTCAATGTCAGTTTTCCAGTTCTGTTATTATACCATAGTTATCCAAGATGTTATCATTGGGGGACGCTGGGTGATGAATATACAGGATATTTCTGAATTGTTTCTCTATAACTGCATGTGAATCTCAATTATCTCAAGTTAAAAAGTTAAATAAATAAATTATAGTAACACAGAGGGAGAGCGAACAAGAGAGAAGGCTTTCCTGTGAAGAACAGATAATTCAAGCAATCTTACACTTTTGAAAAGAAGCAATCAAAATCAAACAATTTTAAATCTATAACTTACATTAAAAGTTATACACCATTTTGGGCAAAAGTGAAAGTAAAAACAGGAGCATACATTGTTAGCTTCAACATTAATCTTTTAGACTACCTCTGGTTTTGTCTCTGTCCAAAAGAAAAAAAAATCTCTTCGGATCCACTCTGAAGCCTTTCTTAGACCAAGAAGCCTCTGATACCTTTCTAAGCAGCTTAGTGTCAGACATTCTTTGAGTATCCTGAGTCTGTTTGTAACTTATTAGAAAAAAATTGTAAGTTGCTTTCTCACCACAACACAATGAATTCTCATTTTATCCAGTTCCTGATTACTCTGTGATCTTTAGCATAACAGAGAAACACCTTTCAGCCCCTTACAATCTATAAAAGCAAAGTTTAGATGGGAGGAAGTGTCCTCAAAGCTGGATTATCAGACTCCCACTCCAGTGTGATCTTCCCACCATCTTCAGCTGCCTTTCACAGAGTTTAGCCAGGCCTGACATTTCTACATTCTAACCTGCCAGCATCTAATGATCTCTCTCATCCCTGAACTTTTCTAACACTTATTACCTATACTACTGTGTTGATTTTAAACGAAGCCTTATTTATATGCAATAAAACAGCATTCATTTTAAGTGTAAGCTGATGCATGTTGGAAAATTAATTCACCTCTCTGTAACCATCATAATTAAATTATGGAACGTTTCCATCACCCCAAGTTGATCCCTTGGCCTCTTTCTCCACCTCTCAGCCCCAGACAACCATTATTTTGTGTTCTATCACTATGGATTAGTTTTACCTATTCCAGAATTTTACTGAAACGGAAGCAGAGAGTGTATATTCTTTTGTATCTGGCTTATTTGACTCAACATAATGTTTCTGATACTTATCTATGCAATTGTGTGTATTAGTATTTGTTTATTTTCATTCTATTGTATATATATATATATATATATATAGTTATACTGCATATATATATACATGTATATGTATATATAACTATATATATATATAGTTACCCATTCACATGTTGATAGCCATTTAGATTGTTTTTAGTATCAGACTATTACAAATACAACTACTATGAATAATCATGTACATGTCTTTATATAGGGTCATATGCTTTTATATCTCTTGGGTAAATACCTATGAGTGCAGTGGCTCCTAGGAACAAATGGTAGGTATATATTTAACTTAATAGGAACTCCCAGACTATTTCACATTCCTACCAACAACATATGAGAATTACAGTTGTGCCACATTCTTGCTAATACTTGTTTAGTCTTTTTAATTTTAGCTCTTTTAGTAGGTATGTAGTGGAATATCATGTGGTTCTAAGTTGCATTTTCCTGATGATGAATAATGTTGAAAATCTTTCTATGTGCTTATTAACCTTTATATATCTTCTTTTATGAAGTGTCTGCTCAAGTCTTTTCTCATTTTTTAATTGAATTGTTTGTCTTACTGAGTTCATGTATTCTGGATGAAATCCTTTGTCAGGTACACAAATTGTGAATATTATCTCCCAATCCATGGCTTAATATTTCATTTTTCTTAAGAATGTCCTTTGAAGATCATAAGTTTCAATTTTAATAAGATCCAATTTATCATTTTTTAAAATTTTATTATTGGTGCTTTTAGTGTCTTTTTTCTGAAATTTTTGCCTGCCCTAAGGCCATGGAGATTTTTTCCTATATTTTTGTCTGGAGGTTTTATAGTTTTATTTTTTATGTTTAGGTCAATAATATATCCTAATTCTCTTTTGATTTAAAAATAATAATAAAAGCCAGAACTCACCTCCCTCTGTCTTCATTAATATTAAACTTATTTAAATTGAATTTATTAGTGGTTCAGTGTTTTATTTTAAAACCCCAAGAATTACTATCAATGTAATAAATCAGAACAGTAATATTTATTAATGAGGATTTCAAATATATAAACCGCTTAGTTTCTTAGCAAAAATATCACATTTCACATGTACCAAGGTAAAAGCACTAACCATAAGAATTTCCCCCCAATCATGTTCTTATCAAGTACTCTGTCCCTGCTTCTCCTTTTATTCTCAGAAAGATCTCAATAGGTCTATCTTACAAGGAAAAGTGACAAAGGAGAGAGAGCTCAGTAAAAATTCTACCTCCTCTCATACTCGAGAGTTGGGAAAACTACTACACAATCAGTATATTCTAAACCTGCTCTTGCTCTCCATCTTCTTCCCTCATACCCTAATATATTTCTAATGATTTATGCTCTGAAATGGATTGGCCTCAGGAGACATCAGAGGGAGTTTTATAATGACTTAAGAAAAGCATTTTGTAATATTAAGTCATTTTTATATAAGTAATGTGAAAACACATATGAATAAGCATTTCACTCTTTGATTTAAATATCTAATTCCATTAGTTTTATATATATACATGTGTGTATATATATATGTATACACACATACACACACACACACACACACATCTATACACATACAAATACACACAGATAGATAACCAGTGGTCTGTACCTAATGAAAATGAGGTTCCAAGACACCATTCCAATGTCTGCAATTCCAAAAAAGTGATTCTTAAAATTGCTCTGGCCCATTCTCCACATAAAATAACCCTGGTCTATACAATATGGCCTAATATTGTGTTATGTAATTTTGTCTTTTAAATGTTTCTGTGCTTATATATTTTTCAATACAATCCCTAAATAGGTTGTCTACAATGAGAAAGACACCATGCTATGTTCTATAGCAGTGATCTTGAACTCTGGCTGCATGTGAAAATAACCTAGGAAGTTTTGATAAAATACCAATGGCCAGGCCTACCCAATCTAATTGAATCAAAATCTCTGGGGCTGAGACTCAAGTAACCCAAATGATTCTCATGTTCAGGCAGATGGAGAGCCATTGTTCGAAATTAATGGTTTTGGGGCGCCTGGGTGGCTCAGTCATTAAGCATCTGCCTTCGGCTCATGTCATGATCCCAGAGTCCTGGGATCAAGCCCCACATCGGGCTCCCTGCTCAGCAGGAAGCCTGCTTCTCCCTCTCCCACTACCTCTGCTTGTGTTCCCTCTCTCACTGTGTCTCTCTCTGTGAAATAAATAAATAAAATCTTTTTAAAATTAATTAATTAATTAATGGTTTTAAAGTGAGGTCTCTGAGACCCTTTCAGGAGGTCTACAATGTTAAATGACAAAACTTTTCCCCAAACTCCTATATAATTACTGAATAGAACTTTCAGCATGTAGTATATACATTTTGATATATTGAATTGAGTCAATCATGATTTTGTTCTTCGTCCCACTTAATAGAGTGCTTTTGAAACAAGATATTCTTTGTCTGAGAGTAAAAGAATTGACAATAAAACAACAAATGTTCCGGTACTTTCTATTTTACTCAAAGGTTTAGAATAAGAGAACAAATCATTAAAGTTCACTGTTCTCTGCTTATAGAAGCAATTTGTAGGAAAGTTTCAAAAGCACCACCTTAATATAAAGAAGAAAATAACTTTTCTAACACTTAATAACAAAGTGTTAGAAACTAACCAAAAGCAGGAGGAATGGAATGGAAGGTGAGGTGATTGTTCCTTTGGCCCTTCAGGGAGTGTCCTGGGTTTGTGTTCTTGCCAGAAGCAATACCTAGCTATTTATGTTAAGCAAGTCAGCTGCTTGAGGTGGAAGCAAGCAAGCTTGAGGAAGACTATTCTATACACTTTAGCAAAAAAGATGAAGACAAAAATAGAAAAGAGGAAATGATCCAAAACAGAAAACTGGAAAAAAATTTTTAAGAGTCATAGGGGAATCAAAAGCTATATCCAAATAATACTGAGCAGATAAATATGGCCTAAGGGAAAAAGGACAGCAACTTAGTATTACTGAAACTCAAATTAAGTACATGCCTCTTCTCCCAAAGTAATGCACCAGAAGTCAGAGAAAGGCAAATTTAAATATTCACAAGAAATCATTCTTTGCTATTTGATTGGCAAAACATTATAAAAGTTGATTATATGCATTTTTGGGAAGGTATAAACACTTATCTCTTCCACTGTTATTTGGATGTAAAAATGGCACAGTTTTTGGAGGATAATATCCATTAAAAGATAACATTACTTTGACCAAGTAATCTCAAAAGAATCTATTCTTGAAAAATAATCAAACGTGAGCACAGAGATATAGTCACAAGAATGCTCTTTGCAATATTATTTGTGACAGACTAAGCACTGAAAACCTCTTACATGGCCATCAAAATGAAAAGGGTTAAATATAGCATGGTACTTTGTATTTTGTTGTAGTTAAGAACAATAAGGTGGATCAAAAAAATATATACTATGCCCCAATTATAAAAATACCTCAACTAAATGTGTGTGTGTGTGTGTGTATGGATTTAAAGACAGAAAAAAATTTAAATAATTTCCTACATTGGTTCATGTAATATGGGAAAAGGCATTGAATATATAAATATATAAATAAATATAAGGATATATACATGTATTCCTAGATATATGAATATACCCAAATCCATAAAAGTGGACTTTTTAAAGAGAAAGGAATACCCTGCTGCTTTTTGTAAGGGTCAGAGAAGGGAAAATTCCCACAGAAGAGACTTGGGAATCTTCTAGAGAGACTGAAGTCTTAGAAAACAAGGATTTGTAGCATTTAGGACTGTGGAATAGTGGAGTGCTTTCATTGTGTTTTTCTCTCTGAATGTCGGAGTATGGGAGGAAAAAGGAGGAAAAAGTAGTATGTAGGAAGTGAGTAGCTGGAGATGGATATAGATATAGATCTAGATATAAACTCAAAGAATAAGATTTGGATTTCTAAACATAGTGAATTAGGAATGTATTCATGTCGCCCAATTAGTGAGATATTGACCCACACACTACCTGACTTTTTCAAGGGGAATTTATATTGAATAGGATGAGTTGGGAAAAAGAAATATCCAGATAAAATTTGACAATTTTTACTTTAATTAAAGCATCAGTTTCTCCTGCACTCTAGGAAATAATTTTTTTAATTATTAATATCCCTTTCACATTTTGGGGTTAAGGTCTAAAAGTGTTATTATATGTATAAATGGTTGCAAAGGATATAATTTCTTGTGTATTTTAAATAATGACATTTTTAAATAGAATTGTTCCATCATATTTAATGTGAGTCAAATGCATCTAAATGCCATAATAATTCAAAGAATACATGAAAAGCTCTCCTTTGTCATTCTTATATCATTCCTTTTTCTATCTGAATGTACATTTTCATTTCCCAGTCCCAAAGAATTTAATCTTAAAGCAGTATATTGTTATGCTTAAAAGACTTTTATTGATCAACTTGTCATATTCTTAATAAAATATGTATATAAATTAAAATTTTAATTTCCAAAAATTTTATGAGACCATTAAGTATGACAGCCTTTCTTCTGGACTGAATTATCATTAAAATAGCTTTTAGTACATAATCAATCAAAACATAAATATATTTAAAATTATTAGAATTAGTAAACATAAAAGTAAAATTATACTGACAATTCATCCCTTACTGAAATTAAGGTGCTCTTTATTTTACAATGAGTTAATGTGTCCATGGATGATTACTAATTTTATCAATAATGAGGGGTCAGTGGAAATTAACAGCCAAAAAAAAGAGACATATTAGACCACCATTAGGAGCTGGACTTAAAAATAGTGTTGTTAAATGCATCACTTGCTGTAGAATCCACAATGTATTTCTATTAAATTGCCCAATTCTAATACCATATCCCTTGGAAAAGCTCATTTATCTCCAGAGTTAATGTGTGCCCCCATTTGAAAATCAGTTACAGAGTATATCAGGATGACATAAAATGATGGCAAGGGTCCAATAAGTCACATGAGAAACTCACTAAGAAAAGGATCAATAACATCATAGTCTCACATTTATATACCAATGTACAAATAGATAATAAGTAAATCTTAGCATATGTGCTGCCAAAGCGAGCACGATAATAAGTAAATCTAATAACATGGGTGATAAATAGAGCCTCATCCTGAATACTACAGCTAAGTAAATGATGTGAAATGATGGAAAACTATAATGTATTCCAAATAGAGATATTTGAAGGAAGGCAGGGTAGGACTGTACGTCATTCGTCCCTTATACACCTGATTGTGGTAGCATACTGAGAAGCAGTTAGAAAAATATCCCAGAAATCATGAATTTAAATGATACTATTATTAAAATATACCACAGACAACAAAACCACTTAGAATTTGATGATGATTTTTTATGCAGATTGTAAATCTTAAAGAAGCCCCAATAAACAGCATTTCTCTTTCCCACCATCGCTTCTAATGTTATCCCTGAATTAGGAAAATGAGGCCAGTTATTCACAGGCAATTTTAAGGAGGCTTACATCAGCTTACAACAAGGATGAGCAAAGGAAAATTTAACCTTTCTGTGGACATGCTCCCTCCTAAGTGAAATAGGGGAAAGCTGAAATAAACATTCCCATTTGCTCTTGCCAAATTTTCCAGTCCAAGCCCTCTCAGGGACAAAGTGAGTAAATGGAGGAGAGAGACCCATAGTTTACTACTTTAGCTCCCTATATGAAAAAAATCAGGAATAGGAAATAAATATTCCCCAATAATATAGATTATAAAACAGGCAGAGAGAGAGGAGAAGATATTAATTATGAAATTAACTACCTGGACAGTTTGCTGGAGTCTTACTTTCCTCTTAAATAAATTGTCAGTGAGGTTTTAAATTGCACCTGCTAATATTTTCAACCCTCAGAAAGAAAATGAAACAGTAGGTGAAACTATTCTAAAGTTATTACTTCTTTCTCTTTTTTTAATTTAAAATTTGAGTATGGAATAAAAGTATATCAAAATTCATAAGATAACAAGGGTAAACTGTGAAAAATAAATCTGAATGATCTTTAATGAGAAAGGAATAAATGATAGATATGGTGTGTCTTCCCTGTGCCAGCCACTGTTCTAGATGCTGAAGATTCTAGAGCGAATCCAGTAGACAAAATCCCTGCCCTGATGGAGTTCATCCTGTGGGAGAAGATAGAAAATAAATAATATATGATGGTAATAAGTACTATGGAGAAAAAATAAGACAGATAAGGGAGACAGGGTACACACTGGAGGTAGATGGTAAAACCTCACACGCTTTGGGGGAGAAACACGAAGTAAGAACAAGCCCTATGGATATCTGGAAGGAAAGGCATTTCAGGCAGATGGATCAATAAGTACAAAGCCCTGCAGGAGTTCACTGAACAAGTGTGAGATCAGCATGAAGTCCACATGGCTGGAGGGAAGTGAATGAGGGAGAGAGTTGGAGGTGATAAGTTCGGAGAGGTGGCAGGGCTCTGATTTGAACTTTCACTCTGAGAGAAGGTACACCATTGGAGGATTGTGAATAGAGAAGTAACATAATCTTACTTCTCAGAAGGACCATTCTGGTTCCTATTTAAAATAGAGACAGTTTCAATAATACAGGCAATAGATTATGGCAGCATGAATTCAAGTAGAAATATAGAAGACAGTGCAATGGATGGGTTTGGATCATGGATGGTTTTTGAATTTAGGAACAATAGATGTGAGATGTGAAAGAAGGAACTAAAAATAAATTCGAAGTTTTGACCCAAGTAACTTGAAGGATTGAGTTGTCATTTACTAAGATGAGAAAGACTACAGAATAAGCATATTTGGAGAGAAATTGAGGAATTTGATTTTAGACATATTAAGTTTGAGGTGCTTATTAGACTTCCGTGTAGAACTGTTGAATAGCAGTTGGATATATGAGTCTGGGATTCGGTGCTCTTCACTAGAAATATAATGCAAGTCACATATGTAATTTTAAATTTTCTAGTAGCCACATTTTAAAAAGTTAAAAGAAACAAGTTTATTTTAGTAGTATATTTACTTTTTAAGTCTCCAAAGTATTATCTTTTTGACATGTAATTAATGTAAAAATTAACGAGATACTTTACTTTCTTTTAAAAGAAAACTAAGTCTTCAAAATTTGGTGTATATTTTGCACTTCATAGCACAGTCTCAATTCAAAATAGCCACATTTTAAGTGTTCAATAGCCACATGTGACTGGTGGCTATCTTGTTGGACAGCACAGGTTTAAAAAAATAGATGACTACAAAGGAAACAAAAAAGTTCAAATTAAAAAAAAAAAAGTGAATGAATTATAGAAAGAATAATACTGTACTTTAAGATACTTTGGGCAACAAGTAAAAGCCTCACACTCCAAACTTCAAACAAGCTTAGAGGAAAGTATGTTACAGCTATTAGAGGAAGTCCTGAAGTGCGGCAAATGCAATCATGTCATCAAAGACCCAGGCTCTTTCCATGTTTTTACATCATTATCTGTGTGTTGCCTTTATCGCAAGGCTGGTAGAAAATGGCAGCAGTAGTCTCATGTCACATCTTGATACAACAGCATTCAGAAGCAAAATGAAGCATTTCTTCTTGTGTGTCTCTTTTAGTAAGAAAAGTTTGCCAAGAGACCCACCCTCCCCATAGGATTCATTTCATATCTCATTGGCCAAAGTTGAGTTAAATGCTATTCTTTAACTAGTCACTGTCTAGAAGTGGATATGGGGAGTTCCAATTCTGGATAAGATGAAGTAAGCATTTTCTAATATATCTGTAGTAATTAAACCAGGAAAATATAAATGGAAGTGATATTTGAGGACTCTTAAAAGTGAACATCAGCATACAGATTTGGGAAGAAGATAGGGATTCAAATCACCCCTGAATCAATAGTGAGTCTATTTCTTTTTTTTTTTCTCCAGTATCCCACAGCCTGGATTCAAGGTAGGCCAAAAAGCCAGATGTACACAGTGGTGTGGATAAAGAGATCTCAAGAAGAAGCCCTCTAGTCCAATCTCAAGGAGCACAGAAGTCTACTGGCAGGAACCATCATTTCAGCAGGAGCACACAAGCACCTAAAACTCCAAGGAAGAGAAACTTTCCTCTCTGACCAAAGGAGCTGTGGTCCCAAGAATGTGGCAAGACTTCTGTTGTTTTTTCTCTCTGTGTATCTTGATGAAAATAGAAGACTACAGAGGAAACTCTCTGAAAAGTTGGTGCAAGTTTCAGTTTGTCCTGAAGTTGGGTGCAGGTGCAAGAACTGTGTGACAGAGCAGGGTGATAAAACCTCAGCTTTCCAGCCAGAGGACCATAAAAGGGAGCCATAGGAACCATAAACTACTGAGGAGCTCGTGGAGAGGGAGGAGCTCAAGAAAGAAACATTATAAGGTTTTTTTTTTTTAAGATTTTATTTATTTATTTGACAGAGAGAGACACAACAAGAGAGGGAACACAAGCATGGAGAGTGGGAGAGGGAGAAGCAGGCTTCCCGCTAAACAGGGAGCCCAATGCAGGGCTCGATCCCAGGACCCTGGGATCATGACCTGAGCCGAAGGCAGATGCTTAGTGACTGAGCCACCCAGGGACCCCACTCTAAGGTTATTTATGAATTCTTGGGCTCATCCTGGAGCTGCCTCTAGGATCTCTATGGATCTAATCCTAAAGAGTATATTAAATAATTTGATAACTGAACTGAGAGACAAAACCCTACCAGCTCCCAGACTGGCCACTGGATGTGGGACAAATCTGCATAGCTCAGCAAAGGTTTTGAAATCAAACAGGTATTAAAACCACAGCTCATAGAAAGCTGACTGGAATTAATAGCTTGAACTCCAACAGGTCAATTGGCTGCTAAACAAAAATATCAACAATGTCCATAATATTTAAATAAAACCCAAAGTGTCATAACCTCATATTCAAAATGCCTAAGTTAAATCCAAAATTACTCAACATATAAAGAACCAGAAAAATCTCAACCCACATGGGAAGACATATCAATAGATGCCAATACTGAGATGACACAAATTTTGAAACTGTCTTACAAAGACAGGTAGCTAGTACAAAAATGTTCAACAACTAATGAATGAATGGAAAGACAGTAAGTCTCAGCAATGAAATAGAAAATGTAAAGAAGACCAAAATAAAATCCTTAGAACTAAAAAATACAATAACTAAAATTTACAACTCATTGGATATTCTCAGTAGCTGAAAGGATATGACAGAAGCAAGATTCAGTGAACTTAAGGACAAACTAATAGAATCATCCCATCTGGGCAATGGAGAGAAAAAAATTTGAAAACCTGAACAGGGCCTCAGAGATCTGTGAGACAATACCAAAAGGTGAATATTCATTTCATCAAAATCCCAGAAGAAAAAAAGTGTATAGTGCTGAACATAATATTTGAAAAACTAATGGCTAAAAACTTCCTGTTTAACAAAAGGTATGAACTTATAAATTCCAGAAACTTGGTGAAACCCAAACAGGAGAAAAGCCATTAGTATCTTCATATCCATATTCATGCACATTGCATTCATACTACTGAAAACTAAAGAAGAGAATCTTGAAAGAAGTCAGAGAAAAGTGACACATTTATAGTAGAACAATCATTAGAATGACTGTGGATTTCTCATCAAAAACCATAAAGACTAGAAGGAAATAGAAAAACACTTTTTAAAAATAAATTTTTTTTAAGATTTTATTTATTTGACAGAAAGAGAGAGAGACAGCTAGAGAGGGAACACAATGGGAGAGGGAGAAGCAGGCTCCCAGCTGAGCAGGGAGCCTGATGTAGGGCTCGATCCCAAGACCCTGGGATCATGACCCAAGCCGAAGGCAGACGCTTAACGACTGAGCCACTCAGGCACCTAGAACAACACTTTTAAAGTGCTAGAAGAAAATACCTGTCAACCCAGAATTCTATACCCAATGAAAATATCAGAAATGAAGATGAAACAAAGACATTCTCAGGTGAAGAAAAATTAAGAGAATTCATTGCCACTAGACCTGCTGTAAAAGAATTACTTTAGCAATTCTTCAGACAGAAGGGAAATGATAAGTAAATTTGGAATATAATTAATAAAGAAAGAGCCATTGAAATAGTAAATATATTGGTAAATATAATATATTACTTGCTTCTTGAGTTCTTTAAAATATGATTGATAGTTGAAAAAACATAGGTTTTCAATAATGAGGTATATATGAAATTATATCACAAATGGGTAAGATAAAGCCACCTATACTGTGTGGTAAAATGTATACATTCTGCTCGAACTACTTAAGTATTGATTTTAAATAAACCGAAAAAAAGTTAAGTAGACATATTATAATGCCTAAATCACTAAAGAAGAAAATGTAAACAAGGATATATATTTAAAATTAAAATGGTATCCTAAAACAATGTTCAGATAACCCAGGCAGGAATGGGGAAACAGAGGAATAGAAAACAGGGAAAACTAATGGGAAGAAAATGGTATATACCTCTAACCAAATATATCAATAATTATATTAAATGTTAATGGCCTAAATGTGTAAACTAAAAGACAGAGATTGTCAGAATGGACTTAAAAAATGTCTGATTCAACTATGTGCTGCCCATAAGAAATTCACATCAAATATAATGCTATAGATACATTAAAAGTTTCTAAAGGACAGAAACATAAAATATACTATGCAAACACTAGTCAAAAAAAGCGGTAACACTATGTTAATATCAGACAAATTAAACGTCAGAGTAGAATAAATTAACAAGATAAAGGAGAAACATTACATAATGATAAAAAGAGTAGAATGACTAAGATATAACAAAAAATGCATATATATAACAAGAGAGATTAAAAATACATGAATAAAAATGACAGAATTGAGAGGAAAATTAGACAAATCCACAATTACAGATGAAAAGTTCAACACTCATCTCTCAGAAATTGATAGAATTAGTAGACTGTAAATCAAAAAGAATATGTAAGAACTGAAAAATACCATCAAAAACTAGATTAGTCAGCACTTCTAGAACACTCTACTCAATGACATCAGAACACATCATTTTCAATTAGACATGGAATATCACCAAGATAGACCATATCCAGGATAATAACAACAAAACCTTAACAAATGTTAAAGAATTAAAATCTTACAAAGTACTTTTCTGATCATAATGGAATTAAAGAAGAAATCAATAAAAGACAATGGGAAAATCCACAAACACTTGGAAATTAAACAATATACTTCTATGTAATTCACAATTCAAAGAGAAATTCTCAGTTGAATAGAGAAAATATTTTTACCTTCATGAAAAAATCAACATATCAAAAAATTTGGGATGCTCCTAAGCAATGTTTAGAGGGAAATTTATAGCATCAAATTCTCATATTAGAAAAGCAGAAAGGCTTTAAATCAATAATCTACCTTCTAACTTAATAAACTAAAAACAAAACTTAAAGTAAAGCCAATCAATGCAAGCAGAAGAAAGGAAATAATAAAAGCAAATATCAATGACTTTGATAACAGAAAAATAAGAGAGACAACCAAATCAAAAGCAAGTTCTTTGAAAAGATCAATAAAATTGACATAATTCTACAAAGACTGACTTTAAAAAAGAGAGAGGAGATATTAATTATAAGGGATGACAAAAATCAGAAATGATATTTCAGAAAGATCAGGAATGATAAAGCAGATAACACTCCAGACATGGAAAATATAAGGGAATACTATGAACATTTTTATGCATAATAACAACTTAAGTAGTCCTATGATTATTTAAGAAATTGAATTCATAGTTAAACACCTTGTAAGAAAACAATCTTTAACCCATATGGTTTCATCAGTCAATTATACCAAACATTTAAAGAAGAAATAATACCACCAATTCTAAACTCTTATAGAAAATACTAGAGGAAGTAATACTTTCCAACTCATTTTATGAGGCCAGTATTACCCTGATACCAAAACTAGAAAAGACAATACCAAAAAACTATAGACCAATATTCTTCATGAACATAGATGAAAAATCCTCAAAAAAAATCAGATCAATTTTAACAGTATAAAAAACAAATAGTAAAACACAGCCAAGTGGAATTTATCTCAAGAATGTAAGGCTAGTACAATACTCAAAAATCAACCCATGTAATCCATCATATTGACAGTATAAAAAGAAAAAATCATATGATTATATCAATTTATGCAGAAAAACATTTGAAAAAATTCAACATCCATTCATGATAAAGATCCATAACAAACTAGATTTAGCAGATAGGGATTACTTCAACCTGGTAAAGAGTATCTACAAAAACCTTATCACTAACATCATATTGCATGGGGAAAAACCTGAATGTTTTCTCCCTAAGTTTGAGAATAAGGCAAGGACATCCACTTTTATCACTCCTAGCCAGGGAAGGAAGGGAAGGAGGGAGGGAGGGAAAGGGAAGGGAAAAGAGGGGAGGGAAGGGGAAGAGGGGGAGGGAGATAAGGAGGAAGGGAGAAGAGAAAGGTATACAAGTGCGAAAGAAAGGCATAAGATTGGCCCTATTTACAGATGACATAATTGCTTCTGTAGAAAAATCCCAAGAAATCTACACACAAAAAAAGTTCTTTTGTTTAGCAAGATCACAGGATATAAGGTTAGTACAAAAATATATACACATATTTCTGTACACTAGCAATAACCAGTGAGAATCAAAATTTCAAAAGTAATACTATTTAAAATAACTCCAAAACAAGAAGTAATTAGGTATAAATTTAACAAAACATGTACTGAATCTGCATCCTGAAAGCTATAAAACACTAATTAAAGAAATCAAAGAAAATCTGAATTAATAACAAGACATTCAACATTTTTGGATTGGAAGACTTGACATAGTAAAGATGTCAATTCTCCCCAAATCAATCTACAGATTCAAAGCAAGCATTCCACTCAAAATCCAGCAGAATGTTTACTGGATATAGACAAACTGATTCTAAGAGTCATATATATAGAAATATGAAAAGTCTAAAGGAGCTAGAATAACCAGAACAATTTTGAAAAAGAAGAATAAAGTATGAGAAATCACATTATTCACTTTTAATAATTACTATAAAACTGCAGTTGTCAAGACAATGATATTGGCAAAGGGAAAGACACATAGATTGATACAACAGAATAGAGAGTACAGAAATAGAATCAAATAAATACGACCAATTTATTTTTTACAAAGGTGGGAAACCAATTCAATGGAGAAGGAATAGACTTTCCAAAAAATGGTGTTGGAACAATTGAACATCCATTCAAAAAAAGAGAGAGAGAGAAAAGAACTTTGACCTAAATCACACATTTACAACAAAAATTAACTCAAAATGGATCATAGATATAAATATAAAATACAGAACTATAAAATTTTCAGAACAAAACACAGGAGAAATTCCTCATGACCTGAGATTAAGCAAAGTGTTGTTTTTTGTTTTGTTTTGTTTTTAAAGATTTTATTTATTTGACAGAGAGGTACACAGCGAGAGGAGAACACAAGCAGGGGGAGTGGGAGAGGGAGAAGCAGGCTTCCTGCCGAGCAGGAAGCCCAATGCGGGGCTTGATCCCAGGACTCTGGGATCAGGACCTGAGCTGAAGGCAGACGCTAAATGACTGAGCCACCCAGGTGCCCAAGCAAAGTGGTTTTAAGTATAACACATGGGTATAAATCCATAAAACATAAAAATTGATAAACCACTAAAATTTTTAAAAATTGCTCTATGAAAGACATTGTTAAAATAATAAAAAGACAAGCTACAGACTGAGAGAAAATATTTTTAAATTATATATCTAACAAAGAACTTGTATCCAGTATATAGAAAGAACTATTACAACACGATGGTAAAATAACCCAATTAAGAAATGGACAAAGAACTTGAAAAGACACTTCACCAAAGAGGACATATGTAAGTTACAAAAGCACATGCAATATGATCAGCACCATCAGTCATTGGAGAAATGGAAATTAAAACCACAATGAGATACCAGTACATACCTATAAGAATAGCTAAAATTAAAAAGATTGACAGACAATACCATGAGCAGACAAAGATGCAGAGCAATGGGTAGTCATAAATTGCTGATGGCAATGCATGATCCAGTCACTCTGGAAAATGGTTTGGTGATTTCTTATGTTAAATATATACTTACTATATGACTATCAATCCTACTCCTTAGTATTTACCCTAGGGAAATGAAAACTATGTTCACAAAAATACTTGTACACAAATGTTTACTACAGCTCTATAAATGATCACCAAAGGTTGGAAACAGTCCAGATGTCCTTCAACAGGTAAGTCAATAAACAAACTGTGGTTCATAATTATAATAAGTACTACTCGGCATAAAAAGGAACAAAGTATTGCCACACACACAACTTGGATGAATTTCAAAAACATTATGGTGAAGGAAGGAAGCCAGTCTCAAAAGCTTGCACACTTTAAGATTACATTTATAAGACACTCTCAAAAAGATAAAATGATATTAACAGAGACTAGATCAGTGATTTTCAGGGGGTATGGATAAGTGTGAGGCTGTAACTACAAAGGGATAGCACAATGAAGTTTTTTGAGGTGATGGAACTGTTCTCAATTCTGACTGTAGTGGTATTACCACCTCTCCATATATGTGTTAAAATCTTTAGTACTGCATGCATACACACACAAAGTGAATTGTACATTAATTTAAAAAATAAAAAAAAAACCAAGTGGATTAGGCACATGACTGCATGTATAAGGGGAGTGTTGGGTAAGGATTGAGATAATTCAACCATACAGGAATCCTTTTAGGAAAAAGAAAGGGAAAAAATATGTGTTCAATATACACAACCAGCAATGATCATTATAAGCATACAATGAAGGACAAATAGATATAAGAGATTAGCTTAGATCTCTTAAAAATTGTGGTAATGGATAAATTCTAGATTGAATTGAGACGTATGAAAAATAATGCAAAAATAAACTTGATTTTTTTTTTTAGTTGTTTGGAGCAAAAATAAGGAAGCAATAAGCCCTCTGTGAAGGGCAGATGGTATAAGGTTAACAGATGTCAGTGAGAACATGGGACTATTTAATTGTTATTATGCCTACATTTTATCTGTCAAGGAGATGACCTTATATACACCAAAACAGACAGAGAGATAGGCAGATAGATACAAAGACAGACACACACACACACACACACACACACGTGTATGTGCATAGAAATAACATGGGAAGGATATACACTGAAATGTTAAGAGTTGTTATTTCTATGTGTAAGATTTTCCTTTTCTTTTTTGCTGTGCACATGTATTTGCTGAATATTCTTCAATGCACACTTAATACTTTTAAAATAAAACAGAACAAATAAGTGGTTTTAAAATGAAAAATAGCATAAAAGAAACTTTAAGAAAACAGAAGCTCCAGGTGAGAAGGTTTTAAAAGAACATAGAGATTTTATGAGAGTTACAATTAAGTACTCCCCAAAGCACTGCAAGAAATTTTGGAGTACAGAACATATGCAAAAGTAATTCCAATCTTAAAAAAAACAAAGTTTCTGAAAAGTATGGCAAGACCCTACACCAAATTATTGAAGGAGCGGATTTGGAGAACTTAGAAACAAAATACTACTAGGATCCTAGCTTAGGCTCACTAAAAATAAGTCATGACAGAAAACTTCATTTCTTTTTCCAGACAGTTATTACAAGAAGTCCTCAGACTTGACCTGTTCAACACATTTTTCTCTCTCTCTCTGCTGACAATGTCTTGATTTTATTTGGGGAAATTACTTTGTCTATTTGATAGACTTCTAAGACTTACCATGTCCAATAGTTAATTCATTTTTTCCCCTAAACCTGCTCTTTTTAGTATCTTTCCCATCCCAGGACAGAGCAAGTGCAATCTTCTGTTACTCCAGCCAACCATCCTGGAATCATCCCTGATGCATCTCTCTTTCTCACACTGTACCTTCAAATCCATCTGCAAATACTTTAGGTTTTACCTCAAAAATACATCAAAGATCCAACCACTTTCTCACCACTGCTGCTACCACTGCCCAGTGGCCCAGTGCTCGGTGCCATACGCCATCTTTTCTCATCTGGCTTGTTCCAATAGCCTCTAAGTGAAATCCCTACTTCTATTCTTGACTACCTACACCCTATTATCCTTTTAAAACACAAATTACATCATGTCACTCCTGTTAGAAAACTATCAGATGACTCTTCATTTTACTCAAAGTGAATGCCAAGGTCTTTACCATGGCCTTCAGGGCCCCTAATGAAATGCTTGGGTTTCTTCTCTCCCTCCTGCTCTCTCTCTCTCGTTCATCTGGCTCTAGCCAGGGTGCCTCCTTGCTGGGCGTTAAACCAGCCCTGCACACTCCTGCCACAGGACCCTTGCACTTGTTCTTTCTCTACCTAGGAGTCTCTGCTTCCAGATCCCCACATAGCCAGGATGACCATATGCCATGTTTCTCTGAGAGAGTCCTCATTTGTGCCTGCTATCTAGAATGACAGGCACAATCTTAAAAGTGTCCCTATTTGGATGATAAGTTATATGGTCACCCTATTCATGGCTCACTGCTTCATCTCTTTCAAGTCTGCTCTATCTCAACTTCTCCTTGAGGACTCTCTAACATCTGATTTAAAATTATAGACCCACCACAGCACACTTAACCTCTCCTTGTTTTATGGGGGGTTTCTTAAGATTTTATTTATTTTTTAGAGAGAGAAAGAGAGAGCACGTGTGGAGGGGAGGGGCAGAGGAAGAAGCAGACTCCTCGCTGAGCAGGGAGCCATCCCAGGACCCTGGGATCATGATCTGAGACTAAGGCAGACACTCAACCGACTAAGTCAAGCCACCCAGGTGGCCCTGGGTTTTTTTTTTTTTTTTCCTTTATGGTTCTTTTCACCTCCTGCTTTACCATATTTCTTCCTTATTTATTGTGTTTGCTATCTGCATTCTGCACTAGCTATGTAAGCTCCATGAAGGCAAACATGTTGCCTATTTTTTTTTCAATATTGTGTCTCCAGCATCTAAAAGTGTCTAGTATATTGTGGTTCTCAATAAATATTTATTAATAAATGAACACACAAATGAGTGCCTAGAAACTTGTTTTCTCACTAGGTATCAAAGTAAAATAAAATACAAATTTATCTTTGGGGACCTTGAAAAATAAATACTCTATAAAACATTTCTTTAAGCCACATTATCCAACATGCCCTATTATCTAAATAAAATTCATTATCCTAGTCTTAAGAGATGCTGGAGTTTTCACTTAAATATTTTCCTGATTCAAATAAATGTAGATAATTATATTGAATAAGTAATGCCACGATTCCTTTATTCCTTTAGTTGAATGTGACTGAACTTCTGAAGTAAAAAAGTGGGGAAGGCATTGATTGGAAAGATACTATGGAGTCTCAGAGAAATGAAGGACAAAAACTTAGCACACAGCTTCTGGGATTTATTGAGCCTAGACACAAGAATTCAAACGCAGACAAAATTCTCTCCTCTCTTCTCTGTTCTTGCTGTATTTTGGCCTTACTCTCTCCTATTGCTGACTGACTGGAAATTCTCCCAGCTGCAGTTAAAAAAAAAAAAAAATACCAGGAAGGACTGACTTCTATTGGTCCCATCTTGAATCACATCCAGTTTGGAAAGAGCAGGAAATGCTATGTTGCACTCCTCCCCTATTCCACCCACTAACAGTCACTGTGATCAAAAACTGCAGGTTCCTATCACAAAATGGCAACAACTCTTCTCATGTGAACAGAAAAGAGGGAAAGAGAACTACTTCCTCAGAAGAAACCAAGTCCTTTTACCAAAAGAAATGAGAGGTGAGAAAACAAAATATAAAAAGTCCACTTCAATATCTTTTTATATTTTTAAAATGCTGTATAATGGGATGCTTGGGTGGCTCAGTTAACAAGTTAACTTAACTCAGTCAGTTAAGCATCTGCTTTCAGCTCAGGTCCCGCATCGCCTGCTTCTCTCTCTGCCTGCTGCTCCCCCTGCTTGTGCGCACTCTCTCTGACAAATAAATAAATAGTCTTTCTTAAAATAAATTAAAAAATAAATAAAATGCTGCATAACGCTATAACCTATTCCAGAGATTAATAAACACAATATGGTGTTCACTTCTAAATGCATAAGACTTTTCTCTATACACTGAATCTCTGATTCAGCACTTTGATAAGCTCTTTGCAATTTTACCATCTAGTGGCCAATTTATTTTGCTTTAATAAAACACATTACCAAAATACTGTACATCCCATAGTCATTGATAGTCTCTCTTTTTCACTGTGTTAAATAGTGATATATACTTTCAATTTATCTATGGTAAATGTTAGAATATGACAGCTGTATTTGTTTTTCACGATGTAAAGTGAATGATAATATCTCACAAGCTGATTTATTTCCTTCTTCCCTATCCACAATGATCTCACTGTGCTACTTCAGCTTAAAAATATGAATATCGAGGCACCAGCTGCTTTAACATTAGAGAACAGTTCTTTCCCACGAACCAACAATTTTACTTAAAAGAGGAAAGAAACAGAAAATAAAGGAGCATTTCTCAGGGCCACCTAAACCAAACACCAAATCAAAAAAGAAAAAAAAAAACCTAAGTGTTGACAACACTGCAAGATTTCTTTTGTTAAGGTACAAGATATAAAAATTCCCAGGAAAATAACAAAACCAGGCAAAGCATGGATTTTCATAATTAGAGTTGTCATTATTATTACATTGTTGACACAAAAATGCTTCATCCACATTACCAATTAAACCTGCCATAAAACTCATGGAAAGCAAATGCTATAAATTGAAACTAAAATGTTGTGGATGATGTGTAAACAAACTATTTTTTTTTCATTTTGTTTTGTTTTATGGGTTTTTCACTTTAAAGGAATCTAACAGTTTTTATCTCCTTTTAGAAAAGCACGCATGCAGAGACTGCAGCAGTGACTTATACTGTGACATAGTATGTTTTTGACACAAAAAGTACTTGTCACAAATGCGGGATACAAAAACAACTCTCCTAAGTGTTTTAAAGGGAGCCCGGAAAACCTAGCTTTTATCAGTCAATAATACATCTGACATAAATAATGATTGAAAACTGACAGCTACAAGATGTGACTTGAGGTCCTTCAAATCCCTGAAAATGAAAAGGTAAGAAATACCAATTTTGCATTTCACCGTAATTTTGCTGTAATGCAATTGAACTACTCATTGCAGCGAGTACTGTAATAATTGTATTAGTAATTGGTGAGTCGTATCATGAATAACATCTTTAATTGAATACTTGTTCTCATAGGATACCTATAGCTGTGCCTCAAAATTGAGTTCGATTTGGCACCACAGAAAAATAGATTTAATCTTTCATCTTCCACCTGTCTCTTATGAGTAATTTTATTTGTAAAAATACACAGAAAGAAAAGAAAAATCAGGAGGTTAAGTAATGATGTAGAGTTTTAACTGGTCATGGTCCTCAAAAAACAGTGAAGATTAATTGGGAAGATGTCTCTGAAACTTCTGAAACCCTACAAAACTGCAGTACACTTTCGTAAAACCAAAGAGAAATGTCAGTTCTAAATGGCTTCAGGAAAATCATGCCATCACAAAATATATTCCTCAAAAGACTCATACGCTGCTTAGGGACTTCAAAACTTCCCATTTGTACACGTTGACTGCTTGATTCTGGCGTAAACTCTGGGCTTTCACACTCCAGGCTCATTTTTACAGGATAAGATAGAGGTAAGAATCAGTAGAGATGGCCGCTCTGCCCGCTCAGCTCCCCAAAATGCCAAGACTTTCTCAGTTCCATTATCATAAGGCTATCATTTTATACTAAGATTTTATCTTCATTTTAGAAAGAGACTAAATATATCCAACTCTTCCTGGTTCAGGCTATATTGTGGTACCATGAAGCACAAGCTCAAATACCCATGCTTTTTTGTACACTCACGTGAACACCTTTGCTTACAAAGGACGTCGCCCTCCATGACAAAGACTGGCTAGATGCTCTCACCAAGTCCATTTATCCTTCTTTCTGAGTTCACAATTCTATTTTATCTCCAGCCTTTCTTGGAGTTAGGAGCTGCCGTGTGACTAAATTCTAGCCAAAAGGATGTGAAGAAGTAATGAATGCAACTTCCAGATTTGGTCCCTAACAAGCTGTCGTGCCCAATCCACCATTCTTCTTCTGTGTCTGCTGGCTGAACAAAGAGGTCTCCAAGATCATAGAGGAACACAGAGGCAGCATGCTAGGTTAGAACCTAGTTGATCCCATAAATGAACAAGTGAAACACAGCCCAAATGCCATGTGCATGAGAAATAAATATTACTATGTTAAACAATTGACATTTGGGGACTTACCTCATTTAGTAGCTAAAGTAATCTCAACTAATACACACCCCTACTCCTAAACCTGGTTGGGTGGTAACCAGGGTAGGGAGAGATAATTTAGATTGCTATTCAGAAAACATTCACTCCCCACTTCCTCCTGCTGTGGGAAGGGTATACTTATTGCCATACTGATGTTGCATTCCGGCCAATGGCATGTTAGCAGATGTGATGTGAGTAGAGGCCTTAAATATGCTTGTGTAGTTTGGGACTTGGCTGCAGCACCCTACTGGACCATCTGAGAAGAACATGCCCTGGATAGCTGCAGCCCTTCAGCCCAAGGCCCACAGCCTGGGGCAAAGGCCATTTGACCCACAGTTGGAAGTGGAGTCATCCAGCTGAGCCCTTGGTAGATCAGACAAACCACAGGTGGTTAACCTAAAGATCTGTGGGCAAGAAAAGCATATGCTCGTAAGCCGCTGAGTAGGCAATAATTGATGATATAGACTGGCAGCCTTAGTGTAGTGTGGTTAAGGGTGTGGACTATTAGGCCAAATTCTTTATGTCAAGGGGCGCCTGGGTGACTCAGTCCGTTAAGCATCTGACTCTTGATTTTGGCTCAGGTCATGATCTCAGGGTCATGAGATTGAGACACACATCAGGTTCCACGATGGGCATGGAGTCTGCTTAAAATTCTACATCCCTCTGGGGCGCTTAGGTGGCTCAGTCAGTTAAGCTGTTGCCTTCAGCCCAGGTCACAATCCCAGGGTCCTGGGACAAAGCCCCACATCGGGCTCCTTGCTCAGCGGGAGCCTGCTTCTCCCTCTCCCTCTGTTGCTCCCCCTGCTTGTGTGCTCTCTCTCTCTCCCTCTCCATCAAATAAATAAATAAAATCTTAAAAAAAAAAAAAAAAGATTCTATCTCCCTCTCCCTCTGCCCCACCCCCCACTCGTGTTCTCGCTCTCTCTCTCTCTCTCAAAAAAGAAAAATGTTTTCAAATTCTTTATGTCAAACCTATATAATTTATTAGCTATATTTCCTTGTGAAAGTTATTTAAACTATGCCTTGGTTTTCTCATTCATGAAATGGGATAATAGTACCCATCTCATAATAGTACTTAGTAATAATAATAATAGTACCTATTTCTCATTCAGTTAATGTTTATAAAGTGCTACAGTGCCTGGCACATAGTAGCCATTGCCATAGTGTACATGAGACAAACAAAATAAACTTCATTAACCCATAAATGTATCAGCAAAATAACCCTATCAAGAACATGATGATTTCTATATTGGTTGCTGCTACCAGAGGATGCTTGAATTCTCCAGGGAGATTCTTCTCTGTAATCAGGAGTCTGTGTTACATAATGTTAAGAGTTCCATCTGTTGAGACTTCCTTCTGATGAGTCAAACAGCCTGGATTTAAATTCTTGTTCAACAATTTAAGACCTTGTTCCCAATCCAATTCCCTCATCAGTAACTGGAGACTGTCACAGTATTTAGCTCTGCAGAGTTACCACTATTATAGTAGAGGCTCTATAGAAAACATTGTAACACAATAAACAATGCATTATAATTGCTTAACAAATGCTAGCTACTTTTAATTTAGGCAAACAATTTTAGGAACTACAAGGTCACTTTTAGCTTGTTAAGAAATGGATTGTAACTTCAAAGTATTTTTTACCACAATTCACCAAAAGGTAACCTCTAATCTACTTGAGGCCAAGTTGATTTTTGTTAAAGAACACCTAAAACCAACAAAAATAAAAGTAGCATTTCTCTCCTGTACTAACACAAATCTCTTCAGCGTTTATCTTCATTTTGTTTGGATGTATCAGTCTAATACAAATCATGAAAATCATAAAAATGATTCCTATTATTATGTCTGTGTTCTCTTCTCTTTATTTTTATGTAAATAATGCTGTCTCTACCTTCTATTTACTAACAATATTTCTGGTATTAATCAAAAAGTGCCCTCGGCTCACATTCAATTCAACACAATTTAATTTAAAAGGTAAGAGATGTGGATTATGTGCAATGCTAAGCCACAATGTGTGTTACCTTTTACATGAAAATAACCTTAATTTCCCTGCTTGACTGATGAGAAAAGAAATAAAAAGAATGATTGCTATAAATCAGGAAAAATTCATAACTTGCTGGAGGTCTAGCAGCTGTT
Organism: Mirounga leonina; assembly: GCF_011800145.1. NCBI lineage: Eukaryota > Metazoa > Chordata > Mammalia > Carnivora > Phocidae > Mirounga > Mirounga leonina. The sequence continues at coordinate 9,254,394 of NW_023270314.1, forward strand.
GATTTAAGGTTTGCATCTTTGATAACACGATGTTGCTGAAAAGATATCTTCTTGACAAAGCAGTGAACATAAAAATTACATGGCTTTATTCAACATTTAAATATTTTCTCTGTATCACTTACAGAAAAAAAATTTTCTTTTATTCACTTATACCGAAATGTGTTTGAAGCATACTGCATCTCATCAGCAAGCTTTACAATAAAATTCAGTGTTTTCTGCTTCCGTAGGTATACAGTAGACTTGTCATACCACAAATAAAAATAACTTAAATTATCCTCACTTTAGAGAAATGGTCTACTATTATTATATACAAGTAGTTCCTGCCATTGGTAATACAAACACAGAATTGTGCATACGCTTGGGATATTATTCATTTCTTTTATTAGCAGCTAGAAGTAGGTGATTGAAAAATTAGGTGACAAAACAAAACAAGTATTGCATTGACTGGGAAAAAATATCTGCAAAGTGGAATCTTGAAAATGCATGAAAGAGAATAACTTGGCCAAGCACTTAGAAACAATAGCAGTGTTTTTATTTATCTAGAGGTTGCTGTGTTATGGTACATGTCCTTGCACTGTTGACTCACAGATGATGCAATTTTATGCTGAGGTTTTGTGTTTCGTATATATCAGTGAAATGCACGGAGATCATCAAGGAAGAACCAAGAATGACACTAAGATTGACCTTGTCTCCTCACTCTTTGACAAAACTCAGTGTGCTTTCGTTCTTGTATGAATTGCACTTACCTTAGAAAGTCAGATTTGCTTCTTATTATTAAATACGTTGTTCTTTTACCTAAGACTGTCTCCCAATGTCATTGTAATGCCATTGTAATGCCATAGGTATTCCAGCACTCCAGCCATCAGAGTCACTTTATTTGTTGAATATTCAGATAGAGTGATTTGATTGCCCCTGCCACATACCTCAGGAAAGCCAACCCTCTTTTGGCCCCCTGAGAACTGGAGCGGAGTTGCCTACAGTTCTTCTGGATTACCTGTCACTCTTCAGGTTTACTCTGAATTCTTACTCTTGCCTATTTCTTGATCCCTATCCATGGTTTCTCTTCCTAGTGGTACCATTTTCTCGCTATACCCTTTAATCCCCAATTGGACATTATTCCCAGTTCATTGTCCAAAGCACCATTACCCAAGGTTGTGTGTCCAGCAGGGTATTACTGGAGGTTTCAGGAGAACAGAAAGCAGCTTTTGGTTGCATGTTGAACATCACTGCCCATTCATTAATTCATTCATTCAACTAATATTTATTAAGTACCTACTATGTACAGGCAGTGTTCAAGATAATGGAGATGCAGCAGTGAACAAAATATTTTCCTAAAATACTGCTTTTAGAGAGTTTAATAAACAATAAACAGTAAAATGAACAAAATAATTAACTGTAATAATAACAAACAATAAAATGTATGTGAGTATAGAGTCGTGTGATCAAGAAGAATAAAGCAGGGAAGGTAGAGGGACTGTTGAGAAGGGTGCAACTTTATGTAAAGTGGTCGGGGAAAGATTTATTCTACCAGTGTTATTTAGGTAAAGATGCAAAGGAAATAAGGGAGGAAGCCATAGAGAGAAGTTTGGAAAGAGAGCTTAGGTAAAGGGAATAGCAAATGCAAAGGCCCTGAGACAGAAGCTTGCATAGTATGTTAGAATAATAGCAAAGAGGATACTGGGGCTAAGTTCTGAAATTTTTTACTATCTAGACTCTTCTCATTTCAGAATCCTGTATTAACTATATTTCTTTATTTTCTATATTCTTGAAGCTATGGTATCTGGGCCCTCACATCCGGGGAGAGATTGCCCCTCCAGGGCCAGCTAATTCTTAGAGATAGTGAATTACTGTCCAGGAGGAACATCTCTCATTAGCCAATTCAGAACCCAAACTCAGAACTGTCTCTGCTGTCTTGCTTTTACACACCAGGAGGCAATATTCCTCTGCCCTAATCATCCTAGGGCCAGGTACTAGACAACTAGAGACCAGCCCCAGAGCCCGGAGTCCACCAAATTATTCATACTAATCCAAAACCTGTTCAGTTGCTTATCCTGCCTCACTCATTCCTTACTTGGAAACCCACAATAAAGACTTTTGCCCATGCTCTCCCCCTGCTTCTTATTGGTCCTGGTGCTTATTCATGTGGCCTTGCTCAGCATGGCATCCTGTCTCTTCTTGGGAACTGTAACAAACTATCCTTTTAATGGCAATCATCTCCTGATCTGTTGGCCTTACCATACATGAATAAAACGAAATCCCAGGTACATTTTAAGATAAGGGCCTACCAGGTAGCCAGTGACAGCTCACAAACTCTTTTTATTCCTCAGTAGAAGAACAGAGGTTCTTTCTTTCCAATAATGGCTCCTACTTAGGCCAGGTCGTGAGGTCTACCTTGACATAACTAACAAACACATTAATTAGCTTACCTACACAAAATAAAGGTCTTCTATGACACTAAAATTCAACTCCACTTCTGATTACATGATCATACATCCCTGTCATCACTCCATAGCCTCATTCCAATTTCCATACCATTTAACTCTTTAATATAAGGGGTGCATCCCAAGTCAGATGTAATCTACCACCTTAATTTTGAGCAGTGTGTTCACTAAGGAAGTGACCAAATCTAAGCTAAACATATCCTTTTTTTTTTTTAAGATTTTATTTATTTATTTGAGAGAGAGAGTGAGTGAAAGGGAGAGAGAATCTGAAGAGACTCTGTACTGAGCACAGAGCCCGACATGGGGCTCAAACTCACAACCGCAAGATCATGACCTGAGCCAAAACCAAGAATCGGACGCTCAATGGACTGAGCCAACCAGGTGCCCCTAAGCTAAACATATCCTACACACAAGGTGTTGTGGCCCAAGAAAACTTACAGGTTTTTCAGAAGTAACGATCTTCAGACCTTAACAGGTTGGTTTCCCTAGAGACTCTATGTTCGGCACTGTCTGGACTTTAAGAAAACCACCCATCTGGTTTGATAACACAAAAGTGTCTAAGGCAGGAATGGCATCATGGGCCACCCTTAGCTCTAGTTGGGAACATGGGTTGGTTTCCCAGACTGTTGTAAACAACAGAACTCTCTTCATACTTGATGTTCCTCCAAAAGGGAGGCTTTCTTTTTTTGGGGGGAGAGGCAGAGGGAGAGGGAGAGAGAATCTTAAGCAGGCTTCACACCAAGTGCAGAGCCCAACTCGGGGCTCAATCTCACGACCCTGAGATCATGACATGAGTCCAAACCAAGAGTTGGACGCTAAACTGATGGAGCCACCCAAGGACCCCAGGAAGGCTTTCCTTGGGCAAGTAAATTTTGTAAATACTGAATAATATATTCCACCTCTACGACCCTGGAAGTTGACTATTCACATTAGACTGTTGCAACTGTCTGATTTGAGTGGGGGGGAAAAAAGTAAAAAATGTTAAAAAGCCATTAAAAACTTGATCTCACAGATTGTGGGCATCTTAATGACTTAGTGAAACATGAAATATTTTGTTTTATTTTACTTTGTGTTTTCACGTTTTTCTTCTTAATTTTCATGTTTGTTCTGGGTTGTCAAATAGACATATACATAATATTTTCGTGGACTTTTATTTTTTTTCTCAAAAGACAGTTAAAACTTTTAATCTTCTAAAATGCTGCCTTGTATGTGAATTAATTCTTTGGGAACAACAGAATTCTAACTTCTAAGTGTTGATAAATGTCCAAATTCCAAAAATGACAATATCATTTCTGTTACTCATTTTCTTTTCACAATTTATGTTAATTCTTAGTCCTAAAATAACCCCAGTGTGTTATTTTTCAATTACATTTCTATAGAAAGATGAAAACAGAATCATGATTCATAGTAACAGTATGTTTGCCTTAAAAAGAATTTTGTGCTACTGGAGAGGAAAGTCTACATATCTGTTTAACACATTACCATATTTTCTGGTTTATAAGCTTTGGCAGTTTATAAAGCACAGCCAACTTTTATAAGCATACGTTGGGGATTGGGGGGAATTGGGGGGAATTTTATAGCAAGGAGAGTAGAAGGAAAATGCATCTCCCTGCCCTGACAAGGTCAGTGGATCTTTCTGCTAGGGTGTTCTGAGAGCTTTTGCAATCAGACACTCTAGGGAAAAGCTTAGCGCTCTGAGTGGGGAGCTCTGGAATTTGTTTGAATGTCAGTATACTACAGTGTCATAGGATTTCACCATCTAGTGGAATTTACTGAAAATTATAGCCAGTTACCCTGAATGACACACATTTGGGGTGTGTTGTTAAACAATATACTTCTATATACAGTTTTTATGTGACAGTGTGAATTTCCATATTCTGAATTGGATATGATGTGATTGATAAATTGCAAAACATATTTTGCAAACAGAGATTATCTGTTATAGCAGGATCATTTCTGGGTGCCAACGCATTCATATAAGGAAAAAAAATGAAGCAACTGTTACAACGGCTGCTTTCTTTATCATAATAGGGGTAATAAGGATGATATGAATATATGGAAGCACTGTGCTAATGGTAGGGTTAATGATAATGAGCATACAAAGACTATTACTAATGACTAAAACCTAGATGGGCTCTAAGGCAATATTTATTAAACCTTCTAGGGAAAATAGGATTTTATTTTTGCAGTTTTCAGACTCTTTAGGACCTGAGGCCCTTTTTCACACCGACACAACAGTTTTTGCGAAACAACTTTTGGTAACTAAGGTTTTCTAGGAACAAAACTATCAGGTGGTGGTAGACTAGAAGATCCTCTTGCTAGCATGGCTACACACAGAATCTCTGTCATTTCTTATATTGTAAAAATACCCATTTTTTCCAGATGCCACAAAATGAACATTGAGTTCTAGTATCTGAAAAGTCCATTCCATTCTATAACACATTTTAGTATCTCACCTCTCTGCTCTCTTCATGGTTCTCACTGTCTTTAGGGACCAATTGTTTCTCCAGTGCCCATTCTGGAGCTTTTCATTTCCCTCTTTCTCAACTCATAGATGGCTGCTAAATCTGATCTCTCTTTTTTTATTTAGGAGTTTATTTTAGGCAATGTGTCATTGTAACTAGTTAAGCTAATTTTAATTACAATTTTAAGTAAGCTTTCAAAAGGCATAAAACAAATGATTTAGTGAAGTCCAGATATATTATATCTACTGAGTTCCCTTCATCCACTTTGTAATTTGATCAAAGGGATGAAATTGAATATGTCTGCTATAATGGGTTCTGTATAAGCCCATGCTGTTTGTCTCCCAGGCTTCCACTACTCTCTTCATACATATATAATACTTTCTTTCTTAATTTCTACTCTGTTATTCTACTAAGAATTTAAGATAGTAATAGCCAGAAGGCTTCCTTCTTTCTCTTTCTTTCTTTCTGAAGTATTTTTAACTTGCTTATTGTTCCTATTGTTTTTGAAATGCTTTGGTTGCCCCGATCCCAAGAAATATTTCCCAATGGAAACATAAATGCAGTGGGTAATTTTCCTGGCAAGTAAGGGTGCTTTATTTAAACCAACTGTGCTTAATTGCTGTGTTCCATGTGTTCATTTTTAGCCTATTGAGTTCAAATAGCTTATTGATGTTACCATTAATCTTAGGCACCAAGCTCATCCTTTCAGCTAATTATTCCCTGATAGAATCATAAGAAAAATCTGTAGTTTCTGAATCATGTGCCAATTCAATCAGAGGTTATGTTTGTCATCCATTTTAGAGTACTTTTAAATAGCTTATACCAACTCCACAACATATTCAATTATGTCAGCCTCAGCATATTTAAATGGTAATTCTGTTTGTCACTTGGGTACATTCTTTACAACAGTAAGTCAAACAATTACTAGTTGGTCTCTGGAAATTCACAAATCACCAATGAGGTTTATAGTCTATTTATTTTACATGATAAGTTAAAGATTGTAACTTGAATTTCTACTAATTAGAAGTAGTTTCTATTTTATTAATACAATGTTTATTAACATAACTGTCAGTTCAAATACACAGCAGTTAAAAATCAGTTGGACCTATTTTAAAGAGTTTCCACAAAATAAAAAGACTGTTTCTACAATTTTGTATGTACAGGAGTTTAAAGAAAATAAAGTTCTGTTATTCCTCCTCTGAACAGCGAGGAATAATACTAATCCCTTTAGAAACTCTCTGCAGTGAAAAAGGGTAAGGTGTGTGTGCTAATATAACCAAAGTGCAAGAAAATGTCACCTTTGCTTATTATGTCAAATCAAATCTACCTCTGGACCCACAATTGCTATGGTCAGCAATGTCAGTCATTTTAAATGGCTCCCTTCCCTCCCTTAGGAGGATTGCAGAATCCCGAGCTCCCCTGAGCTTACAGAATCCCAAGGAAATAGAGGAGGAGAGATTTTGGTCACAGTTGAGATGTTCATCATGCTCATCCACGTGCAAAGGTGGACCACTCTACAGCTAGTATCCATGTCATCACTGCCCACTTCAGCTGTGGTCCCCCATATGACCATCCTTAGTGCACAGCCCTCCCTGAGACCCATACAGATGTCATTTATGAGTTATGGCACCTTCTAGGCTCTGCTTTCTGGTGAGACCTGGTGTCCACCACCCAAAAGGGCAGTCAGCCTTTGGCCTCTTCTCTGAGGAATTCTCCTGCCTTCTGAAAGGCTAAGCTTTCATTTCTCTGCCCCTCCCCAAACAAAACAATACAAAACAGCAGAATACAGAACACAATACAGAATACAACACAGAGCAACAACAACAACAACAACAACAACCCAGCCTTTCTTTCTCTGATCCCTTTTTTTGTGGCACATCATGAAGTACTGGACAATCAGACAGCCAACCTCCAAACCCGAAGACCACAAAAGAAACCATTCATGTTCCTGATCTCTCTAGGGAGACAATAACTTACCTCCCAGCTACCGAGGAGGAATGGCATGCTTCTTATAAACAGAAGAAGCAATACAGTTGTGTTTTCAAATATCACCACATTAAGTGCTTAATCACTTATCTTTCATACAAGGAAAGCAACACAACATTTTTTTCAAACCAGGAAGAAAATCTTTTGAATGAATTTCAATGCCTATATTTGAAGCTAATTTATACTTCATCCCATCACCCATTTCTGTTTTCCAGCTTTCTTCTATCTCTTCGCTGGCTCTTCCCTAATTCCCAAGACAGTTGGAGACAAATTAACACTATGCAGAAAACAGTTGGCATCAGGCTTTTAATAAACAAAATGTTATTATACATAATAATAATAAATATTATTTAAGCAATTCACTTGGTTAGAAGGTATGATGCTTATGAGGCTAAAGTTGCATTCTTACCTGAGCCAATTAACTTCATAGAGAGAAAACTCTTTCTATAACAAGACTGCATCCCTAACAACAGCCAGCAGAGTAATTCAGCATGATAACTACACAAGATTTCAGAGAACATTTCCTGACAGTTGGTCAATTCCATCATTTTAGTATATGACAGACAGCATACTATTATATTATTATTCACTAGGAAGAGGTGTATTTCTCTGCAGAACATCTTGCAGAATCAGGACTTACCAATGCTTCAAGAATAGGAAAGTTGACTTAAGCTCAGTGCAAATTATTAATTTCAGAGTAAACCTAAAATTACTTATACTCAATGTTAATAAATAAACTAGTTAGAATAAACATTTAATTTAAATGATGAAATGCTGAGTTGCTAATAAGGATTTTAAAAAGAAGAGGGAGGAAGATGATTAAAATGTAACCATGATATGCGGTTGCATTAGTGGAGAGATATGACTAATAATCACACCATTGAGATTCTTTATAACCCACTTTAATATTTTAAGGTGGCTTATAGGATACATATGCTGCAAAATACTCATTAGTATGAAGCTATATGTTAGCAGTTAATTTTGTTGTTACTGAAGTATAGTTTATTGATTGCTATCTTCGAGCAGCTCATAATGGCAATTCAGGGGAACCGTCAGTGTGATGAAAACCTACAGAGAACACCGCTCTTTCCTTAGAACACAGATCTTATTACTACATCTGAACAATAATCTCTGCACAAGCCTCCACTGGGGAACCATGTGACCCTGATGCTTCAATACCAAGTTCCAAGCAAAAATAATATTTTGCATTACCAAAGTCCAATTGGTGATGTGAGCAAATTGGTATGGAATATGAGATCATACTGAGATATTGAAAGATCAATCTGAGGGCGCCTGGGTGGCTCAGATGGTTAAGCGTCTGTCTTCGGCTCAGGTCATGCTCCCAGGGTCCTGGGATCGAGTCCCACATCAGGCTCCCGGCTCAGCGGGGAGCCTGCTTCTCCCTCTGACCCTCTCCCTTCTCATGCTGTTTCTCTCTCGCTCGCTCTCTAAAAAATAAATAAAATCTTAAAAAAAAAAAAAAAAAGAAAGATCAATCTGAGCAGCTGTCCTTCCCATGGTACCATGCCCCTTATCCCTGGGCTCTACATCCTATGGTGCTTTCTTGGGTAGATATCACCTACAAAGACCCCAGGTTTTTTAATCCCTTTCTCTCCTCATAGGTCCTGGGCCACCACAGTTAGGAACAGTATATAGTTTTATATATTGATGCAAGGGTTTGGTGCAAGGAAGAGGAGATTAGGGCATGTGTTCAGTCTGCAAACTTAAAACTGGAAGTTTTGAGTTATTTTGTCCCAACAGGGAAAAAAATATTTAAAAAAAAAAAAAAAAAACCACATGAAATGACAAAAGCAAAAGGGGAAAGAAAGCAGAAAATAAAATAGAAATCAAGAATGAAGCTAGTATATACAAGGTATTCTATGCCATTCTGCCAACTCGCTGGATACAAGACAGAAAGCTAAGCTTTCATTTGCCTGACACAAAGAAACATGGTTAGATACATGACTCAAGGTGAATAGTACTCAGGAGAAGCTGGAGTATCCCAATATTGGATCAGAAATAAATATATCCCGTTAATTTGCACAGAAGACCCTTTGTGATATAAATAACATCCCCAATACAACATTTGTAGAAAATGCAGTGTTGAGTTTCAGGGTAGAACAGTGACATCATGTTAAAGCTTAATGTGGAAAAAAAAAAAAAAAAACAGTTCATAAATGGGATGCACCAATGAGATGGTCTGGTTTAATGTTGTAAAAGAAATGTTTTTAAACCTTGTTCCACAAGGGAGGAACCATCCCTTAGGGAGCATTTTGGAAATTTGAGAGGTTTTGGTTTTGGTTTTGTAATTACTGTGTTTGTGGGGCACTACAGGCATTTGATGGGAAGGAGGCAGGGGTGCCAGACATGCTTAATGCCCAGGCGAATCCCACCCAATGAAGATTTGTTTTACACCTTCATATCTTTCACATGTCTTGCCAGACATTAAACTACTGAATATATGCTTGCCCATGTGGTGGTATTTCAAGTCCGGAAGTATGTTTTCTGTGTTATTTGATCATTTGCTAATGCTTAATTTTCTCCATTTTGACAGTTTGTAATTTGCCATGGCATTGTTATCCCTGCCTTGGCTAAGGTTCTTTCCTTTTTTCCTTACCATTTACGTATAAGCCAGGTTATTATTACTTATCATTCCATTAGTTTTAATTAGGGTCCACCTGCTCTCTGCCCTTAATTTTCTTTTCTATATACAGATTGACTTCTGGCTCCTTTATCTTAAAGCCAAGTATTCACCATAAGTAACTGTAAGCATCAGACTACTTCATTATGTTTTCCAGTACAATCATGCCTGAGCACTTACATATTAATATATATTATCTATTATTTTATTATAAATTACATTCTTTTTCTTTTTCCTTTATTTTATAGTGTTAAATTCTTCTTCTTCTTAAATTATGTTCTTTAAAGGTTAAAATATTTTCTTTTATGATATTTTATTATCTCTGAATTTTATTTCATGATTTAAAAAAAAGAGGGTATACAAAGTATTTATTACCAAAGGGGCTTTGAGTATGATAGAGATGAAAGCCACTTGTAAGGGAAGTGCCTGCAAAGAAAATAGACTACCATCTCAATTCTTGATTGGATATCCACTGATGTAGCATATGAGGTTGCCTAGGTGGACACGGGGAAGGAATTAGAGTAAAATTAAAGTAAAATAGTGTGAAATTGGGGAGAGGGGTTAGTGGGCTAGCCTGCACACTTCCATTTAAAAATCATTGAGCTTGGGGTGGGAGGGAACACCACAGAAGATAACCAATGGGATATCCGACAGACAAAGGAGCCCAAGCCAAGCAATGGAAGGAAGGTTATAGGGTGCACCATTGGGATCCAAAGCTGATGGAAGAAGTCTTGCAGGAGCCCATCTCCCCTGTCAGGGATGATGCAGTGGAGACTATCCCATGGGGCCCTTGAAGAACAAACACATACATCCTATAGGGAAGCCAGGATTTGGGTGCCTGTTGTATAGAAGTCATCAACTATGAAAGGATCATAGTAGTACTATTGAGTAGTGCTATTTAATATCTTCTCTCATTTTTCTTGCCAGACCTCAACACCCTAAGGATACACAGTGGCCCCCAAAAAGAGGGGAAAGCAAAGGATAGGTTCCCCCCATTCCCTAGCAAGCCTCCCTCCCTGGTCAAGTTGGCCTCCCAGGCCAACTCCCTGAGTTGGAAGATAGGTAGTGCTTTGAGCTAGATGTGAGATGGAACCTTTAAACTGAACTCTGTAAACCTGCAAAGGACTAGAAAACAATGGAACTTGTCCAATCGTAGGTAAGGGATGAAAAAGGCCATTCAACTGAGGATGTCTGAACTCAATTATTGGAGAAAAAGTAAGATATTTTATATCTATATTACACTGAGTTCATATGACTGAATATGCAGACTAAAAAGACAGACAGATATTAAACTAATACATCTATAATTTGAGGCTAAAAATGATTCATCCTTTGAGAAAAAAAAGTTGAACAATTTTTTATCTAGTCCAACTAGACAGACTATAACCTAGATTAATACAGACAAGGATCAGAGCCCAACATTCCAAGCTGTCCTTAAACAGTATTCGGAAAAGATGCTCCTCTCTGCCTGCTTTAACTTCTTTGAGCATTTAAGTCAACTTTGAATAAGCTTTACCAGCTAGAGTATCCCAGTTTCCACAAAATTCAGAGTTGTTAAACTTGGGTTGCAAAACCAGGAAAAATAAACCTCCAGATGTCCTCTGAATGCTGAGTTTCCATGACATCATCACCAAATTCAGGAGACTATATTGTATAATCTGGCCTCTTTTGTGATTTTACAGCTAAACTCAGATCCTCCCACGTGGATTAATTATATTTGAAATTGTTAATGCCACAAAAGAAGATTATAAGAATATTTCAAGAGTACCTGGGTGGCTCAGCCAGTTAAACATCTGACTCTTGATTTCGGCTCAGGTCATGATCTCAAGGTGGTGAGTTTGAAGCCCGTGTCAGGCTCCATGCTCGGTGGGGAGTCTGCTTGAGATTCTCTCTCCCTCTCCCTCTGCCCCTCCCCTCTGTGATCATGCTCTCTGTCTCTGTCTCTCTCTCTCCCTCTAAAATAAATAAATAAATAAATCTTTAAAAAAGAAAAAGAATATTTCAATTTGATGAGATCCCACATTGCTTCTACCAATTTGTTTCTCAGGTCACTACACTGACTTGGTGAGGAGTTTGAGGCAGTACAGAAACCCCTGTCATCCAAGACCCGTCAAAGGTGAGTTGCCCTTCACTGTGTGGACAGAACTTGTTGTAGGTTATCAGCAGCCTCTTGAAGGAAAGAAGCTTTCCAGTTGGCACCTGAGGCAGAATCTGTTTTTATTGGACAGAAAGCAACAATTTCTCTTCTGTGGCTGTCCCTCCCACCAAAAACTCAAGTATCCTTGCTACTTCTATGTCAGCTTTTTAGCAGGAAGATGATATGACCAAAGCAAACTTCAAGAAGAATAACCTGATGACAAGTCTCAGGGTGGAAAAGAGGAGAATCTGGAGGCTGCAGAGACCTTTAAGAGGCTTGCTAAAAGATGCCATCCAAGTCATGCAAAACTTCCACTCTGAAGCCTCTGGCCACATTTTGCACTCTCCCCACCACACACCCTTTTCTTAGCTACCCTAAACTGATCTGCAGACATGTGGTGCCCTTTGAAACGCCCATGCCTTTTTACGTGCCATTTATTATCTATGCCTGGAAGGCCCACTCCATACTTCTCTTTTTCTTTGCGAATCTCAACCTATTCTAGGGTTGGTTAGTTATTTCTTCATCTCTGCAAATGGCGCTTTTCCCATACCCTGTTGAGGGTAGATAACCATGTTATATTTTAATTAAATGTTTAAAGTCATTCTTGCCCACAAGTTATTTATGAGTAAGGTCTACGCACTCTTTATCTTTATTTCCCCAGCATCAAACACAATGTCTCAACAGGTTGCCAGTGAAAAAATGCACAAAATCAACACCAAGATGAACAAAAGGACCGTGGACTATCAGTAAAGACCTGAGACTGAATGCCATGAATTTGTAGTGCACAAAAACAGTTTTGTGATTTCCTCTGGCAATGCTCAGTGTCCCAGTAGCAGAAGGTCATAAATATCTTTTGATTTTGTTTATACAGGTGCTATTCCCTCCTGTTAGCAATAGGCCTATCATGTGGACCTCAGTGCTGGGCATGTGACCCAAGCTGGGTTGATCAGAGTACCTTGCTCACAGTCACAGTAATTGGTTCAAGGGTGGGCAAGGCACATAACCCAAGCTGAGCCAATTGGAATCCTTCTCTGAAAATGACTTTCACTGTAGCTGATTAGAATGATTCTTAGCCCTTGATGGCCAGGTTAAAAAATGTGAGTCATTACAATGTGAGCTTCATGAGAATATGGGCATTTAATGTCTTTTTTATAGCTGGACAGTAATGGGTACAAAATAAATATTCAAAAAATGTACGTTGGATGAATGACTCCAGAGCACCCAACAGCTGTATTTTCAGACATAGTTGGAGTTTGGGCTACTGGCAAGTATAAGTCCTAATAGAGAAATCAGATTAGGAGCTTTATTACATTAGTATGGTCTTTACCAAAACGTGCCCTCTCCCTTCCCCCAAAGAACCTCCATTTATTATTATTATCTATTATTATCATCACATTTGAATAAGAAGAAACTAGGAAAGAGTAATCTTGGAACAAAAGATCATTATATTTAATTCATTTGACTTTATGAAGAATTAACTTCATTATCACTGATTCTCTTATTTCTCTGCCATCTGGGAAACTTAGGTCAGACTTGAGCCAATTCATGGAACTAGGGCACTAGGGAGTGTGTAGGTTGAATAGGGGGGTCTCAAAAAGATATGTCCAAGTCCTAGCCCCTAGTACCTGTTACTGTGACCTTATTTGGGAAAAAGTCTTTGCAGATATAATTACATTATGGGTTTCAGGATGAGGTCATCCTAGACCCTAAATCCAATGATGAGAGTCCTTATAAGAAAAATGCAGAGGGGTATTTGAGGACCCACAGACACAAATGGAAAGGCCATGTGAAATCAGAGCCAGAGATCAGAGTTACGCAGCTGTAAACCAAGAAACACCAAGGATCGCCAGCAGCCACCAGAAGCTAGGAGAGAAGCATGGAATTGGTTCTCTCTGAGAGCCTCCAGAAGGAACAAATCCTGCTGCCACCTCGATTTCAGACTTCTGGCTTCCAGAACTGTGAGAGAATAAATCTCTGTTATCTTGAACCACCCAGTTAGTGGTAATTTGTTACAGCAGCCCTAGGAAGCTAATACAGGGAGCTATTCGATTAGAGATTGACAAACAAGGCATTATGAGAATGTAAGAAAAAGGAGTAATCTGTAATCTGAGACAGGCCATTATGTTTAGTATTTTATGCTAGAAGAAGAGTATCAAAGTGATAGCACTCCCAACTTTGCATTTCCTTTGGCTAGGACTGATAACTATCTATAGCCATAAAAGCCAAATTTCAATCAAACTTGTCTGACCAAATTTATTACACCTAATCCAGAAACCACAGTATAAAATTTTCCATTATTTGCTTTTAAAATCTCATTGACATAAAATCATGATCACGTAGAAAGTAACTTCACATTTTTTTTTCCTGTACCTATATTGCTTATAGCTCACCTTGAAATCTTTATTTGAATAGATATGTAATATCATTTCATTACTTATCTATGAAGGAAATTAAAAATCAGGGTTACTGATGTAAGTAGCCTACTTTTTTTGCCATTGTTAAATCATGAACTGAGCTACATCACGACTCATAATCATATACACATTCTTTGTTGTAGACAAAGGAAATTAAAATTTAAAATGGATTTTAAATTTTATTCTAATAATATGCAGAAACAAATGAGGAATGAGTATATCTGATTCTGGGCCTCTGCAAGATTAAGTCCAATAGTTTGTTCTAACATTTTCCCATCAAACATAGTAAAAAAAAGTTGAGTTGCTGTTGTTCTGCAATCTGACATTTAGGCTTATGTTTTTAAAATTTTTATGTTTCTCATGTTTCTGATTCATTATATTGTGCAACGAAAGCATCTCTGTTTCACTTAGCATTCTGTTGAATCTGCAGAGATCTTGGTACTTTAAATGTATATGCACTGTTCTTCCAGCATAAAAATCAGCCATTAAGTTGGAATGATGGAATAGCGATTTCTGGTTTTCATAGGGATTAACAAGGCTTACTTCCTCCTACAGAGATCATCTAACTGACATGTTGTATGTACATTGATGACCACATAAGAGATTGACAGTTGCAAGTAACTCATGTCCTGTCAGACATCCATTGGATTTTTCCAAATGCAGTAAATGATCTTTGGCTTTTCAAGTAGCTATTGAACGATGCTACCATACATTAATTACTAAAGGCACTAGGGAAAGTCCTTAACCAAGATGTGGATGGATAGTTATTTAGGAAACCAAGAGCTAGAAAGAGAGCTATTTAGTATTAATGAGATTATAGAGTAATTTGATTCATTATGGCTACTAGCTGAAATTGAACAGAACAATCTAAGTTCATTACCAGGCCTGATTTCCTGAGCAGGGAAATAGTAGAAATACTGTGTATATGACTACCTTCCCTACACCTTCATTTGAACTTTTTTTTTAACTGTTTCTTATCAGTAAAAATTATCCTCTTCCTATTTTTCTTTACTTAAGGTAGCAGTGCACACCAAAAGAAATCATTTATGATATGTGTAATGAAATCAGAAAACTATAATTGCTCATGTGAACAATTCCCTTAATACAATCTTACTTAAAAAAAAAAAAAAACTGACATTACCTAAAAATTTTTTCAATGAAAAAATGAAAAAAAAAAAAAAAAAAAAGCTATCGAGTTAGGTTGCTGTTTACTTTCCATGGCCAATACCATTAAAATGAAATGCTAAGAATTCAATTTATGTAAGTTTTTTCAGTTAAATTATTTATAACAGGAAATTCTCTCACCTTTCTGAAGTGAAATAAATGCAAATTTAATTCATTAGATGACTAGACTGGTATAAAATCTTAGAAGAAATGCAAATGGTATTTGAAAATATAGAAATGATACTTGTTTTGGGGACACAACAAATCAATCAGCATAAATTGTCAAGCTTACAAAAATATCACTAAAATGTATTCTATGTTGCCCATTAAAAGGCATGCTTTCTTATTTAAGACATGTTTCAGAGGGGAATGAGAGAAGTAGGAACCATGGTTTCAAGTCGATCTGAATGCCATAAACCTTGCAGCACAACCATGTCCCCACCTCTCAAGACAGACCCCTAATGAAGACACCGATGAAGAAAGACCTGGCTTTTTTCCTAGCATCTCTCCCTAACAATTCTCTGATTTTTTTCGAAGTTATGTGACCTCTCCGAGCGTCAGTCCCCTCATCTGTATTAAATGGAATTTAAATAGTAGATGTATAAATTGCTAGTCATGCCCCTACCACAAAGATTTTATAAGAATCAAGTGACATAATGAAAGAATGTGTGGCACATGATAAAGCACCACAGAGCTGTCATGCGTTAGTAGCTACACCTGAGTCCCAAGCCGCCAGCCTGGAAGTCTCATAGAATCAAGTACAAAATCTACCCAAGCACTCTCTCCGTGGCTGTCCCTCCTCACTGGATCTCTGGGAAGTATTAGGCCAACTGACATTTGTTGAGTGCCTACTACCTACTCCTTTTTATAACCTGATTTCATCCCCATGACAATTCAGAGAGCTAAAGTCTGCCATTCACATTTTACAAATGAGGAAAGAGACTCCTATGAACTAACTTGCCTCATTTCATTTGGAAATAACAGCAGAGATGAGATGCAAACTCAGCTATGTCTTGCTGCAATGCCCAAACTTTTTTTTCCTACCTACAGCTGCAACCCCTCCGAATTTCTCCTTCTGGCTACCGTGCAATTGGAGGGAGAGATACACATGTCTACTATAAGCACAACCACAATCCTCCTCTGTGTTCAAAGGTAGCTGCTTAGCTTCCAGATTGTCAGTGTCCAACCATCCCTGAGGCCCCCAAGAAACTCAGGTGTCACTGTCACCATCCAAATGAATTCCAGGGCACTGCTGGAATTCATTTTTTAAAGTCCTGATGAAGTCCTGTCCTTTTAAAGTCCTGATGAAGACACAAAACAAAGCTGCCTTGAGCTGACATTAATCTAAATCTTCATGGGCCCTGAGAATTTAGCTGCGGGATCCCAGACTATCCGATCGTCATGACAATTTGATGAGGACAGTTGAAGATGGGCAGAGACCTGTCGACTAGGGCAGCAGAAAAGTACACAATGAATTTAGGGACCAAAGCTGGCTCCAATGCTTCCCATCACTAGCTCGGTGACCTTTGGCAGTTATCAGACCTCTCTGAGCCTCATTTTTTCTCATGTAAAGATGAAAATAGCACCTCAAAGTGTTGGGAGATAAGTGAGGTCACGTAGGGGAGGCTCCTAACACAAAGAAGGCGCTCAACAAATGAGAGTTTGGTGGGATTAAAAAATGAAAAGATACCCCTCTTCCAGTAACAATGCCCACAAAGCTTTTAGAGATTCAGGACAATTGTTGCCACGAATTAGCAGCACAGGAGAATGTGCATGAAGAAAGAAAAAGAGTGTTTGGTTCTTTGGCCAGGGATAGGACAAAGAGAAAATATGTGAGAGGAAGAAAAGTATAGTGAAATAAATTTCAACCACAATTTAAAATTTGTCTTGTAGGGTCTATTTTTTTTTATTTCAAGAAAATGACAGCTCATTCAAGAAAAATAGGTAAATGTTATTTGCCATTGATTTTTTTTGTTTGTTTCTTGTTATTGTTTTATATTGTAGTCATGGGATAATTTTGTTTAAAATGTTTTATAAAAATCCAGTTCAAATGTAAAACAGTGAACATGGTATTACAAAGGCACAGAAACCGTATCATTAGCTTTGCTTGTTACTCAGCAGTTGAGGGAGGCAGCACTTTAAAACATCTGAAACATCTAGAAAACCAAATTCATGACCTCAGAAAATGCAATAATTGTTTTGCAAATTAAAATCCTTTTCCCCACTCCAGTCAGTAACATAATCTTTGAATGTAAATGTGGTATGCACTGTGAGTAACCTGAAGGAGGAGTCACACATCATTTTGCCTTAGGGCCAGCAAAATATCTCCAGTTGACAGTTATTAATTTCTAGTCAAATTATCCCGGAATAGGGTCAAAGAGAACTAATGGTTTTATTTTACATTCCAGCAAGTGTTGTGCTTCAGCATTCAGAATGCAGTGCTCCGTAGAGAGAGCTACAGCAGAAAGCAGGAGACCTGTGTGACCCCTCCAAAAAAAGTATTAGTCAGTTTATTAAGTGTATTAACCCTTGCCCATGTCTCAGGCACTTTCCCACAAACCATATTAAAAGTATCAAAGCCGTTTATTTGTTCTGGATCTATAGTGAGTGAAACGTACAAAGTTTTAACTTACTAAAAATATAAATGTCTAGTTACGTATGAGTGACCAAGGATTAAGAGAGCTGTTATTGTTTTCATTCAGTTTTCAATTTGTCTTTGATTTTGGAATTTTAGCATATTAAATATGCATATAAAAGTAAAGGAGATCTGGAGTGCCTAGGTGGCTCAGTCGGTTGACCAGCTGACTCTTGATTTTGGTTCAGGTCATGGTCTCAGCGTCATGGGCTCAAGCCCCATATCTGGCTCTGTGCTCAGCAGGGAATGTGCTTGAGATTCTCTCTCTCCCTTTCCCTCTGCCCCTCCCCCTGGTCTCTCTCTCTCTCTCTCTCTCAATAATTAAATAAATAAAATCTTTTAAAAAAAAAGTAAAGGAGATCTAAAGACTATTACTTATATAAATTTTTTTCTCCTCAGTTCCTAGCTAGGCAATTAATGTGGGCAATCTCATGATAAAATCAGTTGTTTTATTCCATTCAAATGTAATCCTTTCAACTGGCTCACAGAAGTTTAAACAAATTCAGTGTTACAGTGTCACACGCAAATAATTCTAAACGATTCTGTTTTGGGTTTTACAAAATTGTGGTGCCCATCCAGGTACAACTTTTAGGTAACTACAAAAATCATATTGAAATTTGATAGTTGCGGGTGTAATATAACCAGTAGCATGGTAAGTGGAAAGAGCAGGAGACTTAGAGTCAGATCTAGTATCCGCCTCCTAGCTCTGCTAACATGGCCTTGCACAAGTCACTCTTTGAAACTCAGTTCCCTCTCTTCAAAAACTCATTGAAAATAATATCTTTAAAATTATTAAGAAATAGCAACAAAGGTTACTGTGATGTTTAGGAGAAATGTCTAGGAAAGTATCTTTGCTAACCGTAGTGCACTCTAAAGATATGGTACTTTTTAAAGCTTGATTGAGATATAATTCACATACCATATAATTGTACCCATTTCAAGTGTACAATACAATGGTTTTTTTTAGTATATTCACAGGATTTTGCAACAATCTAATTTTAAAGCCTCTTTGCCTCCCCTAAAAGCAACCCTATACCCATTAACAGTCATCCTCAATGTTTCCTGCTCCTTCCACCCCCATCTCCAGGCAACCAAGAATCTATCGGCTATCTCTATAGATTTCCTATTCTGTACATTTCATATAAACAGACTCTTATAATACATAATCTTTTGTGACTGGCTTCTTTCACTTGGCGTAACTTTTACAAGATCCATCCATAGTGTACATGTATCAGTACTTCCTTTTTATTGCCAAAAAACTTCCCATTGTATGGATAGACCACATTTCATTTATCCATTCATCAGGTGATGGGCATTTGAGTTGCTGACATTTTTTGGCTTTTATGAATAATGCTGCTATGAACATTCATGTCCGAGTTTTTGTGTGGATGTGTGTTTTCATTTCTAATGAGTATGTATCTAGGAGTGCAACTACTGGATTCTATAACTGTTTAACATTTTGAAGAATCTGCCAAACTGTTTTCTAAAGCAGCTGTGCTGTTTTAAATTCGCCAGCAATGTATAAGAATACCAATTTCTCCACCTCGTCACTAACACTTGTTATTGGTTTTTTGTTGTTTATAATAACCATCCTAGTGGGTATGTAGAGGTATGACATCAGGGGTTTTATTTGCATTTCCTTAATGACTAATGAGTTGAATACCTTTCATGTGCTGACTGACTGTTTGTATAGCTTCCTGGGAAAATTGTCTTAACCCTTTGCCCATTATATAATGGGGTTTTTGTTTTATTACTGAGTTGTAAGAGATCTTTATGCTATTTTCCGCCATTGTGTGGATTGTGTTTTTACTTTCTTATTGTTATTTACACCACAGTGTTTTAATTCTGATGAAGTTCAACCTATTTTTTCTTCCGTTACTTTTGTTTTCACTTTTAGCATTATAGAAAAAAAGGCTTTGCCTAACCTAAGGTCTTAAGATTTATTCCAAAGTCTTCTAAGAGTTATATAGTTTTAGGTCTTACGTTTAAGTCTATGATCCATTTTGAGTTAATTTTTGTTAATGGTCCCAGATAGAGGTTCAACTTTATTGTTTTGTGAATTTAATATGCCCAAAGCAATACATGTTCATTAAAGAAAAAGCAGAAAATATATACAATAAAAAGGAATAAAATAAAAAATATCCACAATCCTATTTATCCCTAAATAACTACTTTTAGCACTCTGATTTATATGCTTCCAAAACCTATTCTCTGTATGTATATTTTATTTAATTTTTAATGTGATCACATAATGCACATAGTTCTGTGGGCAACTTTTTTTCCTTCAATAATTGTAAACATATTTACGTATCAGTTTTTTAGACTTTTGTGAACCTCAAGTTCTTCAGCTGTATAAAAGCAAGTAGTTGTTAGGATCAAATAAAATAATGATGTAAAAGAATTTTGTAAGACTTTATTAATAGAGTGAATTTGTTTTGTTTTTATTATTGTGCTAAATTAATCCTTTTTACTGAAATGCTTTCTTTAAATACTCTATAAGAACCCTCATCCTATTACATTAGCAAATTAATAATTTTTTAATGCCTATGTCTACTAAATTCTTCAGGATTAGAAGTCTATATACTTGGGTCTCCAAAGGCTGTCACAATTCCTGGCCCATATTAGTGCTCAACAATTGTCAGAATTAATGTTCACTGTTAATACCTCTGAATCTTTTAGAAATGTTGTTCTTGGATCATGAAGTTAATATTATCAAATGTTTGATGAATATATGTTTATAATCATTATATCTCCCTGATGGATTGACCCTTTTATCATCATAAAATATCCCTATTTATCTCTAGAAACATTTTTTGTTTTAAAGTCTGCGTTGTCTTATATTAGCATAACCATTTCAGGTCTCTTATCATGTTTGCATGATATATATTTTTCCATCTGTTACATATAAAGTAAGTCCCCTCAACTGGTGGAGCTCTTCATCCTAACGGTCTGCCTTTCTCCCTAGGCAGAACTCCAGCACCATAGCAATGCAGCTGAGAGTGGTTGCCTCTGGTCTCCTCAGCTTGCCCCTTCTGGTGCGGAACCTATACCAGATGAGACAACTGGGGAGGAGAAGATTATGCTCCTAGGATTCAAGGCCTGCCACACCTGAGACAGTGTTTCTACCCTTCGAATGGGGGCGAGATGGGGTAAGGTCAGCCTGGTCCTCCTGATGGCTAACTGGAATTGAAGCTGGTGGGGAGGGAGGGGAGAGAAATACTGGCAGCCTGCCCCTCCTAGGATGCAATTATAGCCCCAGGATGGGAGCTGGGGAAGAAGAGAGCTCCCATTTCCTTCCCTACACCAGGTAGATTTTCATAACATGGGGGAGGTGATGGAGTGCGTTGTGGCTGAAATACCATAGACTCTGGTGTTCCTACCAAAGGTTTAGTAGATTTTTCTGAATGATTCTCCATTTGCTGTATACCCTCAGGAAAATTTCCAGAGACTTTAAATATTTTTTTTTATAATTTTCACCACTTAAATTGCTTAGGGTCTACTGATCTCCTTACTCTGCCATTCCCATTATGATGATTTTTTAAGTGTTAGTGAAATTTCTATAGTGGAAACTTTCCAGGCAAAAAGCATTACAGGTTCAGAAATATCCCCTCAGAAGCTTTCAAATTTCTTGTTTTATAAGAAAGGAGTTGAAGAGAAAAAAAAGGAGCCTAGAGGCAAAGGCCTAAGGATGCTGATACCTTGAGGCAGGTACCAAAAGAGATGTGAAGTCTTTAAGAATAAAAATAAAATGGACCTGGAGGGCATTATGCTGCATGAAATATGTCAGACAGAGAAAGGTAAATATTGCATGATTTCACTTATGTGTGGAATCTAAAAACAAAACAAAACAAAATAAATGAACAAACAAAACAGAATAGAAACAGACTCATAGATACAGGAAACAAACTATTGGTTACCAGTGGGGGTGGGGGGACAGGGGATGGGCAAAACACGTGAAAAGGACTGAGAGGTACAAACTTCCAGTTATAGAATAAGTAATGAGGATGAAATGTACAGCATAGGGAATATAGTCAATAATACTGTAATAACTTTGTATGGTGATAGATTTGGTGACTAGATCAATTGTGGGGATCATATCGTAATGTATAAAAATATTGAGTCACTATGATGTACACCTGAAACTAAAAGGTTATTATATGTCAATTATACTTCAAATTAAAAAACGAATAACAGTAAGAGTTTGAGATTGTGCTGATAATGTTTTCAGAACAGTTATGATTGGAAGTTGCCTGGGGGTAGGGCTGTTCTCAGGTCTGTTTCCGAAGTGGACCTGCAAGGTTCACTGGGTAGTGAATAGCAGCTAACAAGATTATGTTTGTCTTTTTTTTTTTAAACAGAAACCAAATTAACATAAAATCCAATACAACTTAGTATTATGATATAACCTATAGACCTTGGTGCCTGTCCTCTGCTTCATTCCTGGGGAAGGGATAAGTTTCTAGAGGGAGGAGAAGCTGGGAGATGAATTGGAGAGAAATGGAGAACAAAAGAGGAGGGTGCTGGGCGGGCAGACAAAACTGTCTCTGGAAGCAGCAAGTAGAGAGAGGCTTTTTGCTTCATGATATTCACCTGACATTCACAATCCCTTTTAAGTGGGGGTTCAAATGCCACAGAAGTGGGAGCTAGCAGGGAGATGGCATCAATGAATAGGCATTATGGTCAGCCAGCTGCTAAGTTTCCATAATTTCATTAATTTGGGAATAAAACAGTACTCTCTTTGAAATGTTTCCTCTACTCATGTTATAGTAGGATTCAGGAATTGTGTTCATTTCCTATGGTTGCCATAACAAAATACCACAGACTGGGGGGTTAAGACAACAAAAATGTATTTTCTCACAGTTCTGGAAGCTAGAAGTCCAAGGTCAAGGTGTTGGTGGGTTTACAGTCTCCTAAGACCTCTTCCCTTGGCTTGCTGATGGCCAGTTTGCTGTGTCTTCACATGGTCTTTGTTGCATATGCAAGTTAACCTGGTGTCTCTTCCTCTTCTTATAGGGATACTGGTCATAGTGGATTTGGACCCCGTCCTTACGACCTTTAACTTTAACTTTAATTGCCTCTTTAAGGTCTTATCTCAAAATATAGTCACATTGGGGGTTAGGGCTTCAACATATGAATTTGGGAGAACACAATTCAGTTCCTAAGTATCATGTATACAAATATCAGGAAAAATTGTGAATGACTTCTAAATGGTTGAAAAGGAGAAGAAAGAAAGAAATTGGGGTTCTGCTTAGCTCAATCACTAACTAGGGTTATCTCCCCCTCTGACTAACCTATTTAGAAAACTGATAGTAATGAAAAAGTTTCTCATCCATAGTTATGCAAACGGTTTCTCTTCATTCAAATGCAAATAGATATGCCCCACAGAGAATATAAATTCCCCTTTTAACCAGCTGCAACATCTTACTGGTTTCCTCATTAACTATGAGTTAAATAAAATCTTTGACACTGTTCATTTTATATTTGTATAAAAATCATGATTTTACCTTTTTAAAAATATGATCCTCAAAATACTGAAGATTATGTTGGCAGTATTATTGCTGTTGCTCTGATTTCTCTGCCCTTCATTGGTTTTCCTCTCTTCCCTAACTTTTATTTCCTGTTCACTGAATTTAATCTCCAGGGTTAGACATGGAAAATAGCAGGCACATGCAACGCTGATGATGGACAAGGAAACAACGGAGGCCACATCAGAATTCTGTCATGTTTCAATAAGGAGCCGTGTTACTGAGAAGAATGTTACCGAAGCTTTTATGACATAGATTAATGGTTCACAGATGTATGTCAGAATGTCATAGATTAGCATACATCTATAATAAGTATGCTACTCTATCAGAAAAATACATATATATTTAAACTTATCTTTTAGAACTGAGAACCTTTCTGCTTCTAGATATTCCAAAATTCATGTTTAAATATTAAGATTAAAATTTTCGAGGGGCGCCTGGGTGGCTCAGTTGGTTAAGTGACTGCCTTCGGCTCAGGTCATGATCCTGGAGTCCTGGGATCGAGTTCCGCATCGGGCTCCCTGCTCGGCAGGGAGTCTGCTTCTCTCTCTGACCTTCCCCCTCTCATGCTCTCTCTCTCTCATTCTCTCTCTCAAATAAATAAATAAAATCTTTAAAAAAAAAATTTTTTTCGATACTTAAGATTTTTAAATTAACTAGGAAAAGTCCACAAACTACATCCTTTGCAGTTATTATAAATTTCTCAACCAGTCATAAATAATGCCATACTATTTTTATTCTTTTTAAACCTCAAAAATGTCTATGCCTTGGTCTTGGAACGTTTTTCCTTGATTTCCTTAACCAACAATTCATGATCATAAAGCATTCAAGCAACATGAAGGATTTAATCAACACTTGCATAAATGCATTGGAAAACACTGTATAAGCAGAGATAACTTTAAGCAAATATGTACTGTTCTTCTAAGCCATAATTTGTTTGAAAGTAGGTTAGTTCCAGAATATAATGTAAAGTAGTCTTAACCTTAAGTGAAAGCAACTTGCCTCCCTCTCTTACCAAGGCGAACCTGTACCCAATATATAATAACAAGTATGTTTGCCATGATTTTGATGTAGCAGGAATCTTTACAAAGGGAAATCAGATAGACAAAGTAAACAACCTAATGCCTTAGATTACCCAAAGTCATCTTTATTCTTCTCCAATGATAAAAACAAATTAATTTGCTTTCTGGCCCTTGGCGTTTATGAATGCTAATTTAATCACGTAAATTTAGACTTCCTATGACAGAATTTGAAACCACATTGTGAACATGACTTTCACATAAGGCTTGTTCCTTTTTCCTGAATTAGAAAGTAAAATTTTAAAAAAACCTCTATGCCTATATTAGACCCTAGGCAAAATCAGCATAACCCTGCCATCTCCCATTAAGTTGATTCAGGACCCTGGGGAGCCATGTCACCATCTGGACTGGAGTGCAAATGGTCAGAGGGAGGCCTGGGAGAGTGTCCTCAAAAAGACCCCAGCTGGCTGAGCAGCCACCTGTTGCCAAGATGAGTGAGGGCACAATATATCGTGTTCATCATAATCCATCTGTTTCTAGTCTCTGAATATCTGATGCTGTCATGGCAGAGCACATCTGACACCAGGAGAGGGCTGACTTAGAGAGGCCAAGACTACAAGTCCAGCTAGGCAAAAGATGTCTAGAAGTTACTCATGATGACAGAGACAGAAGGCCGATTTGGTTAAGGAAGACAGAGGTAGCAGGCTTGGAGAAGCAGAAACACAGGAATTATCTGGAGCCCAGGAGCTCAGAGAAGCCATAAGAACAGCATGAGTGAGTGGGTTGTTTTAATGGCCTGCTGAACACAAGTGTCTCTGGATCCAGAGACGTGGATTTTAACTTCAGAACCAACAGATACATGTAGATTAATTCAACTCCTGACTAAGGCAAAGATACAGAATCTAGGATTAATTTGTAGGCTCAGTGGCAAATAATAATAATAAATAACAATAGCCAATATTTATATAGCACTTAGTAGTCCTTTGCATATATTAATTACTTCAATCCTTACCATAACCCTGTGAGGTGGATACTATTATTATTCTCAATTTGGAGATGAGAGAAATTAAGTGCAGAAGATTTTAGTAACTGCACCAAGTCCCATAAGTGGTAGAGCTGGATCTGAAACCCTGCAGTCTGTACTCTTCACCAGTACTGTATGCTGCTTTCATTTCCTTGTACCTTCCAAGAAACTCCAAAAGCTGAGCTCTTCTCTTATTTTCTTACTTTACACCCCACTGGTCCTATTCAACCCCTTTCACTCTGATTTCCCCTTTCTATCATATCATGAAAATCGGGTTGGATATTCATGCTGGAACCCAGGCAAATGACTGCAAATACATGGAGCATACCCTCCTCTTCTTCCTCCAAACCTATTTGCTTGGGTTGAAATGAGGAAGGACTCTTGTCTTTTGGCTAGAGAGGTTTGGCTTTTGAGTGCCTGAACTGTGTGAAGAACGTGAGGGGTGTGTGTGTGTGTGTGTGTGTGTGTGTGTGTGTGTGTGTTTATGCACATGCACATGCTCGTACAGATGTAAAGGGCAGTGGGTAGAATATAGAAGGTGGAGATTGAAGAACAGCTAAAGGTTGAAGATGGGAGCTGGAGAGGCTGTGTTTAGGAGAAACTCGCTGAAATTTGTGACTTAAACAGGTTGAGTAAAGCCCAAGTGATGAAATGTGGAACAGTTGGGGAAAGGGCAACAGAAGGGACCGAGACACTCAGCACAGCACCAGCAAGTGACAGTGGGTGACTCACAACCAGCAGACTTCAAAGAAACAAGAGCAGATTAATGGTCTTGTTTTTCAGGTCTCAGGAGAACTCTCCTAGAGAATCCTAGAAATAAAAGGGAGGTTTTGAATGGGAGCAGAAAAAAGTTGAGGCCCCTGAGTTGCACAGGTGAACACCACCAAGGAGCAAAATGCAGGTATTTATGTTAATGTGACCTCATTGTTTGCAGAGACTAGCAAAGCCTGGGGACATCCTAGCTTGCTGGATACTCAAGATTGGGAAGAATAAGGGGCGCCTGGGTGGCTCAGTTGGTTGAGTGACTGCCTTCGGCTCAGATCATGATCCTGGAGTCCCGGGATTGAGTCCCACATCGGGCTCCCTGCTCAGCAGGGGGTCTGCTTCCCCCTCTGCCCTCTGGTGCTCTGTCTCATTCTCTCTCTCTCTCAAATAAATACTTAAAAAAAAAAAAAAAAAGATTGGGAAGAATAAGAACGAGGCAGTATAAGCCAACCCCTTCCATCATGTCGAGCACAACTACCAATATATTTTACTGAATAAAGGTCAACACAAATGTTGTGTTAGAATTGCTTATTATCCATTAAGTCCTTCTTTTTGTTGAGGTTTTATTTTTGTAGTCATTTTTACAAATACTGAATTTTAATCATACATTAAAATCGTTGTCCTTTTTGTTATGGAATTCTCACAATGTGTAAAGTTTTGTGCTTTTTTCCCACTAGTACTGGCACTTGGTACTCAAGCTTGTCCCTCCAGATGTGACTCAGTTCAAGTCCTAAGAAATTTAACTGTGACCTTTTAACTATCCACTGAACTTGTGTTTTCTTAGTTTGCCTAAAGTCAGATTCCAAAGACCAGGTGACATAAGATGTAAAAAAAAAAAAAAAAAAAACCAAAAACAGAATAAGCACTTCTGATCTAAGCTAATGTGACTGGACCATATGTAATAGCCCTGCTGTCCTTCTCCTATTTTTTATTTTGTACATATCTTTTCAGTCATCAGCTATAGCAGGCAATCTTAGGGGGAAACAGCCTTTAAAAAATTCTCAAAAGGATGAAGTATGAGCAGATGTCCAAGAGAAAGATAAAATAACATTGCAAATAAAATGTAGAGATATATTAGCACACTTTAGCAAACTGTAATAGAAAATGTTGAGGACCTTTGAGTACAACACTAAAGGAGAAAAGGTAAAAAGTCTTATTTTCATCCCATCGTGTTCAATAAATCATGTAGTTCCAGTTGTTTTTGAGAAGTTTGTTCACTTACTATGAGTTGTCATTGGTTGTTAGGTCCAATTTATCATATGCAAAACACTTTCTCCTTATATGTTATTACAGATAAACATATTACATATAAGTAAGCATTTAGGTATTAATTTATAGCATATAACACTTTAACTTAAAATAAAACCCTTACTTACAAAACAATATAATGATGTTTATTTCTTTTAAAAAAATATATTCATTTTGGAATAGTAATAGAATAACTACACCACTGAGTCGATCAAATTCCATGGGAAAAGGAATAATATTGAAACATTTATATGTTAGGATATTTTTGTTTTTCCATACTTTCATAACATGTGATTATGTTTTTTCACAATTGATTGAGATAATCTTAGATCATTTTTTGGATTACAGACATAGCCTTCTTTCATTTTTCCTTTGTAATGATTAACATGACCTTTATTGATTTCCGCTTACTGACTTTTGCTAAAACTAAAAAATAGTACGCAAAGAGAAAGGTGCTAGACAGAGCGTGACCGTCTTGTTATTTTGTTCTATAGAAACTAATTCTTCGTGGAATTAGTTTCATTATGATTGCTTAGTCACTTTATCATGAAACCCCAGAAATATTCCCACAATTATAAAGATTGCCATAAACAAAATGAAAGAGAATAGCAGGAGCCAGCTGTGGAGTCTCCTGTTTTCAGGATCGTCCCCCATACTTGGACCTTGTCAAGCAGCATGAGTAGCTTGGCTCACGCCAGGTAAGGAATTAATATTTAAATTATATAAAGAATTCATACAACTCAACAGCAAAAGAACAAATAATGTAATATAAAAATGGGCAAAGGACCTGAATAGACATTTTTCCAAAGAAAACATACAAATGACCAATACGTATTTGAAAAGATGATCAACATCACTAATTGTCAGAGAAATGCCAATCAAAATCATAATGAGATCATCTCACACCTATTAGGATGGCTCTTATAAAAAAGACAAAAGAGGGCGCCTGGGTGGCTCAGTCGTTAAGCGTCTGCCTTCGGCTCAGGTCGTGGTCCCGGGGTCCTGGGATCGAGTCCCGCATCGGGCTCCCTGCTCAGCGGGAAGCCTGCTTGTCCCTCTCCCACTCCCCCTCTTGTGCTCCTGCTCTTGCTGTGTCTCTCTCTGTCAAATAAATAAAACCTTTAAAAAAAAAAAAAAAAGACAAAAGATAACAATATTCACAAGGATGTGGAGAAAAGGGAACCCTTTTGCATTGTTGGTAGGAATGTAAATTGGTATAGCCATTATGAAAAACAAAATGGAGATTCCTCAAAAAATTCAATATTTAACTACGATATGAACTAGCAATCCCATTCCTGGGTGTATATATATGAAAGAACTAAAAACAATATCCCTAAGAGATACCTGCACACTCATGTTCATTTCAGCATTATCCACAATAGACAAATGTCTTTTGATAGATGAATGAATAAAGAAAATGTGGCTTACATATTATATATTATAGAAAATACTAATATTCCATTGTATGTGTGTATATATTATTCAGCCATAAAAATAAAGAAGGAAATCCTGCCACCTGTGATGCTATGGATGAAACTGGAGGACATTATGCTCAGTGAAATAAGCCAAACAGAGAAAGACAAATATTGAATGGTGTCAATTATATGTAGAATCTAAAAAACAAATAAGGCCAATGTCATAGAAACAGAGAATAGAGGCCAGTGGATGGGGAGTGGGGGAAATGGGTGATGTAGGTCAAGGGGTACAAATTTTCAGTTGTAAGTTCTGAAGATCTAACGTACAGCATGGTGACAATAGTTAATAATACAGTATTGTATACTTGAAAGTTGCTGAGAGTAGATCTTAAGCATTCTTACCCATACCCAAAAGAAAGAGTTAACTATGTGAAGTGAGGAATGTATTAATTATCTTGATCTTGATAATCATTCCACAAATATATATGTATGTCCAATAACTGCATTGCACATTTTAAATATATGCAATTATATTTGTCAAAAAAATTAATAAAATACATTTTAATTAATTAAAAATCTTACTAAACTAATTTAGGATTGACACATGAGCAAGGAGAAAAGAATGCATCTGGCCTATGTGATGTGGGGAGTTGCAACTGAGATGCTGTCATAAACCCAGGCACCTCAAAGTGTTATAAGCCCAATTAAAGGGTGGACTAGAAAAAATCCAGCCAGCAGCACAGGAAGATATTGATGAAACTTGTTTGATTCCTCCTGAGTTCTGAGTGAGCCAACAACCAAGAAATTTCTTTTGAGATAGCAAAACAACAGGCCTATCCATGTAGGTGTCTGGTGTCCAGAACATCAAAGCCAAGAAATTAACATAAAATGAATTCAGACTTTTTATATATTCCTGGGGCTCCCGGCAGAAACAAATGCTTTTCAGGGTTCTCCCACAATCTGCACTACAAAACTATTCTCTTTCTCTCTCCCTCCCTCCCTCCCTCTCTCCTAAGCAGACATTAAATAGCAATAAAACTGTACCATGTACTAAGCCACAAGGCAAATTTCAAATAAAGATTGGATATCATAAAGACCACCTTCTCAATAAATGCAATAAAATTGGAAGTGACTAACAAAAATGTAATTCCAAAAGGCTCACATTTGAAATTATTCAAAATATACTTCTATACAATTCATGAACCCAAAAGAATCCATAAAGGAAATTTAAAAATATTTGGAAGAGAAAATAATGAATTATTACTTAACAATAATAAATTTAACTATAGTAGTATTTATAGGAAATATTACAGCCTTAAATGTACACAACAAAAAATGAGAAAGATTTAAATTAAATTAAGGGGAGAGGTAAATGAAGAGTTCTATTTTGGACTTGTTAAGTTTGAGATAAGTATGAAACATCTCCATTAAACTAATGACCTTAGTATAGGTGTCTAGAGTTCAAAGAAGGGTTCAAGTCTCAGGAGATGAATGTGGCAATTTTCTCCATATAGATACTATTTACAGTCAAGACAATGGACAAAATTACCCAGAGGAAGAGTCTATATAAAAAAGATGGGTAAGGACAGAGCCTTGGAGCCTCCCAGTATTTAGAAGAAAGGATGATGAGAAGCCATCAAAGGAGACTGGAAAGAAGCAAGCTATGAAGGAGGAGAAAACCAATAAGTATCCTGAAAAGGAGGGTAAGAAATAAAAGTGTTTCAAGAAGGAAGAATTAACCAACTGATTCATATGCTCCTAGGAGATGAAGTGAGATGGGTGCAGAGTTAACCACTGATTGCATTTTGCAAGATGGAAGACATTTCAAAGGATTCGGGGGAGGGGAGAGCCTGAATCAACCACTTAGGTAAGGGGGTAGGCTTTGCTTAAGAGTAGGGTTCCACCTCCTACACTGTTGGTGGGAATGCAAGCTGGTGCAGCCACTCTGGATAACAGTATGGAAGTTCCTCAAAAAGTTGAAAATAGAGCTACCCTATGACCCAGCAATTGCACTACTGGGTATGTACCCCAAAGATACAAATTTAGTGATCCGAAGGGTTACGTGCACCTCAATGTTTACAGCAGCAATGTCCACAATAGCCAAACTATGGAAAGAGCCAAGATGTCCATCAACAGATGAATGGGGCACCTGGGTGGCTCAGATGGTTAAGCATCTGCCTTCGGCTCAGGTCATGATCCTGGGGTCCTGGGATCGAGTCCCGTGTCGGGCTCCCTGCTCAGCAGGGAGCCTGCTTCTCCCTCTGCCTCTGCCTCTCTCTCTCTTTCTCTCTCTCTGTCTCTCATGAATAAATAAATAAAATCTTTAAAAAAAAAAACAGATGAATGGATAAAGAAGATGTGATATATATATATATATATATACACACACACACACACACACACACACAATGGAATATTATGCAGTCATAAAAAATGAAATCTTGCCATTTGCAACGACATGGATGGAACTAGAGGATATTATGCTAAGTGAAATAAGTCAATCAGAGAAAAACAATTATCATATGATCTCACTGATATGAGGAATTTGAGAAATAAGTTGGAGGATCATAGGGGAAGGGAGGGAAAAATGAAACAAGATGAAACCGGAGAGGGAGACAAACCATAAGAGACTCTTAATCTCAGGAAACAAACTGAGGGTTGCTAGAGGGGAGGGAGGTGGGAGGGATAGGGTGGTTGCGTGATGGACACTGGGGAGGGTATGTGCTATGGTGAGTGCTGTGAATTGTGTAAGACTGATGAATCACAGATCTGTACCCCTGAAACAAATAATACATTATATGTTAATAAAAATTTTTTTAAGTAAATTAAAAAAAAAAGAACAAGAAAAAAAAAGAGTAGGGTTCCAGCTCCACCTGTGACTGGAGAAAGACAAGGACAGGTGAAGATATAAAGTTCTCATTGAAAAAGAGTTAAATAGAAGATATAAACAGAAGCTAAACTGATGGTAGTGGATTGTGCGAGATATTCCGAAGGGACAGGGTATATTCAGAACTACATATGAAGCTGGCTTTGCCTGAAATGGGACTGAATAAAGGCAGTAGTCTAAGCCAGAGACATCAATGGCTTCAAACAGTGAACAGTCAGGGTTCCAACAGGAAGTGGATGGCACACTCACATTAAGATAATTCTAAGAGAGTTTATTTAAAAAGAAATTCAATTTCATGATCTGAGTGGGGATAGGGAACCTCAAGGGATAGTGCAGAAATCAGGAATTAGAAGCAGTAAAACTGAAATCAACCTTCCCCTTAGACTTAAAGGAAGATGGGAAGGATAGAGCACCAAAATTCAAAAAGGGAGCTGAGGAAAGCAGATTGCCTTGAAAAGACCCACATCCCACAGAAGAGACAAGAAAGTTTGACTTAAACTGTATTAACCATTCTTATAAAGAAAACTAAAAGAAGTGTTGTTGAGAGCTTACGTGTTCCAGGGACTGTACTGAGTTTACATTATTTAAATTCTCAACAACTGTATGATATAGATACTCCCTGGGGAAACCAAGGGAATAAATACCATGACCCTACTTCCCTTCTTCCTTCAGAACTCCCGTCAAAGCTCCCCATTGGCCAGAGCCAACAGTTAATCAGAGGACAAGGCATCACACTGACAGCAAGAGAAGAGTCTTAGCAGCAAAGAAACAAGCAGAGCATCCAAGGCCTAGGCCTACCATGGCGATAGAGGCAAATTAAATTCCAAATCTGATTTCAGCAACCATCATGATTAGTTGGCTTCCCATTTAGGTTGCTTGCAGAGAAAGGCAAACTGTT
Organism: Mirounga leonina; assembly: GCF_011800145.1. NCBI lineage: Eukaryota > Metazoa > Chordata > Mammalia > Carnivora > Phocidae > Mirounga > Mirounga leonina. Next base: position 9,287,058 of record NW_023270314.1, read on the forward strand.
GAGGTCAATGCAAATATCTGCTCCACTTAGCAATTTATATTCTCTATTCAGAATTAATAAACTAGTGTTCTGGAGTTATTAAAAATAGAAACTTTATCAACTATCAACCTATAGCTTACATGGTTTTAGGATTCAAACCACACAAATGATTGGAGGTAGCTGTGCTATAAACAGAGGCAAAGACCAGAGGAAATTTTAATTAGTCATCAGTACTTTACAAAACAGAAGATGTGGCAATGAACACCACAGCATGGTTGCTGCAGAGCAACAATTGAGTAGCTCCTTCTCCCCTTAATGGTTCACACTGATCCGGTTTATTCCCATCCCAGCATGCTTCACTCCATTAAACTAATGACCTCAGTCCTACAGTACTTGGGGTGCTTCCTCTTGCAATCCACCTGAAAATCATCTTAGAGGGTCTGGAGCTTAAAGGGGTCCCAAGAGTCATCCCTTGGGTTTCCAAATCTTCTACAGCTAGAGATAGTCCACGGAACTAGCTAGGAGCTTAACAAAGTTAGGCTAAGCTGGGGGAGAATCTGATTTCAAAATCTAAGGCAAAAATAGTGATCTCTCCTTGTTGTGCTTTTTTACTTTATCTTTTTTTTTTTTTTTTATCTTTTTCTGCTTCCCTAAAATCATTTTCTAAAAACACTTGTAAGTTCAAGCCACTGGATTTGGATTTTACAACCCTTTTTGTTGTTGTTTACAGCTATAGCATTTTCTTTTCCTCCTTTAATTGTTTCCATTTCATTGACTAAGATCACTTAACCTGGGTTTATGAGGCCTTTGTGATCTGGAACCTGATGACTGCTCCAGCTGCATCTCTTTACGTGCTTCCCTAGTTCTACTTCCACACTGACCTTCTCTGCAATATATTAGACAGAGAAAGAGAGAGAATCTCCTGGAATATTAAACCAATGCACTTAATGGCATATCATTCCCCAAAATTCTACCCCTAGCAGTTTGGGCATACTAGGAAGGGAAGTCTTTCCTTGTCACTGTCCTTCTCCAAACTCCCTACTAATATTCAGTGTCGCTCACAGCCACTCCCAAATGCTTCCCTGATACCCACACTCACAAAGTTGGGTTAAATGCCCTGCCTTTGAGGTCCTAAACAGCCTGTACAATTAGCCCTACCTGTATTATTGGCATCTGTTTATTTTTCTGTCTTGTCCACTAGACAAGTAGATTCTTGCAAGCAGGACAAGCCACACAGGGGCTGAATGAATCAGTACCTAAAGCCAAATCTAGGTGCAACCTGGACAACTGCATCCTCACTGTTGTATTAGACATACAACATAACCTGGACCCCTAAAAGTGACTTCTCCATTTTATCTCCTTTTCATTCCCCGTACTTAACCAATCCCAAGTCACAAAACAAACTTTCTAAAAATCATTTTAAGTTTTTTCCCCAATAGTCAGTACCCTCCGCTTAGGCACACGTAATGCGTTTTCTGCTTTCATAATCAATGATATAAACCATTATCACAAATGATACTTCTGTGGGAAATGTAACTCCAAGTGAGACACCAATTTTCTCAGGCAACAAGTGTTTGTTCTAGTACATATTTCTGTGACAGCTTACTAAATGGAGCCCTCTTATGACAGAGTTTGAGCTCCTTAAATATACTGAGGTTTCAACCCCTACTTTATAGTGTTCCCCCCCACCACTTTCTGTTCTACCCCACTTTCCCTCTTCACAACTCATGCACAAATCCACAAGCAATCTCTACTACACACACGTGTTTGGCTTTCTGTTACAAGACATGTCAGCCTAATGGATTGGGGGTGTCACTGTTCCTATTCTATTCAAGGAACACGGTCAATAGGAAATAAATCTCCATCCATCAATTTGCTAGAAATCAGAGGGTTTCTCAGGTCACTCTGTTATTCACCTAAGAATACCTTGGAACTCAATAAAACTATTCAGTGGCACCCTATATTCAGCTGAGAGACACACATCCCTCCCTATCAGAAACAATTAAACATGTGCAGATAACCACTGAAGGGGTTTTAAGGAGTTCAGGCTTAATTTCACCACAACCAACCACATTTAGCACAAAGAAGAAGAAATCTCAAACAGGCTAGCCCTTTAGAATTTAAATTCATACAAGGATCTGAACAGCAAAATCACATGATTTCCCTAATTAGAATGCACTGGTGCACAGAGACCAAAAGAATCTTCACATAATCCAAGAATTAAATGGCAAGCCCCCAAATCACTGAATGAATAATGAACAAAGTAATTTAATCAAATCACCTGCCTCTTGAAGGCTTATTTCAGTTCCTGGAGTGGCCTGCTAGTATGCTACGTCTTTATTTTCCTAAAGGCCATTTTTATCCTGTTACCTGTTCAAACCACCCTAGTGGCTCCTTACTATTTGCAGGAGTTTGTGGACACAAACATCTCTCAGCGTCCAAGGTCTTCCACAATCTAGCCCCATCTATAGCATATTCTCATCCCCCTTGTGGCCCTTAGTTTGTCCCTCCAACATGTTGCCACAACTTGCCACATGTTTCCACACAGTTTCGCCAACCTAACAGGCCCCACACAAATTTATTGTATGTGAATTATAATCAATTTTAAAATGAAAAAAATGAAATCACCATTAATCAGAGATTGAATAAAACAAAGAGAGTAGAGTGGTACAGAATAATAGAGGGAAACCCAGGAAACATGATGGTCAGGGAATGTCATTCTGAGAGGCAGTAGCTAGTCTCATACCTAAAATAAGCAGGATCCAGATACACAAAGAAAGAGGGAACAGTGTTCCTGGAAGAAGGAACAGAATCAAGACCGTGAAGCCGAAAGAATCTTGGTGTGTTCAAGGAATTCAATGTAAGAATGAGAGAGGGACACAAGAAGTTATAGCAGAAGAAATGGGCAGATCATACAGGGTTTTAGGCCATGGTCAACATTTGGATTTTATCTTAAGTGAAAAATAAGCCATTGAAAAGTTTTAAGCAAGGGAGTGACACCTGTTTACTCATCCAACAAGATTATCATCTACCGTGTGCTAAGCACTGCTGTGGAACAGAAGGTAAGCCATAAACAATCACACAATCCTTTACCCTCATGGAACCACCATTCTAGTGGAAGAGACAGTCACCCAATCAGTAAATTAATGCAGCATAGTATATGTGGACGGTGATTGCCGCTATGAAGACAAGAAAATCAGGGAAAGGGATAGAGTGTGCCAAGGTGGGTTGCCATTTCAAACACAGTGGTGTGCTGGTTAATTTAATATGTCAACTTGACTGGGACATGAGATGTCCAGACATTTGGTCACACATTATTTTGGGTGTGTGTGTTTCTGGATGAGATTAACATTTGAATCTGTAGACTGAGCAAAGCAGTCTAATGTAGATGGCCTCAATCAATTGAAAACCTGAGTAGAAAAAAAAAGGAGCTGAATAAGAGGGAAGTTAATCTGCCTGAAATCTACTTTGCTGGAGCTGGGACATGGGTCTTCTCCTGCCCTTGGGCTATAACACTGACCATGTCCTGGTTCTCAGGCCTTCCAATGCAGACTGGAACTACTCTTTCATCTCCAGGTTGCCAACAGCAGATCTTGGGACTTAACCTCCATAATTGTGTGAGCCATTCCTTAAAAATAAGGAATTTATTCCCTTCTCTGTCTCTCGTGAAAATATATATATATATATGTTTATTCAATTAATTGTTTCTGTGGAGAATCCTAATACAGGTAGAACAGGAAGATCTCATTGTGATGTAATATATGAGCCAAGGCTTGAAAGAAGTAAGGAAGCAGGACATGAGTGTTCATGAGGGAATCTAAGAAAGAGCTGCCAGTGAGGCAGGAAGAAAACTGGAAATTGTGAGAGCCCAGAGGCCTACTAAAGATAGTGTTTCAAGGAGTAAAGAGCAAGCAGTTGTGCCAAATGCTGGCTATCGCTCAGTTAAAAGGAGGGCTAAGAATTGACTGTTGGTTGAACTTTACAATGTGGAGTTCAATGGTAAACTTTGATAAAATAGTTTCAGTAAAGTAATGGTGAGTATTGGCCTGATTAGAAGGGTTTCAGAGAAAATGGAGAAGTGGAGGAAATGAGTATAAATTACTATTTAGAGGAATTTTTCTGTAAATCAGAGTAAAGAAATAGGGCAAGAGGTTTGGGTACATATGCTCATAAAGATGATCTAATGGAGAGGGAAACGTGGTGATGCTAGAGAGAACAGGGAGAATATCTGGAGTCATTTTTTTAGTAAGTGAAAGAAGATGGCATCTCATCCACAAGTGGAGGACTGGCTTTGGATGGAAGAATGAAGAGTTCATCCAAAATAATAGGAGGCAAAGGAGGTGAGAATGGCAAGGATACAGGTAGGTGGATAGACATGGTGGTGAGAGTTTGTGTATATAATCGAAGTTAAGCTTGAAAAGTTAATTTGGACTGCTCTATGGGCAATAGGACAAGTGTGAAAGCAGGGAGCCCAGAAAGAAAGCTGGTGCAATTATATAGACAAGAGATTTTGGTGTCTTGGACTAAGGTAGTGGCAATGACAATGAAGTTTTATATTATGATTAAACAAACATATATGTTATTTCTGTGTCTCATCAACAATAATCTTTCTAACAAGAATTTATTTATACATTTATTTTGCAAAGAAACTGAAACCACTACATTATACCTCAGAATAATTACAGACATACAGAACATTTGAAGTTCCTCTCACCAATATGGCTAGAAAATAACTTTCCTGTAAGTTTTTATGTTCCATTAGGTATTAACAAATTCTTTAATCTTATTTCAACATGATATTCTGTAATCAGAAAAGAAACATGTGAATAGATGACAATATTTCTACTCTTGTCTCCCTCAAACTTCCACTAATTTCCACAATAATAGGTATATGACAGAAATAGTTCCTGTGGTTCTCCAGAGATATTACTATATGTTATTGAAATTAAAAGCTAACTGATGGGAGGGGAAGCATGCATCCTGTTCATGAGCTCTCAAAAGATTATTATCCAAAGCAGAAAATTCCCATAGAATTGAGACTAAGAAAATATACCTCCTATTTCTATTTTCTACATATTCTTGATCATTTTTAACTCCACCATAATGTGCATTTATTCTGTCTCTTTTAAAGCTTCAACAACAAATGTATTTGTAACCATTTTGCTCTTTTATTTAGTCACCTGATGTGAAACTGTCTAATATGCACAAAATATTAGATTGAACCCCACACTTCCCAGTGAGATTTGAAACATGCCTAGACTCTCTGGTAGAAAATAGGTAATTCCCAGGGAGGGAAAATGTTATGCTGTAAATAGCTGCCTCTTGTATTAATCCACAGCCTTTACTATTTGCTCCATTTTCTTTCATAAGATTAACATTTAAAAGCCTCTTTGTCACAGACTGAAATTGAATTGTGAAATGTGCTCCTGAATAAATAATTTTTTCCTGAATGTTAATTACATAGGCAATTATACTGAAGTATAATTTTACATAAATACAGTGTTAGAAGTTCTACAGATACGAACAATTGCACAAATGCCTCCTCAACGGAAAAAAAAAAGTTTCTGAGGTTGAAACTATCTAACATGCTGGATAAATGTGGAACATTTGATGTATTGTTTTTTTGGGTTTTTTTTAAAGATTTTATTTATTTATTTGAGAGAGAGAGAATGAGAGACAGAGAGCATGAGAGGGGGGAGGGTCAGAGGGAGAAGCAGACTCCCCGCTGAGCAGGGAGCCCGATGCAGGACTCGATCCCAGGACTCCAGGATCATGACCTGAGCTGAAGGCAGTCGCTTAACCAACTGAGCCACCCAGGCACCCCAGAACATTTGATGTATTGAATCTTAATCTTTATGTTTATGGAATTCTGTATTACAAAGCTTTCAGGCAACTACAGAGCTAAATATTCATAAAGACAAAATGTACCTACTTCTTAATTTTCCTTACATATTCAGAACAATAACAAAAATAAGTATATGGATTTTTTTATTTATTTATTTTTAGTTTTTAAGTTTTTATTTAAATTCCAATTAGTTACCATACAGTGCGATGTTAGTTTCTGATGCACAGTACAGTGATTCCACCTTCCACACAACATCTGGTGCTCAACACAAGTGTACTCCCCAATCCCCATCACCTATTTCCCCCACCCCACCCCCATTCCTGCCTTCCCTCTGGTAACCATCACTTCGTTCTCTAGAGTTAAGAGTTTTGTTTCTTGGTTTGCCTCTCTTTCTCTCTTTTTTTCCCCTTTGCCCATTTGTTTCTTAAATCCCACATATGAGTGAAATCACATGATTTATTTCACTTGGCATAATGTTCTCCAGCTCCATCCACATAAGTATACTGATATTTAAAGGTCTAAATCAAAAGCTGTAATGACACAAGTCCAGTTACAAGTAATCTGAAAATAGAATGTATCCAATTTTGATATTCACAATATTTCTTCCAGGTGAAGTACTTTATATGTAACTATCAGCTCCTTATTTGATAACATGATGATACAATGATGATGGTGGTGACTAGTTTTTACAAAGCAACCTCACTCGTTAGAGCCAGTAGACTTTTAGTCAAGAATTCCTACCTCTAATAAGAGGCACAATCAACTCGGAGCTAGACTGCTCATTTGAGATAATAACTAATGAAGCAGGTAATCTTTGTTGAGCATTTCTTCTATGCAGGCACACTACTAAGTACTGTCCTTTTTAAACTTACTGCAACTCTATGACATTGTGACAACCACACAGGGAACCCAAGCTTGGGAATTTTTTTAACTTGCCCAAGTTCATACAACATTAAAGGTAAATCTGATCCAAATCCATGTCTTTTTTTTTTTTTTTAAGATTTATTTATTTATTTGAGGGAGAGAAAGAGAACGGGGGTGGGGGAATGGCAGCACAGAGGGCAAAAGGAGAGAAAGAATCTCAAGCAGACTCTCTGCTGATCATAGAGCCCAGTGCAGGGCTCAAGCTCACAACCCAGAGATCAGGACCTGGGCCAAAATCAAGAGTCAGACACTCAACCAAGTGAGCCACCTAGGCACCCCAATCCATGTATTTCTTAACTCAAGTCCACACTATTAGGTAGACTCTGTTCTGTAACACAGAAATAAAAGCTTTAGTTAGCCCAGAGTTGAAAATCTGCCAGTATTTAAAATCACAACCTTAACTTCTCTGCCTTTGTTTTCTTTTATAAATATTTATCCTGGGTTGACATTGGGACTGGCTTAAATGCAATATCCAAATAATCTGTCTGAATTAGAAGAAGGAAACAAATACTCTGCCATTAATTTTAAAAGAAACAAGTTGACTAAGATTTTAAATTTCAGCTTATAAATCCTTCTTACTCAAAGTGTGATCCACAGGCCAGGAGTATCAACATCACCTGGAACCTTGTTGGAAATGCAGAAATTCAGGCCCCTTGCTGACCTTGCCAAACAATCCCCAGTTTAAGAAACACTGCTATAAGTAATAGGTCATCCAGGTTTACACAGATCCAGCACTAATATCCTTTAAAATGACATAAAAGCACAGTCAAGTTTTAAAGTATCATTTGCAAGTAGATACTATAAACTTCTAGTACTTGAAGACACCGATGGGAAAAGGAGGCCAGCAGATGCACTGGATAAGTTTCAGGAAGTACTTTCATTGGGTTTTCAAATTCCCCCCAATTTTCCAATCTATAAAGCTAACCCAGAAAAGCTTCTATTTAGAGACATTGAAGCCGACAGCATTTACTACTGCTGGAATTCAGTGGGAGAATTTTGTCTTCAAAAAGTATTTCAGTCACTGATTTTTTTTTTTTAAAGATTTTATTTATTTATTTGAGACAGAGAGAATGAGAGAGATAGAGCACACGAGAGGGGGGAGGGTCAGAGGGAGAAGCAGGCTTCCTGCCAAGCAGGGAGCCCGATGCGGGACTCGATCCAGGGACTCCAGGATCATGACCTGAGCCGAAAGCAGTCGCTTAACCAACTGAGCCACCCAGGCGCCCTCAGTCACTGATTTTTGTAAAAATAATGAAGAGATACGATTTTCACATTATACTACGGCTTCCTTGTATTTCTCTTCTGTAGCACATTGTTATGAAACACAAAATACCCCACTAATATCTCCAATAGTTTTATGACATGTTGAAGAGAACACGTTGCTATTTGAAATTTACAAAATAGTCAATGACTTGTCTACAAGGTTACATTCTCAGTAAACGCTATTATTATTGCTAGTTTAACTTCACATTTTTAAACCTAAACTCCCCAAGAATTCACACCAATACTCTTTTGTCCCTGTCTCAAAATCTGCTTAGCATTAAGACAGCAATGAAACATTTTGGGGGGACATATAATCTGCTGCTATTGAAATTTCTTCAAAATGCTCCCTGTTAAAGGCGCAGGTTAAAACTGCCTTTACCTGTGCATGGAGACCTACTTCAGTAAGAGTCCTGTTTCTGCCTACTTTTGGATTGGGGAAAGACTTTCCTGCCTGTATCAGTCAGGGCTCATTTGCAGAACAGAGAATCCATTCTAGCTAACTAAAGCAGGATGGAAATTTTTACAGGATATTAAATGACTTCGTCTTTAGGAGTGCTGCAGAAACTGAATGTAGGCTGGGATTCATGGAGTGACTCCCAAAGTCACATCACAGAACTTGTTTACTAAGGGAGCTACTGCTTCTGACAAAAATCAGGACACTGTAGAATGAAGAAGCTGCCCTGTGGCATCAGGAAGCTGCTGCAACAGCGCTAGCTGGAGAACCACACCACTAGCTGGAGAACCACACCACTAGCTGGAGAATCACACCACTGTGGCCACGATCTTCAGTAGAGCCCGCTGAGCATTCTATAAAGCCACTGTTGGATGGATCGAGAAAATGTGCATCTATCTACAATGGGATATTATTCCATCTTAAAAGGAAATCCTATCGTTGGGACAACATGGATGAACCTGGTGAACATTATGCTAAGTGAAATAAGCCAGAGATAGAAAGACAAATAGTGTATGGTATTACTTATATGTGGAAGCTGGGGGGTGGGGGGGAGTCAAATTCATAGAAACAAAGTAGAAAAGAGGTTGCCAGGGGTTGGGGGAACTAGAGAGAGGTTGATAAAAGGGTGCAAACTCTCAGTTAAAAGATAAATCAGGCTCAAGGATATAATGTATAACATGGTGACTATAGTTGATAACACTGTATTGTATAATTGAAATTTGATAACAGAGTAAAACCTAAATGCTCTAACGAAGAAAAAAAAAGGTAAATATGTAAAGTGACAGTTGTGTTAATTAACTCGGTGGGAGAAATCTTTTCACGATGTATATGAATATCAAATCATTACATTGTATACTTTAAATATCCAAAAATTTTATTTGCCAATTACACCTCAGTCAGGCGGCGGGGGGGAAGCTATCTATGATTTATGAAGTATATGTTAAGACCAGTGTATTCCATGAAAGCCCATCATCTTTTGTTTTTTATGTAAAATTATTTACTTGGTCAGACTCAATGTTCTATGGGGTAACATAACAGAAAGTATATAAATTAAGTGCTTGCGGAAAGATGGCAACAGGGAAGACAAAATAAAATCTAGGACAAATAAATATTCCAGTGAGAACAAGTTGCCAACCCTCTATAACAGAGTCTGCTCTAACTGAACTGCCACTAGATGGCTTCCAGATTTTTCCATTAAGTTTGGTGCAGACGGCCACCGAACACAACACGGGAGCCAGATCAGATTAAGTGAGGGGAATTCTGTTTTGGAGTCCATGCATAACTTCCACCCCTACCACCAAAATCACTTATTCATTAGCCCACTGGTCAAACACTGGGATAGCTAATAATAGATACTTAATGAAATCTACAGGGCAAGTTGTCTTGTTTACAGGTTACTGAAATTTTTTTCTATAGAGGGGGCACTTTAATGAATAATCACCTGAGATATAAACAGTCTTATATGCTGGGCCCATTCTTAGAAGTCTATCTACATATCTCTTCCCCAAACCTACTTATCACCAATCTTCCAATCATGATCTTTCTAAATCCCTGAATATCTAGCCAAACCATTAGCCTCTGTCCATGAATTGGTATAGATCCATGAGTATGACCATCTCTCCTCTCAGACAAACAACATTGAAAATCAGTTATATCACCCAAATGTCTGCCCATGAGGATTTTGTCTTCCTTGTTGTCCTTCAGGTCCACCCCTCTGTGGGGTTATATTTCTGTGGCAGGGCATGGTACAAAGCTATATTATAAGACAGAAGCATCTGCAAACCAGAACTGAACTTCTCCCTCCATTAGCTAGTTAGAGAAAACTCCATGAGGCCATGGGTGGGTTGATGGGAAAGTGTCACTATAACAGGTGTAAGTACATGGGGAATGTGAGCCACCTGGTCTTGAAACTTATTAGTGCCTACAGCACATGAGTTGGTCTGATCTCATACATGCAATTTTCACCTGATGATGGAGTGCTGCTGGACAAACTGAACATTCGTGCCTGGTGGAGCAGAAAACACCTACGTCATTGTTGGAGGCGAAGTTCACATGGTCAGACTTTCAATGTCTAACAGAGCCCATTAGCAAGCCAAGAGCAGTTTCTCAACAGTACAGTATTTATTTCCAAATATTACAAGCTTTCTTTGTATATTATGCTCTGATAGGGGTCTGCTAGAAGCTACATAGGGCATCCCAAACTGCCACAGACATTTCAAGCACCATTGGACCTGCTGGCTCATAAGGACTAAATGGCAGAGCTTTGCTCTGCGGCTTGGACCAGCTGCAGTGGCTTCTCTTGGCCTCATTCAAACCCAGTAACTTTATGGGTTCTCTCTGTAAATAGATTCCAAATGTGAGATATGTTATCTCCAAAATCCAGAGTGACCCACAATGCAATGCACCTCCTTCTTAGAAGTGCTTTGGAAGAGATATTCCTTCACACCCCAGATCACTAGTCTCCCAGAAATTTCACCGAAGTGACTGGCCCTGAATTCTCTTTGGATTTTTTCCTACTCTCAAATCATACATTTCCTACCAGGACTTCTGGAGTACTGTACTGTCTGTTTACCAGGTCTTGCCATTATGAGGTTGTAAAGAAAACAGGTTAGCAGGTGTTTTCTTTTTTGCTTTTGTTTTTGAGATGGTGAAACAATCAAGATACTATATAATAAAGGTAGCGACAGTGAAGATAAGTTTTATAATTCCCATTTTAGATAAGAAAAAAATGAGTTGGAATATAAGTTTGTTCCTTGAACAGTAGGTCTATCTGTCTCCAGATGCTTTTCTCTTGACCTTTATGACATGAGCATCTGGATGGGGAAGAGATTTTCAGCTTGTCACACAGTCGAAGGAATGTGCGTCTGGGTGAGACAGTCCATCTAGACGGTGAGCTTTTTTTTTTAAAGATTGATTGACTGATTGATTTGAGAGAGAGAGAGAGAGAGAGCATGCCTGGGAAGGGGGAGCAGAAGGAGAGGAGAGAAGCAGACTCCCTGCTGAGCAGGGGTGGAGCTCCATCTCACTGACCCTGAGATCATGACCTGAGCTGAAATCAAGAGTCGGATGCTCAACTGCCTGAGCCACCCAGACACCCCTAGACTGTGAGCTTTTTAAAAGCTGGTCCTATACCCTATTTCTGTCTGTATCACCATGCCAAATATAGTTCCTATCATGTAAGTGGTGAGACTGGTAACAGAAACTGTCCATTCTATTTCTGTAAGCCAGGAGATTGAGAATCTAATGGAATCTAATTGGAACTGGTGCCATTCCTCCAGAGTGGTAAAGGAGAGCCCTTTACAACTGCAGTAATTGTACTTATTTTTTTTAAAAAGCCAAATCCAAGAAAGAGTCAAATCTTTGTGGTAAAAAATCTTATTTGTTGATATTATTACTTAGTAATGAGCAAGGTCATATCATGCCCAAATGCAATAGACGAAACATACTTTACTCATTTGAGATAATACTGTCCTGTCCAGGGAAAGAAAAAATATTCTTACATTGCTTCTTAGGGAAAATTACTTTGGAAATCAAGCACTGGAGGGCAGACTAAACCAAAATTAGAGAATTTTACTTTTCCCCCATGCATGGGGGCAAAAGGCCATCTCCTCCATCTCCAGACTGGATATAGTCAAGCCTGAAGCCCTCAAGATACAGGAAGGAATGGGAAGGGGGGTGGGCATGGAAACTCCATTCTATGAGGGAAGGAGTAGAGAAACAGATGACAAACTTAGAAAAGCTGACTATAAAATATCAAGGAAAGAGAAGTCAGTGAAGAGAGAAGGACGCCTTTTGAAAGCTTAATTAAATGAAGGTTCTTTAGTACAAGAGGGAAAGAAAGTAAGACAGTCTTCACCTCTGTTCTTTCTTTACAGTTTTGGTGTTTTGAGACCTAGAAGACCCTTCATTAGAGAACTTGAGAAATCTCTACAATAATCAGATATGCACTTGTGCTGGGGAAGAAGGGAGAGTGGGAGGTGCCAGGGATAGAACCGTAATTTCTCCATCACCTTGCTCAGGCTTCAGAAGAGAAGGAACTGGAAGGATAATGTCCCTGACAATGGATTACAAAGTAGAGCTATGCCTGTTTATCAAGCAAAGAAGAGATACAAGGGACAGCATCAGAGAAGATCCCAGGCAGTGAAGACCTTCTTCTAAGAATAGAAAGAAATAACTTTTGTGCTCCAGAAGTTATTTCATGAATAAAAGAAAGAATAAAGAATCCATGATGACTGAATGGCCTGTTCAGCTTTCAATTTTCCTTACTTGCCTACCTCTGTGTCATCCTGCTTCTGGTTATTTTATGTGGTCATGGGTGGTTCCTAAACATTTGGATATTACAGAATAGTAAAATATCAAGAACCATTTTGAAGGCTGATATGCACTTGCCATTATTTTTTCCAACTATGTAGTTTTAAAAGTACCGTCTACTATAACATCATTTTACAAAAGAAAAGCTATTTTAGCTCTCCAAAATCCTCTAATCTCACACTTTTAAAACTGAAGAATTTTAACTTCTTTGAAAATAAAATTCTTTACACTATTATTATTTTTCTCATTTTGCTCAGACAGGTTTCAACTTAGTCATGAACTGGGGTTTGTGAACTACTTCGCTAGATTTTAGTCTGGATCAGAGCCTAGACAATTCTCTGCATAAAGAAACCCTTCATCTCTCAGATACACAAAACCATTAGCACTATTATAATACTATTATGGTGCATAATGAGGTTTACTCATAGGAATTTTTCTATATTTGCCAATTTTGACCTACAAAAAAAATTTCATATGGTTCAAATGAATATCATGATCTTTTTGTCTGCACTTGACCATTTTATAATGTCAAATAAATGTTAGAACTATTACAAATGTATTCACAGAAATTCTGTGGAATTACATCTTTTCTGAAGAAAGTGTTTAATAATTCTTCACAAATGAACTAGTGTTTTGGGGTTTGGGTTTTTTTTTTTTTTTTTTTGGAAGGGGGTAGATTTTTAAAGTGCTACTTACCATATTCTGCACAGTTGCTGGCAGTCTTTTTTAAGGGCAAACGGAACTACAGAAATGTTTAATCTTTTAAATATCAAATTTTTATTTACTAAATCTTTACTTATGTCCATTATAACAAATCAGGCTTTCCCTAAATTAACTAAAGATTATCAGGTACATACCACCGTGTTTAGCATGTAATAAACTTCTAAAACCACCAAAGGTTAGTTAGTATATTAAGGATGAGTTGGTTAAAAAGAGAGAGGCTCATAAGCCAAATTAAGTAGTCGGGTTTGTTATAAGAAGTTGGAGGACCAGGGCACCTGGCTGGCTCAGTCTGTAGAGCATGCTCTGTAGAGCCTGTGACTCTTGATCCTGGAGTTGTAAGTTCAAGCTCCATGTTGGGTATAGAGATTACTTAAAAATAAGATCAAACAAACAAATGAATAAATGGAGTCAGAGGACCCTTATAGAACCCATAACAAGAAGAGGCTGGCCTCATGGGAATAGAGATGTCCAGCAACTACTTTCTCCACTTTTTGTCAGCTGTATGATCTCTCCACTCACCTGTCCTTATTTTTTCTCTCTCTGCACACTCCTAATCCTTGCTCCCCTATAACACTGGCTTACAATGTGGTCCCAAGTCCGTATGGGAGAAATGAATGTCTCCTCCTCCCCAGATTCCTGCCTGGCCTATAATACTGCAAGTGTTCCCTGAAGGCAGTACCCCTTCTCTCATTCCTTTCCCTGGGAGTAACTTATCTGATTGGTGGGACTGAGAAGAAGACCTTTGTGTGTGTAGAGCCCAGGATCTTTTTGGTTATCTTTCTTTTGGGGCCTGATCTGCCCAAAAGTTTTGGGTGCTCTCTCCTCCAGGGGTGTGTGATCTCTGTGCAGAGTGCTCGTCCAGTCAGGCCTTGCCCCAGAGGGTGGGAGGTATAGAATTCTAGATGCTTTCTGCTACTGGAAGGAAATTTCAACTATAAAGAGTAAGGATAGGAAGCCAACGCATTTTGGTCTTATATCCAGATCTATTTTCCAACTCAGATTTACTAAGAACAAAGCTAATATTTTGGTACTTATTTAAATCCTGTGTCTCTCCCTTAGCCTAATTATTTGACCCATTCATTCCTTAACAACAAACAGCTCTGGAGCCCCCAAATGTCTACCTCAGTCTCTATAACTCTTAGTTCAAACAAAAGACAGTGAGATAATTTGACTTCTCAGTTTAAATCAACTGTCTATCCCGACTGTGGACAGTTATTTCAGTTACGGTCAAAGGGGTAAATTTAGTTGAGCCCAGTTCTACTACTTCAGCAAAAACCATGGGAAAATTTCCCCCAGAATGGGTAGTAACTTGGGTAGACCCACCAAGAGTCCAAGGTGGGTCTACCTTGGACTCTAAAACAGCATTCACTCCTAAAGCTGTTATTATTTAATGAGTCCTACATAACGAACTCAGTAATAAGATGGCTCTCGATTTGACAGATACAAGATCTTGCCATCCAAACTCTACATTAAAGGATTTCAGGTATTCACTTTTATTGCAATGTGGTCCTGAAAATTATGTCATAAAGTGGATAGCCATTAAGCAAACTATAAACACAATAGTACAAGTGGGGGTTGTGTACCACCAACCACATTTACAGCCATGTACAATGCACTGGAGGTCAAATGGATTGGCTTCGTTGTTCTCATCCCCAAAGTTGAAGTTACCTGCACAGTAGCAAGCAGAACAGCTAGAAATTTCCAGGCCTCTCCCCACAGAGGCCTTCTCTGATAAACATTTCAAAGCAATAATTATAGAAACCAGGCTCTGGTCAATTAAAATTATGTTCAAATATTATAATGGGTATGATGTTCCCTACACAATGATTATGCTAGGATCAATGTATTATTAGCATATAAATATATAATTCTAAGTCATGCTGTATGTAAATAATTTATTTTATTGTCTCAAAATTTGACCTAAAACTAATATGCAAAGTATAATAAACATCAAATACTTGATTTAAATTAGTTTTGCTTGAAACCTAGTAATTCAGAAAGATGTAAGTGAAATGGTTTGGCTAGCTTAGAGCTCTCAAAGAGGCTGCACATGTAAGTCAAAACTGAGTTTTTTTCTCTCAAAAAATTTCAATAAAGCTAGCAGAGAAATTCATTGTACTGCCCTTGGGTACGAACTCAAAGCACTAAACCAGGTGCTTAGTGAAGGTTTGTTGTTGCTGCTAATAATAGGGCTTCTCTGAGTGGAAAGCATTTTAAAAGTCAGGGATGACCCTACCTGCCTCTCCCTCACCCCTTTCTGCTACCAAATTTTATCTACAAGGCCCTGCATACCAGGCATTCAGAACCAACAGCACCACCGGGAAAGATGGGGCATTTATTCTCACTTGTCCTCTGCCTACTAGACACTTGTTACCAAAGATCAGATGCCATGAGCATTTATCAGTTCATTAGCATGCTGGATTATTTAGTATAGGGCAACTGCCATAATAGAGACCTAAATAAATGAAGTTTTGCCATAGAAGTGTATTTCTTCTGTTCTATTCAAACTGTAAGCTTATATATGACTCCAACAACTGAAGCTAAAAGACTAGAACTTGCAGTACAATTATGAGAAAAGTATCATTATACTTTTTGATCTCTCAGATTTAAAGTTTAGACATTTTTTTAAAGACTTTATTTATTTATTTGCGAGAGAGAGACAAAGATAGCAACAGAGATAGTGAGAGAGAGCATGAGCTGGGAGGAGAGGGAGAAGCAGGCTCCCCGCTGAGCAGGGAGCCCGATGCGGGGCTCGATCCCAGGACTCTGGGATCATGACCTGAGCTGAAGGCAGACACTTAACTGACTGAGCCACCCAGGCGCCCCCAAAAATTTTTTTTAAAAAGAAGTATATTTCTTGCTCACGTAACAACAGTCAGTCAGAAGCTCAGCTTTCCTACAGACAGAGTCACTGAAGGACACAGGCTCCTTCAATTTTGTGGCTCTGCCAAGTCATAGGGTCTCTTTGTCTGCAGCTGGCTATCAGGAGGAGAAAAACAATGGAGACATCTGCATGGAAAGTTTGCATGGAATAGGCTGGAAAGTGGCACATAGTACTTCTACTTCATTCATTGGCTAAACTCAATCTCATGACCACACTGAACTGCAAAGGAAGCTAGGAAAAATAGTCTAGTTCTATGCCCAGGACAAACAAATAAATTTTGATAAACAGCTGGTAGTCTCTGACATACCCTATTTTTTCAAAAGTAGCTTTAAAATAAGAATAATGAACTCAAATGCCTAAAATGTCCAAATAAAGTATGCAAATGAGGAACAGGGGTCTGGCTGGAACTGTCCAAAACTGGAAAGTATCCCATGTCCCCATATTCAAATCCAGCAGTTTGTTGTCCTGAAAAAATAGGGATGGAGTATTGTCAGATTTGATTTTTCAAGAAAAGCCAGAAATCTGGTAGGTTTTTTTAAGGTGAATTCCTCCATTATTGAAATGTTGGCAACTATTCAATGTTTGAAAAAATAATATGCAGGTCACACAAATGTTTCTGCATGTCCTATTGTCCCCAAATATGTAAACTGAAAACTGCTTGAAAAATTTAACCAGGCTCTTAAAACAGACTAATTAAAAAAAAAAAAAACAAAAAACACACCATAGTACCATGATGCATGCTTGCCTAGGCTAAAGTTAATAAAAGAACAAATAAATTTCAGAATGGAGGAATGGGTATTAGGTGGTATTAATGTTACCATGTGCTACATGGTTAGAACAATCCAATGTAAAGCAACCAATAGCAGAGTCTGCTTTTAAAAGTCCTAAAATAGCAAGAAGAATGATGAGTAGACTCATCCATATTTCTTAGTCTATTAATTCCTTGGAAATTTAACTATGATTTGTTTAATCATTTAACAAAAGCTTCCTTTAAGTACCAGATATTGTTAGCTGCTGCAGAGAAAATAAGAACAACTCAGATTAAATTCTGCCCTTGAGGAATATTTTAATACGGAAATAGTACAGAACAAGGTATAATCTGAGGTCAGCAAAAGGGCCATAAATGAGTCATGGCTGTATGGGTCAGACAGGGAAGAGATTCTGTCTGGCTAAGGATGATCAGAAATGGCTTCATGGAGAAAGTGGCTTGTGAAGACATGCAAAGGTAAGATGTGGATATGTGGAAATGGGATGTAGAGTCCCATGAAAAGCAGAGAGCATTAGCAAAGACGTGAAACTGGGAAAAGAAAAGGTATGTGGGACGGTGTTGGGTTGGCTAGAAAATGAGATACCTGAAGGCAAATAAAGGAAGACTATAATAGTTTAATGATTTATTCCTTCAGTGATTAGTAACATCCTTGAAACTCATCAGTGGAGATATTTCCTTCTCAAGAGGATCAATCTTCCATAACAAAACTGATGCCAATGGTTTGTAGCAAATAGGTAAAATGTTACTGATCTAAATTTTACTGACTTCAAAAGAGTGGTATTTACAATTGCTACTTGTTTTCCAGTCTAATTAAATACAATATTCTTCTGATTTACTCATGATATATCCTGCAACAACTCCAAGTGTTTCGTGAACTTGTTGTACCAGAAATCTGCAAGAAGTCAGAACCTGAGCTTTCTGGTTATAAGCTGCTTTTATTATATCAGTCACCTCGTGTTCAGATTTCCAATAGGTTACATTAGCATGGTTCCATCTGTCTAATTTATCTTTTCTCAAGGCCATATTGTTTCAGTGACATTTGGGAACCTTCCAAATTGTGGCTTCCATATATCTTCAGTTGGTAGAAATTGCCTCTGTAGGCAATTTCTCATAGTAAGTAGTCTCAAAGATATTTCTGTTCTTTTTAAAGAAAGATTTTGATATTTCTTGCTCTGGACTTATAATTTATATTTGTTTTTGTAGGTCAGATAAATCTGTTCTTAAGTCAATTTAACAGTATCGGACAAATACATTATAATATCTTCTATTGGGGTTAGAAATATCCTGATGTATGACAAGTAGCAGGAAGCAGTAACTTTTTCACTGATGTTGAAGCGTAATAGATTCTCCAGATATGTAATATTTTCCATTAGCCATTCTGAAACCACTCCACTCAGCAAGATAACTACCTCTACTTTGATACTCTTCAATTTCCATCTCTCATCAAATCTTGTCAAACCCACAGGCAACACCAATATTGCTCCCCTCTGTTATTGAGATGTTTCTATTTAGAACAGTTATAAGCATAGGTCCCTTTATATTATTAGTTTTAGGGAATAAAATGTATGGTTTATTGGGCAAGATTTTTTTAAATCAGTTTTTATAGTTCCAAACCAGTATATTTATTGTCATTATTTTTTGCCATTTTAAATTTGGGCTTGATATTGTCAATGCTGTTGCTATTAGCTGTTATTACAAATATTATTATTTACGATAGCAGTATTAAAATTAAATCTGATTATAATATCTGATTAAATTAAATCATCATTAAATCTGATGATTTAATATCTGAGCCTGAATTTCCTGACATATAATACAGCATTCGACTTGCAGCACCATCCTGCTAAACTAAGTCAAAATAAATACTCCTCCTATGTATTTTTTTACCTTAGAAATATAAGCTGTTTAATCGAAAAAGCTTCTAGATCAAGTCAGTGAGGCAAATTTATCAAAGCAAGGGCACAAACATTTCAATTAATGGTGCTTGACATCATACTAATTGCTCATTTTCTGAAACGTATGTTTAAAATGATCTTCAAAAACCTATTTGATATTTTTCATTTACATATTTGGCACTTACAGCCCCCAGACTTATCTCTCAAAAGCATCTTTGTTTTTTTCCTTCACAAAAGAAGGCAATGGGGCCTTCCCCCCAACAATGACTGGAATATGTATCTTGAAGCTTCCTTTGGATGTTACAACACAGTTCTAAGTATTCCCTTATTTTGTTTGTCTTCCTTTCGTAGGCCTAGAAGTCATGATGGCTGGTTAATATAAATATATAGACTCTAATGATAGTTTATCATTTTACACATTTGGGCACAGTTCAATAGCTATCTGAAGTTTTGGGCAGCTATGCAGTATAAAATTTTTCACTTTTTAAAAGAGAAAATATGTTTCTTTGTCTAAATCCACACCTCATCTTGGCTATAATCCTACTTTTGTAGAAAACATGTTGGCATTTAGTCTTTATTCTGCACGTGTAGAATTTATAGTGTGTATTTATTTATGATAATATTTACAGAAATTTCCTAATTTTGTTCTCATTGGTCATAGAGTTGCTAGACCCTAGTTTGGAGCATTTGTATTGTAGCTATTTATTTCATCTTCTGCATGCCTGTGTTTAGCATACATTCCTATATAAACGCCACCAAGGGACCTGAATTGATGAGACCTCCTGGTATTAGGGTTCCAGGCACAATGTATATTTGCCAAACTGTATTTATAAAATCAAGTCTCAAAAGTACCTCATTCTCATATTTTTTGAGCCAACATACAATATAGTAGAATTGTTGCAAGTGGAAACCTTCTATGTTTGGTACTTTTGAAAGAACTATAAATATAAGCAATCCAATTTAGCAATGATAAATGCTGCCCTCCAAATTCCAATCATATCTGTCCTTAGTTACAGCAATTTCCAATAAAAAAAAAAAACCTTGGTGATGCTCAGACACATATCATTTTTAAGACCTAGAAATAAAGACCTGGACTAAGGCCAGTCACTTGAATTGTGGGGATATCCATTCCAAGAATATCTTTTATTGTTATCACTGCTCACTTGTCGCCATGATGTATGGGACTGCCCAAGCTTCCTTACCACTGGAAAAAAAACTTTTTATTTTCCATTATTTATCTTGTTCTTCTTGTATGCTTTCTGCCTCTCTGTAAGGTATTATTCAACTTGTTGTTTTAAATAAATCCACAAGATCCCTAGTATCAAAATACCAAAATGACCATTTTGGTTTTGCGACTATCATTTCCTCTGAATGAGAAGTAACTCTTTTGAAAGTAAAGTTTTCGAAGTTCCTTTATATACTATGAAATAAATGGGATAGGACGGGAAACTTTCAAACAAGTTAATGACCACTTTTCATTTAATGACTCAACCTCGACTGCTGTATCTTTTTCATTCTAAGATGACATTGCTGTACATGCCTCATAAATTTAATAACAGTTCTTTAGGAAAAGCATACCACTACATTAATACACACAGTTTTAACTAACTGAGGACCGCATATGTTTACTCATATAAATACATATCACTCACATTTTGAGTATCTTGGTGTGGTAGACACAGAGATGAACTACCCAAGAAGGACCTGCTGCCACGGTATGGGGAGGGTGATCAGCAGATAGCCTCCAAACTATCAACCCCTTTGGGATCTGCCTCAACTTCAGAGACTCACTTAGCCTGAGATCACACCCTTTTCAGGGTGAGAGTATAAAGGACCGGCAATCTTGGCTGGCCAGACCCAGAACACTCTCACAAGCAATACTCTTTTGGTTTCCCAGATGAAATCTGAAACTGACCCCTGGACACAAAGAGCAAGGAAAGACAAAAAAAAAAAAAAGAGGCAGGCCACTCCAGACTGGTAGATGGCAGGTTTAACATACAAAGGAACTTACATGAAGCTTGTCTCTGGCAGCTATCAGATGAATAGATCCCTGCACCCACCTACGGAATCTTAAGAGTTTATATAGAGTCTTTCATATTTGTCTGGCATATTTGTAAGTTGGACCCTGGGTTTTGTCTCCCCTTCTTTAAGCTCTTGGGCCAAGAAAACTAGTCCTACTCTTTTCTTCTTGAACATTTAGATAAGGGATGCCTCTCCTAAATTCTAACCTTCTCTTTGAAGAGAATCTTTGGTGGTTTTTGAGGTGAAAAAGGGTCTAGGGGCAAAGCAAACACAACTTAGCTTATATCAAAGAATTCAGATAATATGTACTCTGAAAAGTGCCTGTAAACCCTGCTAAAACATTCTGCCACTGTTATGATAGAAATAGTTCTATTGACCTCCCTACCTAGCTTTAGGGAAAAATAACAACTTCTTAGTTGATTGTTATCTGCAGGATTCTTTCTCATTACTCAGAAGTTGTTAGGATGGATTTGGTTTCCTGTGCATCTATATAGCATTCTGTCTCCCATTATCAAAAGTTATTCTCCTCCCTTTTCCAAGTTTAACTATTTAGCTATTTATTCAAGGGAAAGAAATAGAAATTATAGCCATAGGCGTGTATATATGATGATTTACATTTAGGAGCATTTACATATAAAATGTCTACTATATGCAAACAGGATCGGTGAATCTCAGAGTGGTCTCCAAACCAGCCAGCATTAGTATCATCTGAAAACTTGTTACAAGCACAAATTCTTGGTTCCCATCCCAAATGTATTAATCAGAAACTTTGGGGGTGAGGGCACACCTTCCATGTGTGAAGAATCACTATAGGTGATCCTGATGCTTGCTAAAGTTTGAGAACCACTACGTTAGATACCAGACCAATTACAGCCTTATCAGAGAGTAAAAAGAATTCTTTTACTCAACGAACAAATGAGATTTAACAATAGCCAGCTGTTCTCATATCAGTTAATCATGGGGATAGATTTAGCCTCCTGCAGGTTCTTTCTCTAACCTCTCCACATGTGCCCTAGGTGGCTCTTGAAAACTGTCTCGTTTTCACACAAGGTTAAGAACTTTGTCCCAAAAACCTGTTCACAGGGCCATGCATCCATTTCCCACTGCTCCTGTCACTGAAGCTGGACCATGATTCTCATATTCTTGTTATTTATTTCAGGATTTATGACTTCAAGAACTCTAGCCCTTGTAAGTCTCAATCCTGAAACCCACTCTGGGGAAATAATGCCTTAAACACCTATGCCCGCTTGAATTGGACTGGAGTCTACTGTTCTACTCAGACTAAATGTTCCAGTTGACTAGCTCCTGCCCTCATCCCATATATTTCCCTAGTTAGTGCTATTTTTTTTCTATTCTACCCAACAGAAATTGCTAAGTTGCCACATAGCCTAAAGCTGGTACACCATTGTGACTTGTCTGCTTTTTTTTATGTCCTAAAATTCATCCACCCCAAAACCAAAAGATTTCACTAAAGCAGTGGTTGTCAATCATCATTGTTATAGACTGAATTGAGTGCCCCCAAATTCATATATTGACGCCCTAAATCCCAATGTGACGGTATTTAGAGATAGGCTTTTAAGGAAGTAATTAAGTTTAAGTGAGGACATAAGGATAGAGCCCTAATCCAATAGGACTAGTGTCCTTATAAAAAGAGGACGAGACACCAGACACCTCTTTCTATTAGCACACAGAGGAAAGACCATGAGAGGATATAGTGAGAAGACAGCCGTCTACAAGCCAGAAAAGAGGCCCATCAGAAACCAAGTGTGATGACACTTTGGTCTTGGACTTCTAGCTTCCAAAACTGTGAGAAAATAAATTTCTGTTGGCTAAGACACCCAGTCTGTGGTATCTTGTTATGGCAGTCCAAGCAGACTAATACAATCATCTGGCGGAGGGTTAAAAAAAAAAAAAGTACCCCCAAGAGAAGGATTCGATTTGTCTGAGGTGTGGTCCTTGCATTAATACATTTTGGAAACTTCTCGGATTTTTCTGTGTGCAGCCAAGGTTGAGAACCACTGGGACTGACCCTGGCTTATAAAATTGAAACCTTAGGCTTTTTTTTTTAAAGCCTGTCCCATTGGCATCATTTGAGAGGATATCTTTACATATCTGCTATCCTATTTCAAGGAATCTCCAAATAGATAAGGAAGACATGGTTATAGATTGCCAGCTTGAGCAACAGAATGTAAAGTGAGCTAGAAATTAAAATAACTTTAGAGCAAATCAGTCCAAGATTTTTAATATAATAACATTAAAGATCTCTTATTTTTCTATTATAAGTGACTTTCAAAGAGAGAAGCTAAATTAGTAGAGAAACCCTTAACAAACCTATAAACAAGACAGAGTCCTAACCTTACAACACAACATTTAAGAAACATTGTCTAAATTTGGACTAAATTAAAAGGAGTTGTCAATAATCTATATAATTCACCTTTTCAAGAGAATAGCTGGAAGTAGGCATGGTTGGAAGTAAGTGGAAATTTTTCTGGGGGAAAAAAAAAAACATATTTCACTAATATCTCCACATTGGAAGGCAGATGTATTGGACAGGGTTCAGTTGCAGAAAATAAAATCCACTCTAGTTAGTTGAAGCCGAACAGGATTTGATAAAGGAAATTATGTGCTTACAAAAGTGTTGGAAGGCCAGGAGAAACAGGATTGAATCTGAACGGTCCCCAAAGCTACACCACCTCTGCTACAATCAGGAAGGCTGTTTCTGCGGGAACCTGCTGAATCAGAGACCCACATTCTAAATTAGGAAGTTTTAGCAGATGACCCCAGAATCATGCAACCTCCACCATCCTTTATATAAGCAAAATGGATGCCCCACATCTTGCCTTTCTATCCATGTGACTCAATTGCTAGTCACCATATCACAAAAATGCCTCTGACTGATGTAATCTAAATCATGTCCAGAACTCCAGCTGCGAGGAAACCTGGGACATGCAATGTTTCATTTTTGAACCTTTGATTCCAGAAGATTGGAATATTTGTTTATAAAGCTGCTTTCTATCTATTCAGCATCTACATATAACCTACTTTCCACACTTGTATTTTCAAACAACAAAACAACCTCCACAACATGCCTATCTTCTGCAGTTTTTCAGCAATAGACTAGTCATCATAGGATGTATGCAATAGGATTATTAGTGTTCCAGATATATTCCTCTATTTCCCCCTTGATAATTAGGATAAATTATGTTAGCCAACACAGGATTAGTCTCCTTTTCCCAAAATGACCAGTCAATAGTCTCATCTTCCAATTAAGTTCTTGGATCCCCTTGGAAAAATTCAATCCTCTCTTAGATACTAAGAGCTCTAAACCAGCTGAGCCTAAAATTGCAGCAAGCAGCAATATTTTATAAGTAGGTCATTTGGAATTACATTGGTGTGATATAAGGGATACCATTCCCAAGTCTCTCACTTTGTTTTCCGGCCCTTTGTATTTCAGATATGGGCAAAATATGTTGGTCAGCGGTTCAGAGAAAATACCACATCTGTAAAACAGCATTCCAATCTCACAAGCTGTTATTTCTTAGATGCTGCCATAACCAACTCATAAATGTTCCATTCCACCATTTTATAAGGGCAACTGCTTCTGGATAAATATTACCAGTTAATCTCATAATTATGAACTTGATACCTTATTTCTTTTGCTATAGAATTTGTTCTTTGGTCAGAAAAAGTATTGTGTGGGATACTGTGAATAAACTATTTACTAAGTACTGAGATGTTTGCTGGCAGAAACATAGTAAGCACAGAGGGCAAATCCAAATCCAGATTGATTAATCCATTTCCAGTGAAGAAAATCACTGCTCTCTCCATGATAGAGCGGTTTAATATAATCTGTCTACCACTAAGCCACCCAGGCATTATCCTGTTTCTGGCAGTTTGGACATGGCTACATGGCAACTATGATGGAGGAAAGTTCATGTTATTGAGCTGATATAGAACCTTCACTTGTGCCATCACCACTCGTTTATTAATCCACCAAGCAAACACTGGCATGGCTGGAGAAAGATTTTCTCTCATCTACTGAATGACCATCATGGCCACTTGATTTTGACAACCTCATCTTCAAAGTGGGACCTTCTGCAAAGCATTCATAAAGAACACACGACGTAGCCTCTGGGTCCATCCAAAAGGTCTACCTACCCACCTCTTCCTCAAACTTTCTTGTCACCAATCCACCAATATTATATTTTCTAACCCATTAGCCATTGTCCATGAGTCAAAATATACACATACATTTAGCTATTTTTAATTCTAGGCAAGGTAGACCACCAGACATATCACTGTATGTTCTATCCACTGGGAGGATTTCCTTCTTCTCCTGCCTTTCAGTAACATCCCTGAGCAAAGATGTGATGCTTCAGCAGTCAGTCCATTTACAGCTTCTGCCACATATCAAGAGGAACCATCTGTAAGCAGACATGAGGTTTTTTTCTATTCCAGGTTATGTGGAACTTCCCGTGAAGTCCTGGGGGCAGATGGAGGGAAGAATAGAGTGCAGCAGAAGGACTTTCACAAGCCTTATAGCATATATTATACTTCCACTTGACAATGGAGTGCTGCTGGACATAGCCTAATTTATGACTTGACAAATAAGACACCACTCAGTTCACGAGAAGCAGCTCAGTTTGCATCCTCTAGTTATATACCCAGTCTCTGCCACAGTCTAATAGCACACCAAGAGCTGCTTCTCAAAAGGAGAATAGTTACCACTATTGGTATGATGAGCATGGCATGTGTAGATTCTGCTAGTTGTTGAAAAAATATATATATATATTTTTTTTAATTCTATACTTAGGAATTGGAAAAATAACCACAGTATACATACATGAATCCACTAAAAATACTCTGAGGTGGACATGGCCTAAAGCTCCATTTATTTATTTATTTATTTATTTATTTATTTATTTATTTATTTATTTATAGATTTTATTTATTTATTTAGAGAGAGAGCTTGCAGGCACACGTGTGAGTTGGGGGAGGAGAGAATCTCAAGCAGACTCCGCACTGAGCATAGGGCCCAATGTGGGACCCGATCTCACAGCCCTGAGATCATGACCTAAGCTGAAATCAAGAATCAGATGCTTAACCAACTGAGCCACCCAGGCACCCCATCCATTTATTTATCACTAGAACCCATAAGCCCTCATTCTGAGCAGTAGGCCATAATGGTGACCAGAACCCCAGGGATTAATGCTATCTCAGAACCGGTATCAATAATCACTGAAAGGTCTGATATCTTCCTTTACCCCAAACATCATTACTTTGTTATCAGCAATGGGAGAAAGATTTGCAGTACATACTTGTGATGTTTTAGTAGTCTTTTTTTTCAGGATATTAACAATTGGTTGACTGAAAATTTGGATTTAATGGTGGTCCAGGATGAAAAAAGAGAAGATTACAGAAATCCCTTGTAATAAAAAAGGAGGAATCCAAAGTCTCAGGGAGAGCAAACAATGATTCCCTTTCACTCAAGAGGCTCTGGGTCTATGTACTGACTCAGGTCTGGGAATTTGTAGAAAGAACATGATTATTATGGTATCTCAGATCAAGCCTCTATTCACAGACCTTGAGTTTTTAGTGAGCTGCCCATCTATTTCATTCCTAGGGTTCCAAAATCATTAAGTGCCCACTAAAAGTTTTTGCCGTCAAACCACTTCTGCCTACTGAGATAAGTGTGCTCAGCCTATCTGACATAGTACCACATTTACATTCCACATAAAACTTTATCATTCCCATTGAAGTTGGGATTTTGTCTCAATGGCAGTATGTTCTATCTTTTCTTTCAACCTATAGGGGACATCCAGCCATGGCTGATCCTCATCAATGTATTTATCAATGATCTGGGTATTCTTGAGAGACACAGTTATGAGGAAGTTGAGTTGATCACACATGTTAATCCCATTCTAACATTCCTAATTCCCTAAGATTTTAATTTCTTCTTTTTCATGATATGAAGGAATTTCTAGCATCTCTATTTCATTTAGCTTAAAGTACCTTTAAGTCGAGGATTCAGTCAGCCATCAGAACAAACAAAAACACTCTCAAATGCTCAAGCTACACGCTAAATCCAAAATGTCTGGCAATTGTGTCCATATCAATAAATTCAGTGCTATCAAAGCCTTGGTCTACTATCCTCAAAATCTGTTTCAACACATAATCCCCAGATTTCTGCTTCTATAAATATATTAGCAAATTGTTTAACTCCTTTTGTTTGTAAGCCTTTTCCTCTAAGGCTTGATGTTGCAGTTATTTTCAGGAACATGCAAGAATCTCATCTGGCTATAGGTATACAAACAATAAGGGTAGTAATGGTGTTACAAAAGAACCATCACCCCTTTGCAAGGGACTGCCTCAGAAAGGGCTGTTTTAGGGTCTTCATGCAAAGCAAGATTAGCATCATCAGACAAGGGAGGAGCTGTTCCTGCTGCCAAGAGTCTTGGTGAGGTTCAAGAGTACAAACTATACAGACTTATGCAAGTCCTTCTAAAGTGACATCATTTCGATGATGGGGTCTAACTTTTTCTAAAGCAATGTTTTCAATTTTATGAAAAATGAGCAAACCAAACTATAAATTCAGTCTACCTTATAATGCAACAACCTGCAGCATCAGACTTTCCATATGATTTCCATCTAAATTAGTCTTGAGGCTACAAAAGATGAGAGATTCTTTAAGGACAGTTATAAAAATTCCTTAATTCTTAAATTGTTACTAGACCTGAGAATTTAAAATATTGAGCCTATCCCTTTCTTTCTTTTAGCTCACCAGCATAATTTAGGGGGGAGAAACTACTCTTAAGTCCCTTTTTTTTTCATGTCCCCCAGAGTGGTCTACCACAGTAGTCACCCTCTCTTCCAAACCCTTGCTTATTTCAGATGATCGCAAATGATAAGTTAGTAACTGCTCACTCTGTGCCATAGATGCCTCTTAATATAATCAAGTCCTATTTCTTTGATGTTTTATTGCCTATAACCATTTCTGGTACTAATTACCTTATCACTCAGGTCTCAGCTGCACACAACAGAATCCACTTTGACTGGTTTAAGTGGAAAGAGTTTTATATAGAAAACTGTGTGCTTCCATAAATTTTGAAGAGCTAGAGGAACAGGCTCCAGGCTAATCTCTCAGGACCAACTGCTAGCCCTTAGAACCACTCTGCTACGGGAAGGTAACAAACCAGGAGTCCACTTTTACTACTGCTGACTGCAAAACCATACTAGCTCTGACGGGACTGGGAACACTGCTGTGACAGGAAGCACCTGGTCAGGAAACCAACTGCCATGTTAGGCAGTCACCATGTCATACGCTGGCTCCAGAACCATGCCACCTCTCCCATAACTTGTGCCCCCACACTCTAGCTCTCTTGCCTATGTTCATATTTTAATCAAAGTCCTAAGCAACATCAGTATCTGACTGATGAAACATAAATCATATCTGAATCTGATTTCTGGAAATCTGGGAATATAGTTTTAGCTTTCCATTCTCAGGATGCTGAGTTAACCATTAACATTTGTAGCTTGCCTTTTCACTGTGTCAGAAACACTTCAAAATCACAATGAAAGGCCTAGAAAAGGTGCCACTTCATGCCATATTTTTTCTTCCACCCCATAAATGGTGGAAAGACAGGTAAAATTTACTTAAGAGCCATAGTTAGAACCAATGATCCACATCCACAAACTATACTACAAAGCAAACTATATTGACAGATACAAAAACTATAAAACTCAAGCTCTTAACAGCTTTATTGAAGTGTAATTAATGGGCAATATACCATATATATTTAAAGTACAGTTGACTCTTTTTTTTTTTTTAAGATTTTATTTATTTATTTGAGACAGAGAGAATGAGAGAGAGAGAGAGCACATGAGGGGGGAGGGTCAGAGGGAGAAGCAGGCTCCCCGCCGAGCAGGGAGCCCGATGCGGGACTCGATCCCGGGACTCCAGGATCACGACCTGAGCCGAAGGCAGTCGCTTAACCGACTGAGCCACCCAGGCGCCCAAAGTACAGTTGACTCTTGAGCGACACAGGGGTTAGGGGCACCAAGCTCCTGCACAAAGATTCACATGTAACTTTTGACTCCTCCAGAATTAAATTATTAATAGCTTACTATTGAGGGAAAACCCTACTGATAACATAAACAGGCAACTAATACATATTTTGTAAGTTATATACATCATAAACTGTATTCTTACAATAAAGTAAGCTAGAAAAAAGAAAATGTCATTAAGAAAATCATAAGGAAGAGAAAATACATTTGTAGTACTATATTTATTGAAAAAAATCCACATATAAGTGGACCCATGCAGTTTGAATGGGTATGTTTCAAGGATCAACTCTATATAACATGATGTTTTGATATATGAAAACACTGACACATCATGATAATGAACATATCCATTAGCCTCAAAAGTTTTCCCAGATTTCTTTATAGTCCATCCCTATAGAGGTAATTTTTTTTTTTTAAGATTTTATTTATTTGAGAGAGAGAGACAGATATAGCAAGAGAGAGCACGAGCAGGGAGGAGAGGGAGAAAGCAGGTTTCCCACTGAGCAGGGAACCCAAAGTGGGGCTCAATCCCAGGGTCCTGGGATCATGACCTGAGCGGAAGGCAGATGCTTAACTGACGGAGCCACCCAGGTGCCCCATGAGGGTTCTTTTTAATTTGACATTCATCAAATTAGCCAGTTCATTTCTAAATGGGGGAAAAAAAACAACCTCCCCCCACAACAGGGCAGGCTATGTTCTCAAACCCAAAATGCTAAACTTCCAGTGTAATTCGTCCAGTTCTTTCATAGATAATCCAGGAAAAAAGGTCAACATGTTGGGACATAGCCCTAATTCTTTCCTTATTCATCATAAAACTCAATATAACTGGACATATAATATAAATCATTGGCTCTTAAATGTGTATAACAGAACACCAATGTATAGTTAATACCACAGATGTCTCTCCAAATTTGGATCAGTGTGAAAATTTTTACATGTTACAACTGAGAACACCCACTATTGACAGCAATGTCTATCAGCAACTAAGATGAGCAGGTCATACAACACAGGTACAATTTGCAACCAATGAGCCATAAGAGGTATAATAAATAACAGATGAGAAGAACCAAGAAATATTTTGTATTTACTGAAACAAACCAAAAAAATTTATGGTATTAAATATATGAGAAAGAATGCCAGAGTAGTAAACATTTCTACTCAAACAGAAATATAACACTAAACATTACCGAGGGAACAGTATAATACATTTCAAATATATTACTCCAAAATTCTAGTATTTAGAAATGTGACATGAGCATAAATAGAATGGGAACCACTGGGGGTTGGGCGGTAGGTAGGAATACACATATAAACCAGTGGTTCTCAGACTTTGTATGCTTCAGAATCACCTACAGGATTTCTTAAAATACAAATTTCAGGGTCCTACCCCAGAGATTCTGATTCAGGAGATCTGGGTTTGGTGGGGGCCCAAGGATTTGCATTTCTAATAAATTCCCAAACTGCTGTTTGCTGGTGGTGGTTTGTGGACCACAGTATGAGAGCCACTGCCTGACCTAGACTTCCAGTTTAATTCATAGAAATACTGAACTAAGAGTCAGAGAAGGAAAAGGAAAGCCAATAAACCTTGGCCAAGAATTTAGACATTTAGCATAACCAAACACAATGTCCCCCAACTAAGGAATAAATGGCAGAGGAAAAAAAGAAAACAAACATGGGATCTATGCAAAAATTCTGTCCCCCAAATGAAGAGAAAAATGAAAACATGACATAAAAATGATAGAAAAAGAACACAACAAGGAAGAGATAATTCAGATAAGAAGTATTAAAGGAAATAACTACTTTGTCCTCTAAAGGAAATTAGAGAAATCAAGAACTCTATAAAACAGGAGATGAAAGGCAAGATGATATGACCAAAAAATAAACAAGATGAAAAGAGAAGTGGGAAAGAAAAGTCAAGATATTAGGGAAAGATACACCATTGGAAAACAGCATTTGAAGCAGTAAAAAGCAAAAGAAAAGTAGATAAAACAAAATCTATAGAGGACAGACTTGAGAAAGTCTCACAGAAATAAAAAGGAAAGGGACAATGAGAAAGAAATTAAAGAGAAAATGGTGGCTATGACATAAGAGCCACACAAATCTAATATGGAGTTAATTAGAATGCCTGAAGAAAACAAGAAAATAATTGAAAAATAAATTTTTTTTCAATATGTTATATTGAAGTGAGATTTCTGATTTGACCTTGAATACAGTCAAAAATAATTACATATCCTCTTGAAGAAATGAAAGTTCAAGGTTAAAAAATATAAGAGCTCCTAAGCAGAAGAATCATGTCACCTCCCTTCACATGACTGAAGTCCTGCCTCCAGACTTTGCCCCAGTCTCATCTCCGCCTACTCAAAACACTTCAAATAGCTTGTCCTTCTCATCCTTCTGTTTCCAAGTTTAATGTCAAATTCCCAGAACCCTTTCCTGAACTTCTATAAAGCATACCTTAGAATGACTATCATTTCACCCTAATTATTTATTTCTTCACAACAATGGTTGTTTTTTTTAAAGGTATTATTCTTGGGCACCTGGGTGGCTTAGTCGGTTAAGCGTCTGTCTTTGGCTCAGGTCATGATCTTGGGGTCCTGGGATCGAGTCCCACGTTGGGCTCCCTGCTCAGCAGGGAGTCTGCTTCTCCCTCTCCCTCTCCCAATGCCCCATCCTCTCCTCATGCTTTCTCTCTCTCTCATGCACTCTCTCTCAAAATACATAAATAAAATATTTTTAAAAAATAAAACATAGGTATTATTCTTTTGTTAATTATCTGTAACTTCCCAATAGAATTTAAGCTCCACAAAAAGAAGTCATATTTGTTTCATTCATCATTGTGTTCCTAGCGTCAACTATAGTGATTGGCATATAATATTTAGTCAATAAATGTGTTGAATGAATGAATAAATAATTATAAAGTTACTGTAACTAAAACCATATTTTAGGCTATTGGATCAAATGGAATAAACTAACAAGTCCCAAGCATATACAGGAGTTCTGAATACATTAAAATGGCATTTTAAGTTGTGGAGAGGTAATCAGTACCTGGTACATTGATTGGTCATTTGGAAAAAAAAGTAAAGTACAATCACTTAAATGAATGGCATTAGAGGAAATCAAGGAATGGTGAATAAATTGGCATAGAACCAAAAGAAGAAAACAGACTCAGAAAGTGACATGTGCATAAAGTGAAAAGTCTAATAGAGCAGGAACTCAGAAAATACTATGAGATATAAGCCATTAAGAATTTCCAAATGTTTCAAGAAAGACTTCCCATGGGACATAGAGGATTATACAAATCTTATTTAATTCTGAAAGGAAAGGTGATATCTGGGCTATGTACACATAATGCCAAAGAAAGAACTTAAAAAATGAAAAGATGAATAGTTTTGACTCCATACAAATTTAAAACTCATCTAGTACAAAATTAATGAGAAGTTGTAGCATATTTGGTAAGTGATTATTGTTTCTAATATGCTCTCCTGCTCAAAACCTACATCTCTTCCCATTATGTTTAAAAAAAAACTAAAATCCTTCCCTGGCCTTAAGACCCCTGGCTCCCTCTCTGATTTCATCATCTATCACTGCCCTAGCACTCTGTGCTCTCAGTCTGGCCACTCAGTTCTCCTGGATTGTTTAGCCCTACCATCTAGAAGACCATTGTCCTTGCTGACCCCACCATTCCTTTTGCCCCAAACAACCATCCCCCAGATATTGGTTTGGCTCACTTTTCATTGCTTGTGGATCTCTGTTAAGTGTCATCTCCACTAAAGGAACTTCCAGACCACCAGCTAAAATTGCACATGCACACACACACAAACACACACACACACACATATACACCACTATCCTGCTTTAATTCTCACATATATTGCTACCTGACATTTTATTATCTGAAGCTAGAGTGTCAGATTGAAAAGAGCAGGGACTTTCTCTGTTTGGGTCATTACCAAATCCATGGTATCCCCTAGGTTCTAGGAACTAGAACATGGTTGGCATGAGACAATTGTTCCATAAATATCTGATGGAAGATAGATTGAATAAATGAGTGATTCCTTTGCTCCTTCACCTAAAATCAGCACCCCCTCCCCCACACACTTAAATTCCTCAAAGAGCATTTAGAGCTTTAAAAAAAATCTACTTAGAATAAAATCTAACTCCTAATCACAGCCCATGAGGTCCTAAAGGATCAATCTCTGCCTACTTCTCCATTCTTATTTTCTTCCTCTTCTTCTAACCTCTCTCTCCAAGGCTCTTTGCACTAGAGCTACACCATCATACTCTGTTCTTCCAGCACTCAAGGTCATCCCAGGCAGGGCTGGGACAATTGCCTGGAAAATTCTCTTCGTGACTCCTTCTGTTCAGGTTTCTGATAAAACCCCATTTCCTTGGAAAAGCCTTTCTTGACTACACTAGTCAAAGTTAACTCTCTGTCATTCAGGTACTATCATATTTGCCTATTTTGTGTTCTCCAAGCATGTATCACTATTTGTAATTATCTTGGTTACTTATTTGTTTGATCTCCTCTCTAGAATTTTAGCTCTATAAAAGCAGAGGTTGTAATGGTCTTATTCACTACTATACCACCAACACTTAGAATAATGTCTGGCACACAGGAAACACCCAATAAAAATTTATTAAATGAATTGTACAATGATACATATATTTTTGTGTCTTTGAACCCACATTATTTATAAAGGCTCAAAACTGAAAATAATTTAAAATACATCCATGGAGAATTAAAGTAATTATGAAGTATCCTTACGCTGGAACACATGGCAAACAGTCATGATAATAAAAATCTATATTTAGATTGATACGGAATAATAATCATAATATATTAATGAATTAAAACAGATTACAGGGCCCCTGGGTGGCTCAGTCAGTTAAGCATCTGCCTTCAGCTCAGGTCATGATCCCAGGGTCCCTGCTCAGCAGGGAGTCTGGTTTCCCTCTGTCCATCCCCTCAGCTTGTGTGTTCTCTCTCTCTCCCTCTCTCTCAAAAGTAAATAAATCAAATCTTAATAAATAAATAAAGCAGATTACATATTTTGTTTGATCCAATTTTAATAAGTATGCTTATGTTTCTGACTGTATAGTTATAGGTCTGATAAGATATTTGTCAAATATTAACAATTGTCTTTGAGTGATAGGATATATTTCACAAACTATTTACCTTCATCTGTGGGGTGTGTGTGTGTGTGTGTGTGTGTGTAATGTGTAGTTTGGGTTTATTTACAATGAACATGTATTATTTATAATCAGCTTTTATTTTGAATGGGGAAAGTCACAGGTATTCTTCTCTGTGAATATACAACACAACTCTAATCACCTTGTTTTAAAACAACATACAAATACCAAGCTGAGTGACTTTGACTTTTAGAAATAGAGAAACAGCAGCAGAAATTTCTTAAACATATACCACTTTCTTTTTTTTTAAGATATTTTATTTATTTGAGAAAGAGAGTGAGAGAGAGAGCACAAGAGGGGTAGGGTCAGAGGGAGAAGCAGACTCCCTGCTGAGCAGGGAGCCCGATGCATGACCCGATCCCGGGACTTCCAGGATCATGACCTGAGCTGATGGCAGTTGCTTAATCAACTGAGCCACCCAGGCGCCCAAACATATACCACTTTCTATTTGAAACTATACTTGCTTCAAAAATAAACAATTACTGGATGGCTCATGTACAGTGCCTTCTTCCTAATCTATCTTGATTGAAGAGTTGAATGGAACATTTTATAATAATGAAGTCTTTTTTTCCCCTCTTGCTATACGAAAGAATAAACAGTGAGGACTTATCACCAATTTTGAGTTTTCTTACTTAGTACAAATCACACATTTTACCTCATACGGTGTACCTAATATACTCCAAATTATATGTTAAAGAAAATTACATTTAGTCACTGGACCCTTTTCAGTCAGTTCTGTAGTCTAGTCTTAACTCAGAGAGGTTTTTTTATTTATTGATTGATTGATGGCAATTGTCAAGCCAAAAAAATTCATGTCAGAATTCACCAAAAACAAGGTACAAGGTAATCAAAGACCACTTCTACTCAAACATTCAATAATAACCATGTAAGTACAGACGCATTAAAAAAAAAATCTCGGGAAATTCAAGTAAAGCCATTCTTGTAAAAAGGCATTTGTGCATATGCACTGTCATGTATGGAGTTGTCTGTTCCTCATAGCTGAGAATCACTGCAATTCCTATAAATCATACTGACACACTTTGTTGTCCAGCTTGCAAGATAGCTGCTTTCCCGACATCCCCAAATCACCAAACGAGTAGCAGGATGTAGTCAAATTACTTTTTTGACAAAGAAAATAGAACAAAGAAAACTTGCAAGGATGAGTTTATATGAGAATGAAATGTGCTTAGAAGACCAAGAACAAAAAGATCCCTGTGATTCCTGGGGGCGCCATGATATGCCAAAATTGTTTTATGACACTTAGCCATAATTGCAGCTAACCACACTGTTGGGCCTCTTTTCTTGGCAGGATCAGAGCCTATGAATATGCGTGTGTATTTGTGTGTGTGTATAAATTAATTTCCTTGTGAAGAGGTGATTGCTCCACCTGTTATGTAGTCTGTCTACATCTTAAATTTTCATCAAGTGTTGCCAATTAGTTCACAAAACAGAACTGAAGAGTGAAAATTGAGGTGCAAAATGTCTGGTTTATGGTTGAAATTAGTTATGTCCAGTGATTTCTGTGGCTGCCTTAAATATTGTTATTAAATTGATTAAATAATTAAAGCTGTTACAAACATGTCAGATGGAATTTCACATCAAATTTCAACTGGTGCCTTGGAAATGTCATATATTTTCTAATGCTGTGGGGTTCTTTACCTTTCTGGAAAGTCACCTGAGGTTTTCACCATCATACAAGAGATAGTTGTGGCAGGATGAAAGAGTTATCCCCCAGGAATTAGAAGGACTGGATTTTGTAATTTATAAGCACCACGGCCCTGAGCAAGTAACTCACCTCTCTCATATCTTTTTGTCATATCTAAGAAATGGAAATAAGATTTGTTCTGCCTATCTCATAGGATTCTTTAAAGATTAAATAAGGTAAGCCATGTCATTTGAAATGCACTTTGAAAATTATAAAGTACAAAATAAATTCAATAACATTATTATTTAAGAAAGTCACTGTACCAGGGACTAGTTTGAAGTAATCATAAAAGAGCCATTCAGCACAATTGATACCACTCAGTGTCTATTGAGCATGTACTCTTTGGCAAGCACTTCAGGTGTTCAAAGATGACTAAAACACTGTCTTCCTTCAAGTTCACACACTAGTAAAGACTACATAACACAACTAAAACTATAAAAACACATAACAAGACGTAAGTGCTAAGTGATGGATATCAATGGATGATTGATAAAAAGTAAAAGATTTCACCATGACCTTCCATGATGAGAGAAGTGCTGAGCCTTGATGGATGGAAGCTTTATTTTTTTCCCCTTCCTTTTATGGCCTTTTAGCTGTGGATATGGAGATTTTAGACTGATAAGTAACCATATTCTTCTCCTACCCCAAATTCAAAGCCAGCTGATAAGTAGATGCTGTTATCAGAAAGATGCATTTTTTTTTTTAAATCAGCTTTGTTGCAGATAAGATTAAGTTACAAAATGCAGTTTAGCCTATTGCCACTATACAGTCCCGTAGGTAAACTTAGCACTCCTCAGGCAGATTTGGAAAACAGCAGACCTCCCTAGTAGTAGCAAGCAGAAGAGAACATGTACATCCTGAAAACATACAACTCCACAAATAAGAGGAGCCCTAAAGGAGCAGAACTGAGCCTGCTTAGACCCTTTTCCAAAATCCCTCAATCAGGTAAGTCACACCTTCTTCCTCAAGGCAGAATGAGTGAGGCAGACCAAAAGAGGCCATGAGGGTTACTCTACAGAAAGAAATCCGCTCATGGAAACATGAGTCCAGACAAGTAGGGGTTTCTTGTTAGCATAAGAATGAGGTATAACTATAGCTTCATTTTTTCAAATGAGTAGCCATGTAAATAACCCAACCTTTCCATTTAATTTGAAAGCCATTTCTTCATATACCAAATTTTCTGTTTAGATCTATTTCACACCTCTCTTTTCTGCACCATTGTTTTAGTTCTACCTCCTTTAAAATATATTTATATCTGGAAAGATTAGCTTCCTGTGTTATTATGCTAGGCTTTGAAAAATAATTAGGAGTAACAGATGGAAACTGTTTAGGGAAGTAATCCAGGTGGGGTAGATAGCAAAGCAGGAACAAGAGGTAAGAATGGACATTACATACTCAGGGTGAAATGAAAAGACCACAGTAGCTGGAGTAGAGACTTTCCGTAAAGTTGTTGGAAACCATAATCTTAGAGCAGTATTTGAAGTAATGCGACAGAGTAAGTAACATTTCCCTATAAACATTGACAGGTTTTGAACAGGGTATCAACATGACTAAAAGGGTCTTTGTGAAGACTATTGCTATATTACCCTCAATAATTTAGAAATGAAAAAGAGAGAACTCTGCTGATGAAAAAGTCTAGGAGTAAGAAAATAAGGACAAGCATGACAGCTGAACACATATGTTTCCTTGAATGTTTAAACAAGACAAGGAATCTGGTTTCTCAATTTAGTCTAGCCAATTATATAACTAAGGCCTAAACACACCTCACTCCTAAATATCTTTGCTAACACACAGTCCTTGTTGTAAATTGTGTCCTTATTATTGTGGCACACTTTTAGAAATGAGGAATGCCTAATATAAGAGATAAAAATGTTAAAATATGGTTAGCACCAGGAATGTCCTTAGGGGAAATTTTAAAGCAAGAAAATTTGGAATTTTCAGGAATTCCTACTGCAACTCCCAAAACATCTTAATTTTGATGGAAATCATGTGTTGTTAAGCTTTTTGTTTAAAATATTTGGGTACTACTTGACTGGAGGAACAGCTGAGAAAAGAGATGGCATAGAGATTCTAGAATTGGGAGAAATTAGTTATTGGAACTAGAAAAGCCTAATCAGTAACTAACCTCAAAATCGTCTTTGCTACCCAAATGAACTGAGGACTGAACGAGGCTTTCATAAAGGAAACAGGATGAAATGGATCATACTGAAGGGACTGAAGTCTTTGACACGGGGGGGCAGCTAAGGAGTCTTCTTTTGGCCATTATATAAAATTGATGTTGTGAAAACAGATTTTAAGAAAAAATGGTACTGACTGTCAAGCCCATATGACCATTAGTGAGACTCTAGCTAGATGCTAGCATAGAATGATCTATAAAACTTCAAGGGACCTAAAGAAAAAAAACAATCCCAGATTTATGTGCAGATCAAGCTACAGGGATGACCGCAGCGGTATTCTTATGTGTTATAATTAAAATGCCCAAAACTCACGTTCTGCATGGAGCACTGGGTGTTACACGCAAACAATGAATCACGTAACACTATATCAAAAACTAATGATGTAATGTGTGGTGATTAACATAACAATAAAAAATTCTCTAAAATATTTTAAAAAATAAATAAAATAAAATGCCCCAAACAAAAAGAAAGGTCAAATAAAGTATAGTTCTTTCTCAAAATGAAATTCATAACAATTCATAACAGTTTAAAAAATGATGTAAAAGAGAAACACTTCTGCATGGTGCTATGAGGATCTCTGTGGACCTTCTCCCATGCTGAAGTACCATAACTGGAGAAAATTGTATTTCAAAACAACAACTGAAAGTCTGTGGAAATTGTCCTAAGGGCATATAGCAAATGGAGAAACATTTATCCAAGAAAACCTAATAAATCTTAGTAAGAACAGCTCAGTGTGATGGAAGCTCTACTCCAGGCAGGTGCAGCCAAGAAAACAGAGCTCCTTCTTCCCCCAGCTCCCAGGAAGGGAGAGTCCAGCAGCATTTATCACACCCACTCCCTGTCCCCTGATCTGTATTTGCAGCAACTACTCCAAGCAAGAGTAGAAGAGCAGTCTGGAGCTCCCTTTCTCCACCAGCACTCACTAGGAGAGCAGAAGCTGTATCGCAGGCATGGCGGACTGAGACTCCTGGGCCCCGGATCACCCTCACCTCAGCTCTCCCAAAGGGAAATACTCTACACCAGGAGGGACAAGCTGGGGATCCCAGGCACTACCCCACATCCTCAGTGCCCACTCACAGAACATGATTGTCCTTCTGAGAGAAGTGGGCCACTGTCCCTGACCCCAGCTCGGGAACATTTTCCCCACTGAGAGAAGGAAGCCATCGGGAGGAGAGCCCTATAGCTCTTTCTAGGAGGACTGACTATTTGCAACAGTGAGAGGTGAGTTCAAGCCTAGGGGCATTATTGAAAACAATGGAAATCTCCATGGTGTGCAATGAAGAGGTGGCTGGCCGTTCCTCCAACAGCCACAGGTAAAACACCCGACTGGCTAGGAGTTAGTTACTGAGAACCAGGGGGGTAGGAAAAAAGGCTACGTAGAGCCCTCCTGGGGCTAGAAAAGGCCTTGAAGGATTACCTGGGCAAAAAGGCCTGACTTTAATTGGATCAGACTACAAGCAAGTTGTGCCCCAGGACATTGTCAAAAACAAAAGAGCCATCAGCCCACAATTAAGAGAGGCTAATAGCTGGATGTGATACCATCAGAGACAGACCAGCCAAAATCTTAAGACGGAGATCACAGATAAAGACAGTCAGCCTCAAAGAGAGCCTAGCAAAAACCACTGTCATCCCACTGGATCTAACCATGGCCTTCCAGAAATTCAGCCTCCTCCACTTTGTATGTCCTCCCTGGAAGCAATGAGTGCCTCCTCTCCCCACCATTTCTCACCTGGCTGTTCCAGAAACTCAGCTTTGGGGTATGACAAAATACCATCGGTCAAGACTCTATAGGAAAATAGGAAACTTGATCCGCACAGGACAGGGTCTAGGAGCCTGGCTACAGGCTGGTTCCTTAAAAACAGTGTTAATCTGCCCAGTCTGTAGTTTCAAAAGTCAGTGATCAATTTAAGTATCAGTAAGTTCATCAATAATAACAAAGATATTTCAATCTAGTAATTGAACATGGTGGCAACAATAAACCAGTAAAAACACTTGAAAGTATTTGGGATGCACTGTTGGGTTTCTCGATACTGTGTATTGAGTAATTCAAGATAGGATCCTAGTTCACTCCTGGCCTCCCTTCTCCCCATGCATACACACTCCCCATCACTACCATTATGACCAAGGAGGGATGAGAAAGAGCCAAGCAAAATGATATAACTCCTGCCACAGGGGTTAGAACAACACTCTAGCCCCCATAGAACTGCCAAGAGCACTTTAAGAAAACTGATGGAGGCCCAGTCAGTTGATCAACATGGGAATGTAGGTGAGGAATTCTCAGCATGACCATACCTCCAGGGTTTCCTCATGACTAGTTGAGAGTTACCTGTCAATACCCTGGGCCCCAAACCAAATAGAAACTGTAGATCTCAGCATAACCCACTACTTGTAATTCTCTGGACATAATATTCTCCTTTTTCCTGCATGTGCTAATCTCTGCTTAGAGCCCCTTCCTTCCTTTTAGGGTCACCAGATAAAAGATGTGTGCCCCAAATATATAAATATATAAGTATATCCCAAATATTGCATGGGATAGACATACACTTTAAAAAAATTGTTGTTTACCTGAAATTCAAACTTAAGTGGGCATCCTGTATTTTCATTTGGCAGAAAAAAACTTTGGAAGGAACATAGTGTTATAGGAATTTTCTGATTAATTTAGGCTTAACCCCTTATATCAAGAGTTACTAGACCTTCTTCATCTTCTCCCCAATTTAATTAAAAATTAAAGAACATTTTATATTCTGCACCATGTTCATTCACTATTTCTGCCAAAACTCTGTGATAGCCATTGAAATGACCGTCCTAGTATATAGTTGAAAAAACTCAGGCCCATGGAGAATGGGCAGCAAAGAACTCCCAGCCTGATTACCAAGCCAGCCAGCTCCTTAATACACTCTGTCACTTGTATTATGGTTGTTACTAGTCACAATAAAAATAATTATATTCTCATTAAATAAGCCTATTTCTCATAATAGTCTAATTTGATCTCCAATAAGAACCTGATCCAGCAGTGCTTTGGAAAGCCCAGTGCTGTTGATCTCAATGGCAGCCCTACTTGGCATGAAGCACAGAGAATTACATTTTCCTGTTCCGCATCACCACCACCTGTGACATCACTAAGGTTCCTTCTTCATAAAAATTAAACATCCTGTCTGGCTGAAAATATTTCCATTCATAATAGTTACATATGGACACTGCAGAGGATTCAGTAATCCCCAACTGCCCCTAGTGAGGCTTTCTATGTCTTTCTTTAGATATATTTTGTATAAAACACACATCTTGCTATTTTATCACCCTATTAAGATTAAAATCATACAGGTATGACTGTCATCTTTATGAACTTTTTATCACTATAAATTTTTTCAAAAACCTAAATGCTGTCTACAGAAAAACTGTCTTTTGAATGTACCCTTCAAAGCCATTTTACCACATTAAAAATAAAAAATGAGTTGTGCCATTTAAAATTCAATGGTGGAAGCAGAAACATTGCCAGCATCTTCATGTGTATTTCTTCCTTTCACACTCAGTTCTGCTAGTTATAATTTTAAATGTACTTTTAAAAAGAACACCTCGACTGCACCCAAATGGAGAGCCAAGTCCTAATATATGTCTAGGTGCATCAGGCATTGTTTCAAAATCACCATGGTAACCCCTAATTAGGGGAAAGAACTGCAAGTCAAAGGCTGAGCTCACACAATTCATTTTCTTTCCAAAGTACACCTAGTGTTCATCATTTGATTTTGTTGAGATATCCTTTCTTCATGTAACAAGAGTGAGTTTTAACGTGGTCTAGCTCTGCCTCCTCAAATTCAGGTGCTGATCTTTGCATAATCTCACCATACCTCCAGGGTTTCCTCTAGGGTACCTTCTTTCTGTTTCAGGGCCATTGAAAATGCGAATGTCCACCAGGGAAGTTTGAATAGGACTCAGCTATGTCCAGGCACAGGTGAGTGCCACTTCCACTGTTCAACTCAGGATGAACTACACACATTAGACTGTGGACTGTCCTTCCCAGAGAGTGAGGAATATGGCTAATAGGACTCCTTAGAGGGTCACATATTCAAATGGCAATATCATTGCCTCACATCCCACACAACTCCCTGATGTTAGCAGCTGTAAGGATTGAACAATTTTTCATAGTGAAACAGATCCTCTCTATGGGATCTGCCCAGATCTTGTCTCCTGATCTCAGTCCACAGATACCTCCTCTAAGTACATACATTATCCCATTCTAGATCAGAATAGTCTTCTCAATTTACTTGTTCTCAATTGTGGCTGCACATAAGGAAAATCCACATAGTTTTGTTTGCTTGGTTTACGCACCAATGCCCAGTGAGCACTCTGAGAGACTCTGACTCAACTGGCCTGGGACAAGGCCTAGGAATCGGCATTTTAATAGTTCCCCCAGATGATTCTAATGCTCAGCCAGGGTTCAAAGCACCGCCTTTTTTGTTTTTTCATTTATTGTTCTGGCATAAATTATATGCCAAGCTTCCTTCAGGGTCTTCCCTTTGGGATCTCAAGATGGTTTTCTTAGCTTTTGTAGAACTTGGCTCTCAAAAATGGAAAGCTTTGAATTTTAAAACTACTGTTTCTCATGTGGACTTCAAAGGCCTGCTTTGGAAGTCACAAACAGAACAGTGGCTGATTTTCTCTCTCTGCCTTCCCATTACCACTATCCCACTATCTGACTGATCAGGAACTGGGCATGTACTATGAAAAGCAGAAAAGAGGAACGCAAAGATGAATATTTACAGCTATGACCACACCATGTTCACTCCCTAAATTTCTCTTTCCCTCAAGCACCCTTCTGTTGAGAGACAATTCCCTTACTGATATTGCAAGGTCATTACAAGGTCATGAGGGCACTAGTGGTTCTTTCCAAAGGACAACTGAAATGATTATATAGGAACCCCGAGGTTCTCAGCCCCAGCCTAGAACTGCAAGGATCCCTGGGAAAGAAAACGGAGTCAGTTTTACCAGCATATAAGTGAGTCTAACCCATAAGTGATCTTACCTAACTACACAGTGACTCATGATGAGCACAGTCACTAATGGGAGCCTGTTCCATGTATGGATCTATCCAAAATGCCCTGCCTAGCAAGCTTAGGATTCAAAATCGGGTCACTTCTCCTAATACATGCAACTTCAATGACTATGTCCTCAACTTGCTACCTTGAGAATGTCTTCCTATGATAAGCCCCAAAACCTTATGAACTCACTCTTCCCAAGAGACATGGTCCCCAGAGAAGAAATGAAAAATCTGTTCTCTATTTCACTCACTGTTGCTGTTGCCCTATGACATCACAGTGGAGAAGAGGTGGTCCAGAAACCTGTTGCAGAGGCCAAGGTACACACTGCTGTCACAGGCATTAAAGTGTTTGTTCAGGCTGTAGGAAGAGGAAATTTTTCTCCACAAATGTTACAATCAGCTAGTAACCATGCCTGAGAACACCGTGCAGCAGGGTATGTGTTTGACTACCATCACACCATAAAAGCAAATACTGGGAGCTCTCCCCTCCATGCAACTTCTGCCCGGCTACGTACCAAAGAACAATGAGGGGCTTGTTAGCATTACAAACTGGTAGTGACACAGTCCTCTCGACTGAGATACAAAGGAAGCCATTGTCCTCAGGATATACCCACAGACCAAGACACCAGGTGCAAAGGAGCTTTGAGCTTCCATCACATCCTTGTCCAGACTAGCCTCCCTGCAACGTCAGAGAGGGAACATTGTTATTCTTGGGGCCATAGAGCCACCCATGGGTTCTCTCCAAATCACCCTATAGGGCTGGATCCAAGCCATGTTCCTTTGATACCAAGGCTCAAACACAGAAGTTGTTTCTTCCACAAATGGTATCCAAGGAAGGACTCTGGAGAGTCAGTGATAGCATTCACTCCAAATCTGCCTTCAGAGACTCTGCTTCCCCAAGTCCCCACCCCAAATCTGTACCTGGTCAATGTCTCCAACCCCAGCCACCATACCTAATAGGAGCCTCCCCCTTCCCTCCATCCAGTGTCGCCTCAACTCAGAATGACAAAAATGTATAATTCTGCTGCTTTGTTTCCAAGCACTCAACGATCACACTACAGTCTGAAGTTGACTATTTCCCCAAGACCCAGATTAGTAAGTCTTAACCACTCTTACCTTACTACATGGCACAGGAGTGACAGAATAGGAAGCAGATGAAAATACTGGTTTAGATCAATCCATTAACTTACTGATAAGGAAACTAAAGCCATAGGGATTTTGTAAGAGTGAATGAAAATTCACTAGACTAATTCAGTCATTTCACATCCAAAAATACAGCTGCCTGTCTGTGAGGAAACTCCTCTTCAATTGCACATTCCCTCATTGTAGAATATATTTGTTCCTACAGAATACCTTATTGCTATAAGCAAATTGCACCGGGGTACATAGAATATTCACCGCTGAAAATTTTACACAAATCCAAAATATGATTAACAAATATTATTTGTACCATTACCAACCACACACTGGCCAGATAATACACTAAGTTTATTTTCTTTCTTTCTCTTTTGTTTTTACCCTCCTATAGGTCAGTG
This sequence comes from Mirounga leonina, assembly GCF_011800145.1. Taxonomy (NCBI): domain Eukaryota; kingdom Metazoa; phylum Chordata; class Mammalia; order Carnivora; family Phocidae; genus Mirounga; species Mirounga leonina. The sequence continues at coordinate 9,331,833 of NW_023270314.1, forward strand.
GGAAAGTCCAAGCCTTAATTTAAATTCCCCATTACTTTGGACATACCTGCCTCTATTTCATATCATTTCAATGTAGCCTATTTAATTGTAACTTATGAGTCGTATGAAGAGAGCTTTATTGCATTTCCCATTTGCAGTTGTTTACACTTTGCTATCAATATTTTCCTACCAATATGCAATTCAGAGGCTGTTATGCTGACACTAATACTAATGGGTTATATTATGCTTCTGTTCCACTACAGTGCACGTTTTTTAAAAAACATAAAGAGCCCATTTTGCAGATGTTCATACAGCCTCACAGCACAGACTTGCTTATATTCTGCACTGAAAATAAGCCTACACATCCTACCTCCCCCAACGAGCTGCAATTCAGAAATTTCAGAAATATCTAAATTAATTGAGTCCTGGGTCTTTCACTACATATTCATGGTCCAGATGACGGACAGGCACGGGTAGCCCTGTCGATGCAAATGAACAGCGTGCTTACAGCAACATCAAACCAAGCAGCAAAAGCAGAAGAGCAGATGTCTCCAGAAAGAACGAGCCCCAAGATTACCGTTACTGAACTGTCCAGTGCCGTGATGTCAGGACTGATCACAAAAAAGGAGTTGTAAAGAGTCCAAGCCACGGGGGCAGCACATCTGTCCCAGCAGTATAACTCAGCTCAAGACCTAGATGGGAGCATGACAGCTTGCTTCTAAAGGGAGAAGAATCCTCAGTGAAGGCAGAACCAACTTAATCTCCCCAGAGTTCAGCAGGAAGGCTAGAGAACACTGCTTATTGATCTCATCCCACAACAAGGCACTTGTATTTTATCACCAGTAAATAGCCCTTGTGAGTCTTTTCAGGGACTCAAGGCAGCTAAGATAAGAACACATTTTTGCCCTGTGCCTTTTATTTAAAAATAACTCGGAGGTTAAACACACACACACACACACACACACACACGCACGAGAAGAACCATGAAAGCAGGATGTCCCAGCAGCCAGGTATCGAACTAGCAAGTCTACCTACCACTGCTGAGCTTCGTCCTGAGTATTGATTGAATGTGAAACCTAAGGTGAGCTTCTTCATCTCTGTCACCAGTGGAAAGGCCAGTCTGTAAAGCTGCCCACGTTACCTCGTGGGGGCTCTGCAGAGCTTGTAATGAACAGAAATGTGCTTCATATGAGAAGACTGCACCGAAATGCTTGGACACAACATGACAAATTAATAATAAACAGAAGAGAATCAACAGTGCTGAAGAGGCTGGTCATTCTGATTATGCCTCTGGAAAAATGACACTTCAGTGCCAATCCTGAGTGACTGAGCTAGAGTCCAAAACCCTGCAAGAGTTAGGCTTATTGCCAGTTTTCATCTGCTTTTGTGTTGGAGCTTAATGCATTTTTACATTCACACTCACAGCTTTGTCTCTTTTTTCCCCTTTTTCTTTTTCTTTTCCTTTTTTTTTTTTCTTACAGTGCTTTCCATGTTGTGGTGACTAATTTTAAAGCTCACACATATATCCAAAACAGAACAAGCATAAAGAAAGAGTCTAGCATCAAATGACATATTACCATTTTGTCGGCTTGAAATAATTCAAGCAGTATCACAATGACTAATAGCCGTTGCTTTCATCATTTGTTTATCTGGAATTATGCAAATGTGGAGGCAAAGCGGCCAGCTGAAATCCTCTCTCCCACTCCTTCTCCCATCCCCCAAGCCTCCAACTTTCCTGCTTTGTAAATAGCTGCACTTCGGATTGTAGGGTGATAGTGAGCGAGGTAAAGCTAAGATGTAGCATAGAAGGAGTACAAAGAACTCCTACATATTAGGATTTTTTCCTTCCTCTTATAGGGCCATAAATTGGAGCCTATAAATTATACAGTTGGGGACGTTCTTTGAGAATGAGAATATACAAAGTTTCTCAAAGACATATATCCATGTCGACATATTCTTCCCAGGAATTTGGAAGGGGCCCGGGTGAGGGGGGGGGGGGTCCCGATGCTTAAAATAAATCAGCCTCTAGACCTGTGTAACAGGGCTGGCAAGAATTGTCCATGTCTCACTCTCCCTCACACGGCCCACGAGCCTACTTACCATGATGCTCTTTCACTTTTTTCCCAAGAACCTTTCCCTGCTACTATATGTTTTTCTGGAGCCTGGGCCAGGGATGGATTCTGCAGGTATATCAGAACATACATGTTGTGATAACATGTTAGACGAAGCCCAGTAGGGATGAGCCCTCTTTCCAGAAACTTCCAAGAAATGACCTTAAGGGGAAAAAAAAAAGAGCAGGGACTCTGCAATTACTTCCTTGATTTGAATTTTCAAACTATGCTTACTTTGATGCTCTAAATCCAGAAGAAAGAAAATCAGAGATCAGCCTGTGCCAGGGACAATTAAAGAAACCTGTCAGTTCCATCACAAGCTATTCATGATTATTCCTAAGAAAAATTTGACCAAGGACCTGGCAAATTCTAATTTTAATTAGAGCAGGGAGTGAATTAACAACTTTAGCTGCCAGCATTGACAGAAGCCTCGAGAAGCCAGTGTGCTCCCCCTTGCAGTCAGCAGCATCACCTGTCTCCAGTGCTTGCTATCTCTCTGCATATAGAACAGCCACCCAGGGAAAAGCTGAGCGGGAGGTGAAAGCCCATGCAGCTGTTGTCAAAAAAGGGATGCTGCAGCTCTGCAGTCCCAGCAATGTACCTAGCCCGGGACCAAGCAGGACAGTAAGTCACTGAAATGCTCTGCAGAGACCCCAGCATCCCCATTATAGCATCGGTCAGGAGATGGGCAGCCTTCGGGATGCAACCAGAGATGCCGCAGGGCCCAGCCCTGGCCCTCTGAATCAGCATCCACACCGCGAGCTCAGCATCAAGGCTATGATTTGCATACAGTTTCAATCTACCTTGAAATCCAACCAACAGATGGAAAAATAAGACTGGAAAACTGTTGGAGTGCTTAACGTTCTAGCCCAAGCATCCTATAATAGGACTTCTTCTGGAATAATGAGATCACCTCCCCAGCACCCCACCCCCTCTTTCAAGCCTGCTCTTCTTGTGATCTCTCACTCTTCTACCCATGGCACAAACCCCAGACAGAAACTGTCGGCTCTCCCCTCTCTTACTCCCCACATCCAGATTGTTGTCAAATCCTGTCACTTCCCTCTCTGATAGATCCCTTGAATCTGTCTCTTGCCATTTTCACTGCTTCTGCTTTTATTAGAAGGCATATTAATTTTTCTCTGATTGTTGCATTAGCCTCCCACTGGTTTACCAATTTTCAAACTCTTATTTCTCTACTTTGTCTTCAGATTGTCAATAGCTATTTTCTGAAGCACAAATCAATGTGCTTTACTCGATATGTACATTTATAAAAACTTTCAGTGGCTTCTCATTGCCTCAAAATAAAAATCCACTATTTGTCATGGCTGTGATCTACCTCTGCAGACTCCCCTCATACCACTCTCTCCCATGTCCTCTCTGCTTGGGCCCCACGAGGGTCTCTCTGTTTTCTCTTTTCTTTCCATCTCCACGCCTTTGCTGTCTCTCCACTTGGCAAACCTCTCCTCTGTGTCAAGATCCAACTTTAATGTATCTTCTGAGACTCCATCAGACCCACCCTCCTCTCAGCCAAGTTAATATGTCCTTTCTCTGGCCCCTCTTATGGTATTAGTCTACCTTAAAAGATAATTATCTGTGCTCATGTCCATGGGGGCAGGTTCTATTCATCTCTGTGTCCCCATCATCCAGCACAGAGCTGACATGTGAAAGCATTCCATAAATACTTACTAAAATAAATAATCTCCCCAAACACCAAGGATTGATGTGTAGAGCAGATTTAGAGCTGAGGATTGTGCTAATTTTTTTGACAATGTTTGTTTTTGGAATGTTTGAATGTGAGTATGAGAGTATTGGGAGGAGGGCAAAGTCATTCACATCGAAAGAACTTTACTAATAAGGAAAGGTTTGGGGAACAGGAAGTGCTTGTATCTTGATGCTGTGCTCCTTCCCCTTTCCTTCCCTTTCAGAATCTTGTACCCAAATGAGTCTAACTTGTCTTTCTGGTCTCCTTACTGTTGGGCACCAAAGTTGCCCCAAAGCAATGCCCCCTGAAAGACTGAGAATTCCAGAGGCTTCAAAATCCATACACCCTTTACGCCCTCAAAGCCTTTTTTGGCTATGAAACCCCAGTCCTTTTCTTCAAGTGCTATGAATTACCAGCACTACCACAGTCAGCCAGCCAGCCAGCCTCACCGGCCTCCAGCAGGCAAACCAGCAGGTTTACCACATTTCCTGCTTCAATTAAACAACCCAAGTCAGCTGCAGGCTACCACCTCCAAAAGCTACAACAGGATACTTTCCCAGAGCTAATTCACATTGTGAAAATACCCTTCCCTGAGAACCCCCTATTCCATTGCAACATCCGTGCAAGGTAGGAATAAAAAGATTTGAATTAAAAAAAATCATCACCTGCAAATAAACTCTATAGGAACTTATACTCCTGTTCTCTATCACTCATTATTCCATTCCCAGTGAGAGGATAAGCCATTCCTGCCCACTGCTACATGACTTCCTATGCATCCCTGTATGTGGACTTCATTTCCCCGCCTAGCTTTGGCTAATGATGCATGAGCACACATGCCAGATGCCACTTCAGAGCAGAAGCATTAAGAGCCAGTATATATCTCCATCAGTTCTCCTGACTTTTACCCTTTATAACAAAAAAAAAGGTGAGGTTGCTCCCTGAGCTGGAACCCTAGAATGATGAGCATATGTGACACAGAGCCTAGCAAATCCCAGAAGTGCTGTCACCAACAAGCAGCCAATGCATAACTGATATTTTGGAGCCATTTATAACTGTAGCACAGTTGATAGACACAACAGATCAAAACATTTTCATGCAAATACTTAAAAAGAAAAAAAAAATACTTTTTATATGCAAGCTCATATGAAAATTCATATGAATCAATTAGAAGAAAATACCAAGTTCCCAGAAGATTAATGGGTAAAGGAGATAGACAGCTTTGTTGTTAATTTAAAAATTAAATGACAGTAGCAATATGATTCTTTTGTAAATGTAAAATATATATAAGGGATACAGTAACCAACATCCTAATGCACTGCACTCAGGAGAAAACAATTGGTGACCTGTACAAAAAGACCTAAATTCTTATTTCTGCCACACTGCTTTGCAAAATGGTATCTTCGGTTTATAAGCCTGCCAGGAGTACATTAAGGCTCTAGTTTCCCTTTTTCTTCACCAGCAACTGATATTACCTAGTTCTGCGTCATTTTTGCTCAGTGGTATTAAGTTGCTTGTAGTCACATATTCATTTGTTTTTTTCTGAGTAATAGTGAGATTGAGAATCTTTCATAATCTTATCAGCCATGTCCTTTACTCATTTTTCCATTGCACATCTTGAACTTTTCCTGTTACTTTACAAATATTTTTCTGTTACCTAATTGTTAACCTTGTCATGTTCTTTGATGGACAGAAATCTTTTTTCATGTTGGCAAATCTATTAATATTACCCCCACGGGTTTTTTTTTTTTTTTAAGATTTTATTTATTTATTTGACAGAGAGAGAGATAGTGAGAGCAGGAACACAAGCAGGGGGAGTGGGAGAGCGAGAAGCAGGCTTCCTGCCCAGCAGGGAGCCCAATGTGGAACTCGATCCCAGGGCCCTGGGATCATGACCTGAGCTGAAGGCAGATGCTTAACGACTGAGCCACCCAGGCGCCCCGCCCCCCACGGGTTTTTGTTTGTGTCTTTGGTCTCATATAGCAAATCCTCCCACATCCCAAGGGCACAAAGATATTCTCTGACATTTTTCTCTGTTTGGTTTTTCATCTGTTTGGAGACTTTATTCCAAATAATCTATCCTTTCTCCTCTTATATTTTAACGTATTACTATTGATCTATTTATTGGGTCCAATGCCAGTACTATACTGTTGTTTTAACTATGGCTTTGTTTCACATCTAAAGTAGCAAGGCAATCCTGCATATCTGTTTTTCTTTTTCAATATTGTCTTAGCATTGAATTTATAGAGTAATCTGAAGCAAACTTAAATCTTTAAAATGATGACTTCTTCCACTATGAATATATCTATTTATTATTATTTATGTCCTTTAATAGAAATATTTCTGCATTTCTCTTCTAGGTTTTTGTGCACACTTTATTAAGTGATCTGCTAAGTACTTTGTAGTTTTTGTTCTATTGAAAACAGTATTACACTTTTAATTGGTCTTTACTGGTATAGGGAGATGCTTGTAAATTTTGTATCCAGCAACCTTACTGACCTCTGTTAGGTTGTATATGAAGTAATTATTTTTTCTCCCTATTCCAATGAAAGTGTTCCTTACTTTTTCTTTGCTTATTATTACCTGTATAGTTCTATGTTGACTGTAGTAGCAGTCAAAGTGGTCATCCTTGTCTTTTTCCCAACATTCAAAGGAATGTATCCAAAGTTTCTCTGGTAAATATGTAAGTTCTTGGTAAAGAGGTTTTATCATCTAGAAGTTTTCTTCTAATTTTAGTTTTCCAAGAACTCTATACCCTAGGGAAATCCTGCATAGACACACAGGAAAATATGAAGAGGTTTATCACCTTTGCCTGAGTGTTAGGAAAGTGTTGAAGGAGACTGAGATTCTCATCACTGTAGGAATGGATAAGTAAATATGGTTTAAAGACATTTAAATAAAAAGAAAAACTCATTTCATTTTAAAAAAAGAAAAAATTACCCAGTTACCATTTCTAGCACTCTTTATTTCTTTGTGTATATCTGTCTTTCCATCTGGAATCGTTTTCCTTCTGCCTGAAGAACTTGCTTTAACATTCTCCTTAGTTCAGGTTAGCTGATGATAATTTTTTTCAGCTTTTGTACATCTGAAATAATCTTTACTTTTTCTTTGTTTTTTAAAAGACATATTTGCTGGGTATATAGTTCTAAGTAGACTATTTTATTTCTTTCAGTACTTTAAAGTTATTATTCACACTGTTTCCAAAGAGAAATCTGTTGTCATCTTTATCTTTGTTCTTCTGTATATATGTGACATTTTTTTCTGACTGCTCTTAATATTTCCTATTTAACACTGGTTTTGAGCAACTCAATTGTGATATGCTTCCTCCTCCTGTTGGCATTCTTTGAGCTTCTGAGATCTGTGGGTTTAGGCTGCCTCAAATTTGGAAGTTTTCAGCCTTTATTTCTTCAAATATTTCTTCTGTTTCCCCTCCTACTTCGGAAAGTCCAACTACATGTATATTAGGCTTCTTGAAGTTGTCTCACAGCTAACTGATCTATTTTCTTTTTGTTATCCTTTTTCCTCAGTGTGTTTCCTTTTGGAGAGTTTCTGTAGCAATGGCTTCAAATGGATTAATCTTTTCCTCTGCAATGTCTCATCTGCTGTTAATCCCATAAAGTGAATTTTTCATCTCACACATTTTAGTTTTAAGCCCTAAAACTTTGGTTTAGTCTTTTTTATATATGTCATCTATGTTTCTACTTAAATTTTTTGAACATATGCTATAGTTTTAGTTCCTGCTTTGATGCCCTTGTCTGGAATTTTGAACATCTGTCTCAGTTCTTGTTCAGTTTCAACTGACCGATTATGGATCACATTGTCCTGCTTCATTGTATGCCTGGTAATTTTGACTGGATGCCAGGTATCCAATTCTATTTGATGTGTACTGGATATGTTTGTATTCCTATAATTGTTGACCTTTGCTCTAAAATGCAGTCATTTATGAACACTTTGATAATTTCAGGTCTTGCTTTTAAAATGTGTTAGGCCGAGCTGGGATTGTGATTATTCCAGGGCTCATCATTCCCCACTACTGAGGTAAGACCTGAGCACTCTACCCATTGTCCCATGAATTATGAGGTTTTCCAGACTGGATGGTGGAAACAGACACTGTTCCTGGCCCTCTGTGAGGACGCAGCACAGTTCCCTCTAATTCTTCCTGATGGTTCCTTCACTGGCCTCACACACAGGCACTGATCAGGACTCTACTGAATACTCAAGGGGCGCCCTCTGTAGATCTCCAGGGTTCTGTTTCTGTGCAGCTTGCTCCTCTCCAGTACTCTGTCAAACTCAAACCACCTTGGTCTCCCCAGATGATCAGACCCATCTGTTCAACTCAGGGAGTCTTCCAGGATCCACGTGGGCTCCCCACACTGGGGGATTAGGGATCCCTTCTCATAGGGATCACCTAATTTGTTTCCCATCTCACCAGGATCACTCTTTTTTATTGTCTGGCATCCAGTGTCTTGAAAACCATTGGTTGAAATATTTTGTCTGTTTTTTTTGTTTGTTTGTTTGAGGGTATTACTTCTATTACTCCATCTTGGCCAGAAATTAATGTAAAATTTTAAGGTATAAAAAATACTATGGGGCGCCTGGGTGGCTCAGTCATTAAGCGTCTGCCTTCAGCTCAGGTCATGATCCCAGGGTCCTGGGATTGAGCCCCACACCAGGCTCCCTGTTCTGCAAGAAGCCTGCTTCTACCTCTCCCACTCCCCCTGCTTGTGTTCCTGCTCTCACTATCTCTCTGTCAAATAAATAAATCAAGTCTTTAAAAAAATATATTATGTACTTTTTAAGGATAAAAATGTATACATGTACGGACAATGCTGGAAGGGCATATATTAAATACTTAGGAGTGGATGTTGGAGAAACAAGGGAGGATTGGAGATGGTAGATGAAGGGAACAACTAAACAATTAAATAAATAAAGTTCTTGCCTGGTGATGATCACTTGTCCCAGTGCCAGGAATATGATCAACTCGATGGTTACCTGAGGTACAATTTTTTTTTTTAATGAGTTAAGCAATCAGCTCAAGTAACTAGGAAAACAACAGAAACAACTCTAAGAAAGTAGAGTCAAGGAAAAATAAAAATAGATATAAACAATCTGAAAGGAATCTCTCCCATCATAAGGATCCAGAACAGAGGATTTACAGATAAGCTCTATCATACTTTCAAAGGAACAAAACTCCACCGGAAACTATTCGCAAGAACAGAAAACCAGAGGGGAAGCTACTCATTTATTTCATGACAGAGTGAACTTAATACCAATGCTGGAAAAAAAAAAATACCACTAGAAACTAAATTCTGGGTTAATTTTATTTTTTAAGTAGATTTTAAAATCTTAAAATATAATGAATAATATAATAAATTGAGTCTAACAAGGTTTTTAGGAAATAATAACATACCTAAGGAGGATTTAATCTTAGGAATACAATAATGATTCAACATTAAGAAATCTTAAAAAGTAAAAGAAAAAAGATTGTCTTTTTTTTATTAAAGATTTTATTTATTTATTTGAGAGAGAGAGAGCAGAGCGGAAGAGAGAGCACAAGCTGTGGGGGAGAGGTAGAAGAAGAGAGAGAAGCAGACCCCTGCTGAGCAGGGAGCCTGACATGGGGCTCCATGTGAAGGCAGACCCTTAACCGACTGAGCCACCCAGGCGCCCCAAGATTATGTCTTTCGTTATAATAATTTACTTCTTCAAAATCTACCCTAAGTAACTCTGAAAAACAAACTGAGGGTTCTAGAGGGGAGGGGCATGGGAGGATGGGTTAGCCTGGTGATGGGTATTAAGGAGGGCACGTTCTGCATGGAGCACTGGGTGTTATACGCAAACAATGAATCATGGAACACTACATCAAAAACTAATGATGTAATGTATGGTGATTAACATAACAATAAAAAATTTTTTAAAAATCTACCCTAAGTAAACAATAGACTATTCATAAGCTTTATTCACAACAATGTTCATAGTGACATTATATATATATATAGCAGTGAAAATTAGAACTAATCTAAATGTTCAACAATAGCTCTGATTAAACAAATTATGATACAACCACTCAATTGAATATTAATAGCCATATGTTTACAAAGAATTACATAGAAAACACTATGATAAATAGATTTTTGACATTGTCAGATTTTACAACTCAGACCTCACCAAGGCTTACTCTATTTAATATTAAAATGTATTTCTATCCTCCAAACACACTACTGGCACTCCCAATCTCCTTACCCAGCTCCATTTTTTTTCTTTTTTATGGAAAACTTATCAACTTCCAGCAAACGGGATTATTTACATGTTTATATTTACTATTTATTAGAAATACAATCTCCTATCTTCTCCTATTACAATATGATCTTCACAAGGAAAAATACTTTGGTATGCTGATGTATCTCAGGTACCTAGAAGTACCTAGCAAGTTTACACAACTCAAATGAATAAATGAACGAGTGAATTTAACATTAGGGATTTTGATTATTTGTAGTGACCTCAAATTCTATGAATTATGAAAATATGTAATTGTGTCAAGGCATGAATTTAATTCACAAGCACTATGAAGCAAATGTATAGGAACTGCCTGTCATCTGAATCTCAGAGTGATTTTGTTGTTCTCCACACATTTTATGGAAAAAATTACATGCTATACAACAGTGTACCACTCAGCAATAAAAAGGAACAAACTATTGATACATGTAACGACGTGGATGAGTCTCAAATGCATTAGGCTGAATCAAAGAAGCCAGACAGAAAAAAAGCATGTTTCTAGAAAATGCACACAATGGTAGAAAATAAATCAGTGGTTGCCTGGGGAGGGATGATTGTAACAGAGCACAATGAAACCTTTGGGGGTGATAGAAATGTTCGATATCTTGATTGTGGTGGTCGTTTCATGTGTGTGTGTGTATATCTGTCAAAGCTCATCAAATTGTCTATTTTATGTGTGAGAAATTTACTGTATAAAATTACACCTTAATAAACTTGTAAAAAAAAAAAAAGGTAAAAACATATGTTCAAATGGTATTAATGAATTTAGACATTATCCAAGGTTTCACTATGAATCTCTGATAAATTTCAAGGGTACTCAACAATGCTAAATAAAAAAAAATCATCAGGATAAAAATCATATACACTCTGTACATAAACAGGAAAAAAAATTAGAAGAAAATATGCCAAAATGCCAGCATTGTTTGAGATTCAGTGATGATGACTTAAGATGTTTTATCTCCTTCTTTTCACTTACCTGAGTTTTTCAAACTTCCGCTAATGAGCATGGATTACTTTTGCATTAGAAAAAAATTCATATTTTACAATCTATTTAATTACTCTTGTACTTAAGCATCATTTCTGACCCATCTTTCTGACCCATGTCTGCATGGTATTAATCATCCTGAAATATTGCTTTCAGTGCCCTGCTCAAGCACCTGTGTTGATAAGTGTATAGATCTTAAGTGCTCTCACCACCAAAAAAAAAGGAATTACGTGAGGTGATAGATGTGTTATCTAACCTTATTATAGTAATCATTTTGCAACATATACGTGTATCAAATCATCACATTGTACACCTTAAACTTACACAATATTTTATGTCTATTATATATACGCAGTAAAGCTAGGGAGATGGGGAAATAACCTACGGTGGCTTTTTATTGACCAGCATATCAAATCCAGTTCATTCTGCTGTGTACAGACCTATCAGAACTTGTTTCCAATAGGTTTGCTAAATCTCAGGTTTTGAAGTAAAGAGGGCCATATGGTATTTGTACCCTATAAATTAAACTTAATTAAAAATTTTTTTTAAACCTCAGATACATAATGGTGGGTTGTCTACCAGCATAACAGTTGCAACCATGCATTAGAATTGAATTTTTTTAAATGTATAATTCAGGATAGTGTTATCTTTTTGTTAGTTTTCACTTTTTTTCCCCTCACAGTGTTCTTGAAGGTAAGACATATTTGGCAGCTATATTTTAAAAGGGGTTTTTTTAATTATAGGTCTCTATTTTTAAACAACATTTAGGTTTTCAGTTTCTTGTGAACAAAAGGAAAAACATATGTTCAAGGTCAGAATTCCCACTTACATATAAAAGACCTATTTTTGGATTAGATAGTGAATGCCACGACCTCTAAAGTAATGTGTACATTAGAGTTCTCAAATATCCAAAGATATAACTTCCTTTCAAATGACACCATATGATGCTCTAAATATTTAGGTTTGGCTAACAGTGAAAAAATCATCTTCCTAATAAAGCAATTAAAATATAAACATTATCGTGACAGAAAAAGAACTCCCTGAAAATTCTTTTTTTACAAAAGTCACTGTCTTGGACATGATGTTCTGCTGCAGGAAAACATTTCTTAAAATATGGAAATTTTTTTCAGCAAGGAAAATCAGCTGCTGCAGATTTGTTAAAACTGGTCAGTCTGTTTATCTCTTGTCTAAAATTCCTGTGTAGGGTAAAGGGGAATGTCATAACTAATCAATGAATCAATTAAATCAATAGATGAGTGCTGATTTAACAAGAAGCTGTATCAGGGTTCCATCAAAGGAGGAGAACCACTATAAATGATACAGAATAAGGGATTGATTGTAGAGATCAAACCCTATGCAGTTGTGTAAGTTGTAACATGCTTCTGCCTCCAGTGTGGGGCCTGAGGTGAGTCAGGCCAGTACAGAAGAAAATATGAGTGTGAAGTGGGGGAGAACAAACATAAGCTGGAAGCTGTGAGGACAAAATGGAAGCCAACAAAACAAAATGGAATCCCCATTTCTCTCATCACTTCCATCCTTGATGGTATGAGTGACGTGCCAGATAACAGGTAGTCTTCACCACAGAGCCCAGGATAGGAGTCAAAGAATCTGAAGGAGAATGGTGTTAGGGGATGGATGGAGGGAGGAAACACAGAGCTGACCTCACTACGGCCCCACACTGACCATGTAAGTGAGCACATTATGCAGCAGCATCTGGCCCAATGCTGACATCTGGCTAGGGTTACAGTTCCATTTTCCAAATCTCAGTCAGATTTCTCTTGTTGTTAACCCTAACTGCCAAACCATACTGGAAACACAGTTCCAGCTTAGGTTGACAGGGAACAGGCCACTACAGAAACAACTTCTTAGCCTGTTTTTCCTCCCTTGCTCCTACATTCTGTACCCTCTCCCCATCCTGCACTACTTATGGATCCTTAAATTCAATCTATGAGCCATCCTCCCTCTCACCTCCAAGATACTACACATACTTTGGCATGTTCTTGCGGTGTCCATGAAATGTTTAGAGAGGAATGTGTGACAGAGAATTTGATACTGGAGTCTAGAACTGAAGAAAAATACATTGGAGGTAAAGATTTTGGAATTAATCAGCATAGATGGTATCATCTTCCATGGGCATAGATGATGAGCCCATCCAGGAAGAGCATGTGCCCAAGGGAAGAATAACGATGAAGTCTTCAAGAACACCAATATAAGGGCACACAGAGGGAGAGGAAAAGGGAAATATTTCTGTTATGTAGAATAATCTGATATGTCCATATTTGGGAGCTCAGTAAATTTTAGCGAAGGTATTCTAATATTTGAATGTCATACACCTCTGTGAGGGGAACAAAAACTATTCCTCACATTTTGCAGACATGACTCTGTGAAATTAAATAGTTTGTGGCTCCTGACAACTTTCTCTGGTTCTTTCCCCTGTAATTATAATGCTATAGAGAAGCAGAAAAGGACCACACTGGGAAAGGAAAGATGAGAGCAAGCTGGGTGAGTTAGCACCCCAGCATACTCTTTTTTTTCTTTATCCTCCAAAATGATAGTTCTAGGAGACCTTGGCATAAAACTAAGCTTCTCAGAAGTTGGAGGGTATCACTCTTGGCTCTTAATTTCCCAAACGCAAGACTTGCAGTCATACCTGGTCTGGTAAATCAACCACACAGAGATGGGAGGAGCCAATGAAGACCCTGGTCAAAGAATTCTAAGGTAAGGCCTTAAGAAATAACCATCTGACTTAATATATAACTTAGAGAACCTTCTGTAAACCACATGCTGAGCAGCACTTAAGCACTATGATGGATAACAAAAGAGGACGCACATGGTGTAGAAGGTTGATGCCACCTTCCAAGGCAATTGCTTGTATATTCTTCCCAAGGCCATGAAATCAATTACTGTAACATCCCACCCAGGATGAGAAGTTCAAGCTCACCATCATCTTTGCTATGGGTCCCTCTATTTTCATAAGAAAATATGTATCATGCCAACATCTCTTTTGACTCTGCTGATTGTAACAAACAAGAACCCACTTAAGTCACATCATGAAATAAAAAGGTGCATTAAAAAAATGCACCCAGATGGAAGAAGAGGTTGTCACACTAATTGTCCATCTCTTTCTCAGGGACCTTATGATCTCATCAACAACGCATGATGTCTCAGATTCTCAGTATATTTGTTCCCTTCTCTTCCCCACCAAGCAGATGCCTCACTTGACGCTGTCAAAGTCAGCACATGGCTTTGGCTTGCTATAGCCAATGCTTAACTCATGGTCTCTCTTCATTTTCAGCTTCCCTGGTAGATGGAAATTTTTCCCATGTTTTTAATTTCAAATTCTCAAGAGAAAATCCACCGAATTCAATCACTGGCCAGTCCATGCAGTGGCTGCCCTTGGGTGACATACCTGCTCCTGAGGTCCATGTAAGCCCAGGAAGATGTGAAAGACAACAAAACGGAATAGGATCAAATGGCTTAAAACATGGCCTGACAGCCAACAAGGTCTCTGAATCAGGCAGTTTCCCATAGACTGGGGTATGAGCAAGGCAGGCCTTAGAATTTTAATCCATCTAGGAGTGCGAATAGTGGCTTGCCAAAGAAAAGTGAAGTGATCTCATTATGATTAATTTCTTACATTAAATTCTTCTGACATTAACAATACCAAATTAAGTCCTGTATAATATTAGTGAGATCAAAAAAGTTGGTGTCTGTGAACGGACATTGAAAAGGACTTCTCACCACACAAATGTGAGGGCTGTTATCATCAGGAATTCAAAACTTTCATTCATTCATTTCATAGACGGTGCCTACTATGTGCCAGGCCCTGCTCTATTTGCCAGGGAAGATCAGTCAACGCTTTTCAAATTCTATTTGCACCAATGCTGTGAATGTACATGTCTTTTTAAAGCAACGAAATGATTTTCTTTCTTTTCAGATGAAATCTGAATGGCTAATCACAGTTGCTTATCAACTCCTAAAACCTAAACAGCAGGCATGGCCGGTCCTTGGGCGAGACCTCTAAGGAAAACACAGCATGTTACGGGAAGTATATTGCTAATTCAATGAAGTGGCATACACTGCCTTGCATCAGTGCTGAACGGATGCCCCACTACAGCATCAGGAAACCCTGCTGTTGACAACACCATATTTCAAAGGTACTTTAAAACCACCTTCACAATCCCCTCTTGGTACCCAGATAGTCCGTGGCTCATATATTAGAAGCAGAAATAGGTATATGCTGAGTAAATCCTTTTGTGTATACCCACATTTCTGCCTCCCAGCTCCTTCCTAGAGTATTAACATTGGGTTTTAACTTTTGGGTTTTTTTTTTCTTCTCTTTTTCTTTTTTTTTTTGTTACTTTATACCCCTCAAACACAATGTAGCTTTGCTGAATAATACTAAACAGCTGCAATGTGCTACCCAGTGGGATTGCTGAAATTTTTGGCAATTGCCGAAATGACTCTGCGTAGACACATATTCACACATGTGGAGATAGAAAAATTGTTTAAGAACCAGGGGACCCATAGGAATGAAAGATGCCAGCTAAGTGCTAGACATTATTATTCCATCTGAAAGAAGAGCGAGGCAGAGAAAAATAATTTCTGATAAGGCTGAAAATGCCTCGGAAGTATTATGTTAATTATTATCACAAAAGTTCATCAGGAGCCTCCAAGCTCAGCAAACTTGACCAGAAATCCATTTCCCTTCTGACAGTCTTCCAGCCTGTACTAGCATTCTTGCTCCTAATTACTTCAATTAAAGGTGCTTTATAATAAAATGTTGTCATTTCTCTTCCTCAGACCCTAGAACTATGGAGATAATTGTCAAATTGTTCTTTCACACTCCCAAATGAGATTTTCTTCCAAGTACAATGAATGTTTCATTCCACCTCCTACTTATAAGGACTCAAGAAAATAGCCTTTCTGATTACTGAGAGAAGGTTTGCCTTTTTGCATGTTTGTTTTTTAAACGGTATGAGAAACTTGAGCAGAAGCAGTTAATAGGCAGAGGGATTCTCCTTTTGCATACAGCGCTTTTATTGCCAGAGGCTGTCACACACACACAAACTATGTATCTGGCATAAGTCATCAGGACGCTGAAATCAGTTTATCAATAGAGCCTGTCTCCCTGCTCCCTGAGATGCACTACTTCGTTGTTTCAATCACATTTGTAACATGACTTAATGTTCAGCAGCCAAAACACATTTGTTCCCTTGAAGAGGGACTCCAATAACTGAATTGTGCTTCTAGATTCTGCACAGGGGACATGGACTAGCTGATAATGACAAGCACCGACTGTGGTGAAGTTGACTTGGTCAGTTACCTTCTGCGGACCTGCAGCCTATATGATGCATCTCACAAACTGAGATTACTTGGGAGTGACAGAAAAAGAGACATGGTTGTGCTTGCCAACTTAATAGGACACAGCTCTCATTTCAGCAAATTGGGATTTCACCCGATTTTCCATCATTTCTTCCCGTTAAAACAATAACACCAGCCATTTAGATATGTTTACAAAACAACAGTTTCTACTGGAGTCTTAGATCACTCCTTCTTCCCTCTTCCCGTTTGGAAACAACTGCTCAATGTAAAATATCCTACGCACAGTTCCTATGAAATAAATCATTAAAGGACACTGACGATAGCATCACCTAGAGTCAGAATATTAATCACCTGTATCTTATCAAAAGAATCTAGTGTTAACCTCAGATATTTGATAGGTGATAGGTTTAAATTTTTCTCCCACTGAGTTTGTAATCTTGTGGGTCTAGAGAGGTATGTTATGCAGAAATTAGCATTGGATAACAAAGAAATTCACAACAGACAGAAACACCTAACAAATCCTATCCTCGGGTTCAAATGACTTGACTTCTTTGCGAGGCTTAAAAAGAGGAAATTCGGTGCAACGGCGAAAAAGCAGACTTGCCCTCAGGCCAGGGTGGGTTCGAGCCCCTGCATATTATTTAACCTCTCTGTACCTTATCTCCCTTACTTGTAAAGAGAGTCTGACCTCACCCGAATGTCCTAGGGATTAAATGCCCACAGGATAGAGTGCTCCACAGATAATAGATATTCAATAAATAAGGCTGCTTTTGGACAAGGTAATCAAATTCTACATAGAAGTTTGGTAAAATTATGATACAGGGAAAATGTATCAGCACACTCAATCTCACATTTCTCCATGATTTCCCCATTTCTTCCTCTTCAATTTGTAGACTCCCAGTGACTGTTTGATGTCCCACTCTCTCCTATTAAAGTTTATCCCACAGGCTGAGGTCTGAGACACTTGATGTAGTGTCATTCGCAGAAGCATTCGCATTCTTATAAAAAGATTTTTGAAAGATTATTTAGCCCAGAAGGAAAAATGAGAAATGTACAAGTACAGGGAAAGTACCTGTAGGCGTTTCCATCATCTCTGACTCCACACAGACGTCTGTACACCTAAAGCCTTTCTCCCTCTTCCTTGCTAACTGAAGCCTGATTTTAATGAAACGGAGACGTACCCAGCCCAGGCAAGGAGGAATTATTGGTCATGCCAGTACAGTTCCCTCTTGCCAATTAAAGTTCTAAGAGTAGGCATGTGACCTGGTTTTGGCCAGGGAGACATAAGGAGGCGTCTTCTAGTGGATTCTGGGAGGTAGAAATTCTCCCCTCGGAGTGATTTCTTCCATTATAGGGAAAGTGTTTTTGTTCCTCCCCACTTTCTTCCTGCTTGGAACATTATTGTGGAAAGACATTAGCTTGTAGGGGCGCCTGGGTGGCTCAGTTGGTTGGGCAACTGCCTTCGGCTCAGGTCATGATCCTGGAGTCCCGGGATCGAGTCCCGCATCGGGCTCCCTGCTCGGCGGGGAGTCTGCTTCTCCCTCTCCCGCTCCCCCCTCTCGTGCTCACTCTCTCTCTCAAATAAATAAATAAAATCTTTAAAAAAATAAAAATTTAAAAATTAAAAAAAAAAGACATTAGCTAGTAGCTTTGGTGGCCATTTTGTTACCCTTGGGAGACATTGCCAACCTAGAGAAAATGCTGGATCAGAAGCCCGGATGTTGGTGATACCATTGACCTGCTACACTAACTCTGGAATTTCCTACTTATTATGTGAAGTTAGTAAACCACACATACATAGTTTCAGTCAGAAACTATTCTGTTATTCTGTTATTTGCAGCCAAGCATATACTAATTTACAGGCACTCTATTATTTTGCTATCCTTAGAGACCTCAAGAGAAATCACCAAGATAGAAACAAAGTCTAAGGGCTTAAAAGCTAAACTAACATGTTTAACCCTTCCAGGATGAATGAAGCCAGGAGTAGAGCTCTGGCGCTAACAGGATACTTCCCTACCTCTAAGATGGAGCCAAATAGATCTCAATTTTACACAGACTAGAAAATCAAGGGCAGGAACCTTGTCTTCTCTATATCTTTGGCACTTGGCACACTGCCTGGCACATAGTAGGCAATCAATATACATTTGTGGAATGACTGCATGAACACTGTGGCGGGATTCATCTAATTAGTGGTAGCTTTCTCATGCTCTGGACTGTGGGGGCCCAAGGCACCCCCTGCAACAATTTGATTTGAAAACGAAGCCAGAAAACAAGAATGGCTTTCTGTGTTCCACCTTTCTGTTGCAAATGGCTCTAGACTACAGACCCACAACATAAATGCTTAGCCTCCCCAGTGCCCCAAACAAAGCTGTGATTTTCTTCTGATTCTCTATTTTTAAAAAGCCCAAGACCATCAGTGTGTTTGTGTTTCTTTGTGTTGACTGTAGGTTTTGATGTTTTTGCCAGTTCCCTTCTCACACTGTCAAATTGTGTTTTATGTTCCCTTATTCTTTCAGCCATTTCAGGGGGAAAATGCTAATTACCATGGGCTAATAGCAGCTCTGAACTGCACCAGAACACCGGGTCTCACAAATACCTGTCACCGCAGAAGTTTTCAATTACCATAATTCCATTCCTAATTCAAATTACCATAATTGCCCTCCATTAATGCAACTTTCTTAAAGCTGAAACATCAAAGAAGAAACTGGCACATTAGCTCAGTTGACTACTTACAAAAATAAACAGTGTCTGTCCATTTTGCAAATAGGATGATGTTAGCCTAAAAGAACGTATGTGTTCTGAGCTCATAAGACCTATCATATTTTATTTTGACTCTTCTGTCATCATTTGTAAAAACTGAAAACCATCCATATCTTCCTTCCTCTTCCCTCTCCTCTGGGTGAAGGGTAAGAATTGCTCTTCTGATTGATTCAGCATTTACCACAACAAAAAATTCAGCCTGTCAGCTCCTTAACCAACTTTGCTCTTACAAATCCGTTCATTTGGATAAAAAGCAGTTTTACCACCCTACAATCATCAGTTCCACTGCTAATGATCTTTGTTTTCCTGATAAGTCATGCTTGCTTTTTTTCAGTCGCTAGTCTGAGGCAGACCACTGCCCAGAGTCAGCTGGATTGAATATCAGTGCTACGCCATCACTGGACTCTCCTTGGCATTTTACCAGGAAACCATAGTTTTGTAATTTGAAATACAGGCAATTCTTCCTACCTAAACAGAGAAATTGCCAGAGGAGAGCAGTCAGAGCAAAAGGTCACGTTATAAGTTGGACTATTAGAGTATCTGGTTCCAAGGAGGCAATTGTACAGTCCTTTAAATCAACAAGTGAATCACCGAAGCATTCTTCAATAAGTTTGCCTAAATCAGTTCGTTAAATGAAACATTTCCCCAAAAAAGTGTCTAGTAAACACTATAATAAGTTCATTTTAAATTCTCAGCAAATGATCATTGATAATTCTCAGTCCTGCAGAGTCTCTCTGTGGTATCCAGCAGTTTAGTCCGACAAAGCCACAGTAGCTTTGAAGGTTGAAAATTCTGCCTTCCCAAATGCCATAGGTACCTTTAGGATTTAGCTCCCAGCTACACCAATGTAGAACTCCCTGCTGAGGACAGGAAACCAAAGATAGTTCCATTGGAGACTCTGAAGGATTCATAAAGAGTGGGTTCAGCTAATTAACTACATCCAAGGAGCAGCAGGATCCAGTGGATGGAGTTACCACTATACCCTCGGAGGCATCTCTTACTTCCTGGGCTCCCAAGCATTTTGGTGTATATTTAGGTTATTGTTGCATTTTGCTCCTCAAAGTTGGGTAGACATTCCAGTTCAAGTCCCAGCTCCTCAACAACTCAACCATCCTCTTCCCTTTCTCTAAATTATGATGACAGTTTTAATCCAGGCTGTCCACCTGGAATTTCACTCCCTATACTGCTACTTACACTTAACAACCTATTGTCTTGTTCACCCATGAAGGAACCTCTCTCTTCTGAGAAGAAAGCTCTAAAGACTGGGGTCCACTTCTTTGGTCACATGATTTTCATGGCCAGCTAGTCCTTCCTTGAAGTACTTCAAGCTGGAGTGGAACAGAAGAGACCTCTCCTTTCTGGCCCAGAGGGGTTAGTCGTGAGCCCAAAGCTACCAATAGCCCCATGGCCCCAAACCCGTGTAAAAGCTAGTGTAAAGGCATGATGAAGCACAAAGAGAGGCATAGATGAAAGATGGAAAACGGGAATCCGGATGGTGTTCTATCCCCTGGTTCCAGATATCCCTGAAGCTAACTCTACTTGTCCTTTCTGTACCATGGTTATTGGGTTATAGGTCAATAAAGTTGCCTCTTAAGCTGTTAACTAGTTTGACTGTTAACAGCCTGCTATGGATACTGGCAAATATAATATCCTCTTCCTATTGATGGGCCTCTGTCCCATAGCTGGGCTATTTTCAGCATTAATTATATGACTTGTCCTTGTTCATTATCCATATACAATTGAAGAGCAACAAAAGTAAGTGATTCATTGCTGACACATGGCATTTCTTGAGCAGCCATTAATTAGCAAAATAGCACTTGAACTTAAATTGTTAAGGAGTGTCAGCAAATAAAACTGTAATCAGAATTTTTTTTTCTCCCTTCTTGTATATGCACCTCTGTGAATTTCATGAGGCAATTTCCAACTTTAATTTAAAGCTTATCAGGAAAACCGAGTTATACATTAATCTTTAAGAACTGAGTCTAAATGTGCATGGCCTTCTCCATTCTCTCTTTGAGAAGCAAGAGATGACCTGAGTCACAGTATATTCATCTTCTCTAGCCTACCGGGATTCTCAGACCCTGGCACACAAGGACCACATAGCTGAGTCTGGTCTCATCTTTAAGGAATTCACAAACAATGACTGAGCACACACTATGTGCCAGGCACAGGGCCATATTTCAGGGAAAATATAAAAATGAATAACATAATTCGTGTCTGAGTAGCCCTTGTCTGCTTCTTCCCCATACCTATATGTTTTGGACTTTACCCATCTGGTATGCTCCAACTTCTATCTGCTAGTATCTCCTTCACTGAGACAGAGGAATTCTGCTAGAAAGCTCCTCTTCCAGAGCATAGCAGGCCAGAAGCACCAGAGAATTAACATTTCCCTATGCCTCCTCCACTCCCCATATCTCTGACTCCCGAAGCCCTCAAGTAGTGACTAACAGATGTGGATCTACAAATACTTCAGCTCCCTTGATGCTTGGGGGGCATGATGCTGAGACACATAAGTAGCCCACTATAACCAGCTTAATAATGGACATTTTATTGGCCTCCTCTCCTTTGCTCTATTACTTTTCTACTTCCTATTGGTGTTCCCTGTATCTCCCCCTGGGGGGAGGGAGGGGTTATTTCCATTCAAATCTTTATTTCCCGCTCTGCTTCCAGAGTAAACCAAACTGAGACAACGCCCTTAAAGAACTTATACTGTAGTGGGAAAGGCCAGCCTGCAAATAATATTCCTTTACTAGAGGAGTGAAGACTATGGAAACAGAAAAATAGATGCTTCTATTCTTCCTGACCTAAGAGCTTCTCCTCCAACCAGAGGATTCACAGTAAATGGAAATCATGTAATGGGCTTTAGGCGGGGAACGCTGTAAGCCTTGTCTTTCATAACCACTGTTATGAATACCTGGCTCTCTTCTACCATATTGGTCTTTTTTCCCCTATGACCAGGTTGGAGTCTTCTTCCCTCTCCCCTAAAAGTGGCATTCTTTTAAGTAGTAGGCTTTCCCATGAATTCACCGAAAAAGGTGATCATTTAGTCATACTCTAGTACAATACTTGTCTAAGATAAAATATTTTTTAAAAACAGGACCTGATATAGGTAGTATAACAAAGGTTCTATCAGCAAAGGACTTTAATCTCTGTCTTCTTTACCTTTCAAATCAAGATGCTTTCATTCTTCCTCACTAAACTCCAGCTGTATTTTCAATTGAATCTTCGATGTCCACACTGTCTCAGATTGGACGCTCTGGGAAGCTGACTCTAACACAGGATTTAGTGTGCACATGGTACTTGGGAGAAGAAGGAGAAGAAAGCAGGACTGGGTAAAAGAAGAAGTCACATGGCAAAACGTATTGGTGCCAGAGGGCACTGTGAAGCTACAAAGACTTGTCAGAATTGACCTGTGTTGGGCCAAAATGTCCAATCTTTATACCCCTGTCTAGATCAGTCATTAGATAAAGGCTGCCAGGAAGGTAGCCTTGGGCAAGGTGGTTGGTTGTCAGCTACTGAGATAATGCTGCCTACAGGCTGTCTGCTGACAGTGCTCCCACCAGCCAGGGCATCAAGCCCTTCCTTGAAAGGGGATCTGGACAATGCATCCCACTAAACATCATACATTGGGGTCTGCCTCATTTCTCAGCCTGGTGACCACCTCCGCAGGAGCATTTTCTGCAAGTTGTTGTAAGTTGGAGAGTTCCACAAAATCAGTGATTCTTCATGGTCTCCACTTCTCTTCCCCTTAAACTCCCAAGGCTTTTGCCAATACATTTAATCTCCAAATACACTTTCTGGGATCCCATGAGCTGCCTCTTATCAATTGAACTAGTTAAAATACAAGATTGGAATTTAATGGCATAAATAATCAAATTTAGGTTAGGGTTAGTATTAGGTTGGAACATAGAATCAGGATGGCCCAGAAGACTCAGGTCTAGCTGGTTTGGTTCATCTAAGATAGTCAAGTTATTTGAGTACTCAATGGACCCATCAAATTACTGGCATTTCTCCGTGTCTCTGGAGCCAAACCCTTCTGCCACATTTGAGGAAGTCCCAGTCTGTCTCTAGAGAAAGCTTAAGGTGACTGTGAGTTTAAATACATCACTAGGTCCCTCTCCCAATGTCTTACTCAAAGCCCTGCTATTATCTAGGGGAGAAGGGGACCCCAAATTGCCTAGTACCTGGGATGTGGGTTAAGCTATCCAGTCACTTAAATTACCCAAGGGCTAGGAAAAGCATAATTTGCACCAAGTCTACACTTCCAGTTGTGGTCATTCTGCTCTATTATCACTTTATAAAGATTCCCTCTGTTCCATCATGGAGCTCTTTGCTTTAAGCAAAGATTCATATAGGAGAAGAGATGAAAAGAACAAATCTGTGCATTTAGCAACACACTTTGAAATTTAAAAGGATCTAAACAAAATAAGCTGTCGTTATAACTAATTATGTTTTTAGTTTGGAAATGAACTTTGCCTCTAATTCAAAGTTAGAAATTACTTATGCATTTATCATTTTCTAGGGTACTCACCCCTATACCATTTCAAATTTCAAATTTTTCTCAGTCTTTCTTCACCAAAACAGTCAGACAAAAGAAACAGAAAGATAATAGCACAATAACAAAGGGACATGAATAATTGGAATGTCTCTTCAGTCAGAAGTATTTTTGCTTCTACTAAAGGATTTCACTATGATAAATATTATTACCCTCAAGATCAATGGAATGAAGGATCTGCCAAATCTAACTCAATGCCAGGAAAATCTATATTGTATTTACAGATTTCAGATGGAAAGATCCAGCATTTATAGCACAGAGCATTTATATTCTCTTTCCTCCACTCTCCTCTAGATTTTCTTCCAGAACCAAAACTATATGCAAGACTTATTGGCAGAAAGCTCCTTGTTCATAAGGATAATACTGTAATCACCAAACAGAATACTTTGAGGACTGTGCATCAACCATCCTTAAAACCTGGACTTAATATGGATGCTCATCCTGCATCTACTGCTTCATTCCCTTCATGCCATTCTCTCTAAGAGAAATGTTATCGAAATAAAATTTCCCCACCTAGATTGTGAGCAGGCAAACTGAGTAGATCAGATGGATTTGTAAACATTTATTGACTGTTTGAGTAAAGCTGTGCAATATCATCATGAATACTGAACTCTGCCTTCATTAGCCATGCAAAATTCCCTAGGTCAGTATTTACCTTTTAGCAGCTTATTAAGCGGCTAGATGCTATGATTCAATCAGCTTCACGGAATCCACTGTGGCATGGCCACACTGACACAGAAATGATGGAGGCCAAAGAGATTCAGATTAGTCGGACTATAGTCACACTGGCATATCACTTTACCCTTCATGTACTTCTGAATTTGGATACATCCCATGCAGCTTTATTTGCATCCAGAAGACCCAGAATCTATGCACCTTGTGAAGAATTTGGCAGTCAAAATTAATCATGGCTATTCAGAGGAAAGAATGAGGAATCTTGTTAAGGACTGGGCTGTCATCAATTCCCAGACTGATACAACACTATCATGTATGTGAGGGGGTCAATGACACAGCCAATGCTTCAATAAATCGAAACAAGCCTTGCACTTTGGTGGAATGATAGGTCATGATCGCAACACATCTTGGAGAGGTAAATACAGCCCAAAGAATTTGCATTTCAAGGGGGCTATTCTTCACCTGATCCTAAAGGAACTAGGAGGCAGCAATTTTCAGGAATCTTCATTTATTTATCTGCTGCCTCAGAAAAAGTAGAAGGGATATCCAGAGAAGATAAATAACTAATGACAATACACCATGGTGATCCAGTTGAACCCAGGGAGTTTCTCTCATGCTACACATTGCTGACCTCATCATAAATATTTATTAACTGTGCCAATCAAAAGCTTGAATCAGACAAGTCATTAGTTTTGTGTTAAATGTTCAGAGTCCTAGAGTTATGAGAAAAAGCTAGAAATAAGACTATTCAGTGATCAACCAAGGAGAGAATAAGGAGTGATAATGGTGGAAATCAGAGGAAAAGTAAAAGGAGGTGTAGTATTAAGTAACATTTGAGTAATTAGTATGTGGTAGAGTGTGCATTTTTCCATAAGAAACCTGAGAGAGGGATTATTATCACCCCTATTTTACAGATATAGGAACTGAGGCACAAGGAGATTAAGCAATCTGCCAAAGGTTCTACAGTGTGTAAGTGATATAGTTAGATTTTAAACCTGGGAGTCTAACTCCAAAGACTGATTTCTTAATGGCTATGCAGAGATCTATCCACTGGTTTATGTAATTAATCTTTAATATATCTAAAAGGGAAAGGTTGTAAAGAACTAGTAAATAAAAAATTCATATTTTTGCAATCTACAGAAATATCTCCATGTCCAGATATCTTCTTGGGATTTCTGAAATGTATCCCTTCAGACCACATCTAGTTAAAGATTCATCATGGGTATTAACATTAGGAGCAACACAAAAATAAAAGTGATAGCAGCTGAATGTATTTCAGAAAACATAAACAGTCTTTAAATTGTCATCTTGAGCCGGAACTCTGGATTTCAATATTTATCTTACAATATGGCGATGTGGACTTTTCTACTGAAATATTTATTTGGCTATGCTTGAATCTATGTAAATATTAACCTAGGAAACCAGGTTTGGGTCTATATCTACATAAAACCATTAAGTTGCTTTGTCAGATACCATTAAAACTTCTGCATGCGAACAAAAGAGAGTGATGAGGTACAGCTGATATTAATCAGATTGTCTTGATATGTAACTGAGTAGAAACATGACAAGACAAAAGCAACTGACAGGTAATATATTTAAGGAAAAAAAATGCAAACTACACATAGTTGACCCTCACCTGCTAGTTACTAAAACACAATCCAAGAATAAAACCTGAATCTTTACACCTGAAGATTCTCAGTTTGAGATGTTGCTGTCTCAATTACCCTCTGCTATGTAACAAACATTCCAAAAATTAAAGCAACAGTAATCTCTTATTTCTCACAATTCTGTGGGATTTGACTGGGCACGTCCTCTACTACTGGTTTCATCTGGGCTTACTCATGCATTTAGCAAGATAGTTGGCTGGGCTGGAAGGTCAAAGATGGCCTCACTTACATGTCTGACAGTTGGTCCTAGCCATTGGCTGGGGCATTTCAGTTTGCGTCTGCATGGTCCCTCATCTTCCAATTGACTAGACCATTTTCTTCTCAGGAAAATGTACCAAGACAAAGAGGATAAAAGGTGAAAGGCCTTTTGAGGCCAAGGCTCTAGGACTAGCACAACATAACTTTTGCCACATTCAATTAGTCAAAGCAAAGTAAGTCTGGCTCAAATTCAAGATGATAAAACAAAAGAATTTACCTCTGGATTACAGGAACAGCAAACTCATGTAGAACATGTAGAGTGGATGGAAAAACTTTGTGGCCATGAAACAATTGACCACACACATTTATACACACATACAAAGAAAAAGTCAGCCAGATTAACTGCATTAATATCAACATCTCAATATCATAGTTGTGAAATAGTTTTGCATGATGTTACCATTGGGAGAAACAGGATAAAGAGTACATAAACCTCTGTGTTATTTCCTACAACTACATGTGAGTCTATAATTATCGTAAATAAAAAGTTCAGTTTTTAAAAAGCCAGCTGGAAAGAATTTCATCAGAAAAAGCATAGAAAACAAAGTGGAATTCATTGTCACAACATTTTACCAATCCATGGTGAGGCCAGATAAACTATATAAAATAACATATATAGTTTATCTAACCACTTATTCAACAAATATTTTTGAGTGCCTCTCATGGGCCCAGTACTCTTCTAGGCACTGGATATGTAACAGTGAACCAAAGGACTAAACCCTTTTCCTCACAGGCCATACTTCCCATTATTTCACTCTAAATACTACGGCAAAGCACTGAAAAGAATAAAACAGAAGACCCAGGGGCTGACAATAAAGTAGTCAATGAGAAGTTGACACCATATGGTAATGAGAGACTATATTCTAAATCTCCATCCTAGAACTTTAAAACCTTCCAGGAAATGTAATTTGTTTCTAAAACATTGAAAAGACTCTCTAGCTTAGTCTTCCACTATTTCTGAGCTCAGTTATCCAGAACCACAAGATATTCTACAGGTACTTGTGTATGTATATCAAATACACACACACACATATATATGGTGATTAAATATATTTTAATTTTGTCAATTATACCTCAATAAAGCTGAACTAAAGAAACATTTTTTAAGACTTTATTTATTTATTAGAGAGAGAGAGAGAACACAAGAGGGGGTAGGGTCAGAGGGAGAAGCAGGCTCCCCGCCGAGCAGGGAGCCCGATGTGGGACTCAATCCCAGGACTCCAGGATCATGACTGGAGCCGAAGACAGGTACTTAACCAACTGAGCCACCCAGGCACCCACAAAAGAAATATTTTAAAATATTTTTTAAAAATTGAACTATTCAAGACTGAGCCCCTTAGTTCTCTCTACTACTTCTTGCCCACCTGCCAGAAACAGTCTGACCGCCCAAACTTGACAAGAATGCTGTAGTATATTCTACTACTTCGGTTTACCGGGCATCCCTTTCTCTTTGAGAAAACTGCTTCTTCTTTGCTCTTTGTACATGTGGGTTGATTGAGGCCAGCCTTAACTTAAGTATGAAGATAGACAATGATCCAGGAGTAAGTGAATCAGCACATTCAAGTGTAGACATATGACCTAACTGGCCAATGAGTCAGGCCCAGGACTTTTGTTAGAAATCTTGGGAAGCATGCTCTTTTCTCCCATGGTACTGAGTGAACAGAATGTGAGCAAGGAGCTACTACTGTATCTTGCCAATACTAAGGATGAGCTAGCTCCCAAAATGGCACCAAAACAGAGAAAAGCCAAGCAGAGAGATAGGGAGAAAATGGGTCTTGGTGACACTATTTGAGGCTCTGAATTCTACTTCAGAACTCCCTTCAGACTTTTTTTATTACATAAGCAAAAAAAATTCTCTTTTGACTTAAACAAGGTTAAGTTGGGTTACTGTCACCCGTGACTGAAAGTGTCCTAACCAATACAAAGAAAGAGGATGAAGAGGATGTAGGAGTATCTTGGAAAAGCAGATTCGAGGACTGGATAGGAGAATGACTACCAATTTTTCAGAGAAAGAATGAAAACTGACTTACTGTGTGCTTGCTTTCATGTCTTCTCCGGCAGCAGATCCAAAAACTTGCCTCACCCTCCAACAAGTAGAGCCAGCAGCACTGGTCTCAGAATTTGATGAACACATGTCAGGATTCCATTGAAATGATCTTCATTACCGAGGAAGAAACAAGAGCATTGTTTTTAGAGGTTTTCTTTTAGTAGCAAAATAAAAGAGAAGCATCTTTGTGTTTACAGAGCATAAGAGAGAAAGACAATAGCACATGATGACCCCAAACATCAGACAAGATCCTCTGGGTACAAATATTTAAGGTCCAAGTCCTGGATTAAAGAAACAAGTATTTCACTAAGTGTATTAGAGTTCTCCAGAGTAACAGAGCCAATAGGATACATATTGATATAGATTTTTTTTTTTTTAGTGCCTCTCTCTATATATATATGGAGAAAGAAAGAGAGAGAGAGAGAGGTAGAAAGAGGTCTATTTTAAGGAATTGGCTCACTGAATGGTGACTGGCAAGTTTAAAATCTGCAGGGTGGGCCATCACCTGAGACCATATGAGGAGTTATAGAACTCATGAGCAGCCAATATTGATGTTCAAGTCCAAAGGCCATCTGCCAGCAAAATTTACTCTTGCTTGAGGGAAGTCAGTCTTTTGTTCTATTTGGACCGTCAACTGATTAGGTGAGGCCCACCCATGTCATGGAGGGGAATCTGCTCAAACTCCATGGATTTAAGTATTAATTTCATCTAAAACATCTTCACAGAAACATCCAGAATAATGTTTGACCACATGTCTGGCACTATTCCCAGACAAGTTGACACATAAAATTAACTATCACACTAAGTACAGGAACAACAAGCCTCAGCAAATTTCTCCATGTCATCAACTAAATTTTTTCTAGCTTACAAAATCCAGATCTATAGAAAAATATCTTCCTAGTGTGTTATCATTGATTTCAAAGTCTGAAATACCCAGGAAGCACAGATGAATACAACAGGAAGAACATTGCCCTGGGAGTAAGAAAGACTAAGTTCTAGTTACAGGTCTGGTGCTAATTTAACCAAGTCATTTCACCATGTTAGATTTCAATTTCCTCATCTCTCAGTTGAGGGGTGGGGGTTAGATCTAGCGACCCCCCAAAGTACCTTCTAACTTTCACTTACACCATGTTTCTAATCTCTCTGATCAAGGACCACCAACCTCACTCTTTCCTAGAATCCTTACAATCTATAATATTTATTTCAAGTGCCCAATTGGATATTGTTCTCTTTTGTAGTTCCAACCTTTATGCTATTTAAATAAAAGTGGGACATGTGCTGCTGAGAATAGCAATGACGGGGGTCCGTGGGTGTTGGCAGCATCCTAGCCAAGGTGACGCTGAATTGTTAAAGGCAGCCCACACTACAAGGTTTTCTCAGCTATATCAGGTGAAAGTTTTGCTTTTCCAGTGGAAAACAAGTTCATCTGAAAGACAAAGATGATGAGAAAAACATATAGCCCTTCCACTGGAGTTGGTATATTCTTCAGAAATTTCTGCTGAGAGGGGGAAAGGTGTTCCAAGATGATCAAGAAAAGTTTGCAAGCACACCTGAAGAAAGAGGATTTCAGTTAAAGCCAAGAGTAACTCACTTCGAATAGCATTTTCACTATTCCTGGCAACCCAGAAATGCTCTTTTATCCTCTGTAATACCTATAATAGCACATTTATGTTTAGCATCTAAGATGTGATAAAATAATTAAGAGAGTTACAGCATCAATGGGAATGAAAAATGGTGTAGCTGCTATGGAAAACAGAATGAAAATTCTTAAAGATATTAAAAATAGAACTATCGGGGTGCCTGGGTGGCTCAGTCAGTTAAGCGTCTGCCTTCAGCTCAGGTCATAATCCCAGGATCCTGGGATCGAGCCCCGCATCGGGCTCCCTGCTCAGCGGGGAGCCTGCTTCTCCCTCTCCCTCTGCCTGCCTTTCTGCCTACTTGTTCTCTCTCTCTATCTCTCTGTCAAATAAATAAATAAAATCTTTAAAAAAATAAAAAATATAAATAAATAAATAAATAAATAAATAAATAAATAAATAAAAATAGAACTATCATTTGATCCAGTAATCCAACTTCTAGGTATTTATCAAAAAGAATTGGAATCAGGATCTCAAAGTGATATTAGCACCCCAGTGTTCATTGTGGCACAATAAGATAAGGAAGCAACCTAAATGTCAATCAACAGATGAATGGATAATGAAAATGCTGTATATACATAAAATGAAATACTATTCAGCTTTAAAAAAGAAGGAAATCCTGCAGTATGTGACAACATAGAGGAAACTTGAAAATATTATGCTAAGCAAAATAAGTCAATCACAGAAAAACAAATATTGCATTATTCCATTCATATGAGGTACCTAAAATTATTAAACTCATATAATCAGAAAGTAGAATGGTAGTTACCAGGGGCTGGAGAGAAGAGGAAATAGGGAATTGTAATCAATGGCACAAATTTTCAATTATGCAAGATGATTAAGTTCTAGACATCTATTATATAATATTGTGCTTATAGTTAACAATATTATATTGTACACTTAAAATTATTAAGCAGATAGATGTCATGTTAAGTGTTCTCACCCTAATAAAAGAAATTTTTTTAAAAAATAAGAGAGTTGAAAGAGACATACACTCTAAGGGACATACATTCTAAGGGGGAGAAAACAATATGTAAAAAGTAGCAAATAGGAATTATAAAGATGTGACAATAGATTATAAAGGAAAAATTGTGAAATATTATAGACTATTCTAAATTAAAATTATTTTATGGTTGTTCCAGTGATCTTACTTGACTGCAAGTTCTCCATGCAAAAGGATCACACTCTTTGTATTTTTCTCTTTACTTGGTACATTGCCTCACACATGATAGGTGTTTGACATGTTTGTTGGGGAATGAAGAATGAATGCCACTCCAAATCACAGCTATCACTGTGGATTAAAATTTTTGTCTGTCAATATATCTAATTCAGATAAAGTCTTTCAGAAATCTAGTAGTTCATGATTAAGAAACATTTTAGGTACATAACCTTCCAACTTGATGGAGATCTTTCACTGAAATATTGAGAGACATAGAATGCAAAAGGGATAAATATTGAAAACATGTTATTGCCACAGTTTATTTCACTGTAATGATATGCCCTGCTTTTATCTGCAATATGAAATAAATTGTAGCAAAAATTCACAACATAAGAATGATTTCCAGTTCTCAACAAAGTAGTAAGAAGTTCAGGACAAATAAGTGCTGATGGCTTCCACTCCCAAAACCTAATCTCTTTCTCACAGGAGAAATGTGGATGTTGACAGATTTCAGAGCCATGTTTACACATAAACTGTAAGAAAGCTCTGGGGAGTCAGATGATGGCCAGGTCCCACAGTAAGAAAGAGGAGTGTGCTGGAGACAGAGCAGGCTTGAGGCCACAGTTCAAAATAGGTTAGGAGAGCTTCCTATTAATTCCTTTTCTCTCCTCCATTGACCACCATTTCACTACAGTAATTCAGATACAGATGTTGAAGAAGTAATATCCGGGTAGCATGGAACACAGTTGGGATAAAGAGCCTATCATTGCCTAAAAGCAATGAGACCTAACAGAAGGGCTGGCACTGAATATTCCCTTTTCTTCTTCCCCTCCCCACTCCTTGGGCTAGGAAATTACATTAAAAAGGATGGAGAAACATTGGAGAACATTGGAATGGGCAGAACCCAAAAGCAGAGAATATTGGAATGGGCAGAACCCTAAGTCTTTCCCCATGCACTGAAATCTTAAAAGTACCTAAAGGAGCCCAAACCAGGGCCTGGACTTATGCCCATCCCCCCATGTTGACATTACAAGTCAAAGGAGCTGGTATCCATAAAGGAGTAAAAGATACATCCAGGAAAGTATTACAAGAAATCTGAGGAGAACACACATTCCAAAAGAAATACTATACTAAAATATGCTAAACTATACTAAACCTAAATCAACTCTATAATTTTTAAAAGAGAAAATTAATGAAACTCACAGGAAAAGAAAAAATAAAGTATCAAACAGATAAGTTTTAAAAACACATACCAAGTGAAGTTATGCTGAAATTTTTCTAAGATTTTGAAATCTTTAGAGTAAAAAAGCAGATAACTTACAATGTAAGAAGAATCAAATGGATATCAAATTATCAACAATGTTAATACATGACAATATTGTAATAAAAATCTTCAGAATGTTGGAAGAAAAAGCATTATGAAGCTGAGATTTTATATCCAGCTAAACTATCACCTAAATGCAACAGTGAGATAAAGATCAAAGATTTATGAGGCTACAAAAATTTGTCAAAGAGTTTGAAAGAACTCTTGAAAAACATACTATAACATAATAAGGATTAAATCTAGAAGAAAAAAACAAGATGTGGGAAGTAAGTATGAGGTAAAACTTTATATATTATTATAAGCAATAACCAGAAATGTCTGTGCACAAAAATCTAAAGCTAAAATTCTAAACAATAATATATGATAATGAAGTTTGAGGGAAGATACCAGAGGGAAGTGAGAGAAATTAGAATGTACAAAGGTTCTTGTCTTGTTCAATGAAAAAGCACAGGTATTGATAAGTTTTCTGTTTGATGAAAAAAAATAAGCACAAGTATAAATCTTACTAAGTTGGAAATAAACACCATAAGAATAAAAATAAAATATATAGCTTTCAACACCAAAAAAAATTTTTCTCATTTACATAACAGAGTATATAAAAGGAGAAAAAATAAATGAAAAGGGAAAAGGATAAATAGAAAACAAAAAATAAAATGACAGAAATAAATCTTAACAAAATTAATTACAATGAATATAAATGGATCAAACTTATCAATCAAAAGACAGAAAATCTCAGGGTGAATATTAAGAGCCTGGGGAGAGCAATAAAGAAGGTACACAAAAATGTTAATGATAATAGAATGGCAAAAATATACCAGGAAAATAAGAAATAAAGCCAGGTTATAGAACTTATGGTGAAAAACATCATAAAGGAAAAGAGGAAAATCATATATTGGTAAAAGGAACATTATATCAGTCATGAATAGATGTATGTATATAGCCTTGAAATGTACATATTCTTTAAATTACTGAAAAATTAGAAGAGATAAATAGCTAAATCAACAATTGTAGGTGAAGATTTTAACATGTTCATATCAGAAACTGCTAGATGAACAGACAAAAATAAACCAAATGGAAATGTGTAAATCCCACAATAAGCTTGATCACATAAAACATAACCAGTAACACAGATTGCATATAATTTTCCAAGCCCACAGGAACACTCACAAGAATTCATATTTTAGTACATTTTTCAAAACCTAATACATTTACTAAGTTGGCATTTTGTCTGTAATCCAATGTTGCAGACACTCCCTGAGAATTTCATAATCTCCTTTTAAGAGATGGCTTTTAAGAATGCAGGCTAGAAGTCAACACTTGCTCACATGCTGTTTTATGACTTACTTGTCTTACTGCTTATTCCTTCTGTTTTTTGTTTTTTTTTTTTTTAATTTTATTTCTTCTGTTTTAAATTAGGAGATAGCTCCTCTGAGTAAACTGTATTTTCCCAGGTATGACAGCCGCTTTCCTTGGAATGGATATTACAATCTGAAACACATTCTTCTGAATACCTCTGATGCTAGTAAATTATTATCTTTATTGTTATCAAAAGTTATTTAGCATCACAGCTGGTAAAGAAGGTGGATATTTTGAGTCACATGTAAATTGTGACTTTAAAAGTATCATACTAACTATAGAATGAATATCATCAATATCCTTTGCCCTTATTCCAATAATAGTCTCCTATGTTGACTCTTAACTTCCTCCCGCACTCTTAGTTCAGACACATTGGGTAGAACTAAGACTCCATGGGGAAGCACATGCCCCAGAATTAGCCAGAAACCATGTTGCATTCCCTTGACCTCAGAGATGGTTTCACTGTGAGCATGCAGTCTACATCTCTATAGACTTCTCTGGTTGCTACCAGAAATGACATTCACTATTTCCAATGGTTTTCAGCCTGAAAGGATGCTACAGTCACCTTTGTCACCACACAGGAGAAGCCTGTCTGAGAATGGAGCCAACACAAAGGAGCAGGGCCCAAGGACAAGGAGACAAACAAGATCCTGAGGACAGTATTTGAGGTTCTCTGTCCACCTGTGTTTGAAGATAGACCTCCCCACTAAACTTTCCAGTTACATGGACCAGTAAGTTCCCTTTTTGCTTAAGTCACTTGACTGGAGTTTTCTGTAACTTTCAACCAAAAGTTTTGATAATGTGACTTGCTTATATAGCTCATACATTTGCTTTAAAGGCAATTCCAGAAGAGAAACCAAAGTATTTCAAACCATGACAATATAATTGAAATGAAATCTCCTAAAGTGATTACAGTGAAAAGAAAAATTCAGATACATAGATTCTTAAATATTTGGTAAAATGTCAGTCTGTTTAATTTTAATTCATGCTTTAACTATTCTAAAGTTATATATTCTTCTTGCTGCAACCCGGATCATATGCCCATCCTTGTAACATGGTGATTGGACAGTGTTACCAGAAGAGAAGAATCAAATGGGTACTAAGCAAATAAAAGTAACAGATAATTCATTATCGTTACCTCTGAACAAGCATGAGCATTCTAGGAAAGCATTTTAATTTTTCATGATTTAACAGATTTAAAAATTTTTTAAAGAGGGTTTGTGCTTTATATTAAAGATTTTAACCTAGAATCCATAGACTATTATAGGATTCAGATTGTCCATAAATCCTTTGATAATAAAGAAAATTTGTGTGCATGACCATATGGAGATTTGGGAGAAGGAAATCTATAGCTTTTCTTGTATTCTCAGAAGAGTCCATAATGCAAGAAAGGGTCAGAAATCACTACTGTCTTATAAACGGTAAGGTGGTTTTGATATCTGATGAACAAATTCCAAGAGAAATATATCCAACTTTTGAAATGACTCAAGATAGAACATGCCTAGTACACTTATCTGTGGTTATCTCTGGTGGTGGGATAAGAGCTAGTTTTTTCTTTGAAACTTTTCTGCATTTCCAACATTATCTATGATGAATATGAATTATGTCAGTAGTATAAAAAGTTAATTTAAGAAAAAAAAGGTCTACCTAAATCCCTGGGTCTACCATAAAAATCCCCAGGTCAAACATAACAGTTAAGCCATTTCAATATTTAAATCAATGGGGAGTACTAAAACAAAGCACCAAAATTCAAAAGGCATAAAAACTCACTGAAAGTAATCAGAAATCCCATATTCTGTCAACCAAAATTTTGCAATTGTCTCTTAAACTCACTAATTGCCCAAACATTCAAGATATTAAAAAAAAGAAAAAAAAAGTAAGGAAAATGTGAACCACCACTCTTAAATCAATCCTACTATCAAGTTCTATTTTCATTCAAATGCTCCCCCAAGAGCTTTAAAAATTCAGTGGTGAACAATGTCTTCCAATAAAGTGCACCACTGCGTTCAGTGCCAAAAGATTAATAAAACTTAACAAAGATAATTACTTAAAAGTAGTCTCCATTGGGTGAGTCAGGGTGAGAAAAGATTCATTCCTGCTAGTAATAATTATCCCTGGGTAAATTATTTCTTAACTATGCTCTCCCAAAGGTACCTTCTGCCAGAGAGCTCTTACAGAGAGACCAATAGCCTGCTAGGGTTTATTTTAAGGTCATAATCCACTTGCCAGCCTATGTCAACCTAACAGTCTTTTCTATCACAATTCCTTTCAAACCTTTCTAGAATATATTCTTCATTCATTCCTTTTCCCCAACTAAAAAATAACAACAATAATAACAGGCAGCACTAATGGAGTACTTAGTATAATGCCCGGCATACAGAAAGTGCTTTATGGTCACCCATTCCTTTATTCATTATTTTATTTACTCAACAAATATTTAGAGTACTCACCACTTGCCAAGCACCATGCTAGGTTCTTAGGATACATTAGTGATGAAAGCAGATAAGGACCCCCCTGCTTATATGGAATTTTGTATTGCATAGAGAGATGGGCAATAAAAAATAAACATAATAAGCAAATTATATAGTATTTAAGGAGGTGATAATAATAAGTAAAGCAGGATTAAGAGATTGGGAGTGCCATAGTGGGGCTGGAACATGGTGCATTGTTAAAAGGTGGGGGTAGCACGGGCTTCGTTGAGAAGATGAGATTTGAAAAAAGATTTAAAGGGAAGGAAGTTAGCTAAGAAAACACTTGAAGGAGGAATATTCTAGGCAGAGAAAATTGTTAGTACAAAAGCTATCGAGCAAGAGCTTAAATGGCCTGTTCAATAAATAAGGAGGCTGCACAGACTGCGGCAGGTGAGAAAGGAAAATAACAATGGGTGATGAGGCCAGAATGGTAAGGAAAGTGCAGATTATATACAGCCTTGCAGGTCTTTGTAAAAACTTTAATTTTTTGAGAGAAATGGAATCCACTCATCAGCGTTAGAAGAGCGATATGACCCTACATCTTTAAAGAACTCTCTAGCAAAACTCAAGCGATGTTGAGAAAAGACTATAGAAGACAATGCTAGAATCAATGTAGGAGGTGAACTCAGATAGAGATGGTAGCCACTGGAGGGAAGTGGCTAGATTCGGGATATTCTTTGTAGGCAGACACAAGTGTGTGCGGGGTCTGAGAGAAACAAAGATGACTTCAGAAGGTTTGGCCTTGGGAAGTAGATCAATTTATCATCAGTCGGATGGAAAGGGCTGTGGGTAAAGCAGGTTTGAGGGGGAAGTTCAAGATTTCAGTTTTGGACATGTTGAGTTAGGGATGTATATTAGCCCTCCAAATGGAGATGTGTAAGTTTGGGAAGTTTGCAAGAAAGTTCTGAATTAGAGATAAAAATTTACAAGTCATCAGCATATGGATGGTATTTTAAAGCCATGAGGCTGGCTAATGGGGAGGGCACAGGATGGGAGAAGAGGAGAGGAGGGAAAATAAAGCAAAATGAGGTCTGAGCCCTAAGATGCTCCAACATTAAAAGCCCAAGAAGACAAGAAAAAAATAGTGAAGGAACTGAGGATGAGATATCTGTGAAGTGGGAGAAAAGCACCATAGCATTTAATTCATAGAGCAACTAGGTATTATTATTATTTCCATTTTACAGATGAGAAAATCAAGGCATAGCAGTTATGCTGCCCCAGGCCTCAGCTCTAATAGCATGGATTTAATTCAGGTTTGTCTGACTCCAAAGTTCATACTCTAGTCCAGAATGCTAAATTGCTACCCACCTAGTCTTCAATGCTAAATTGCTACCCACCTGCTCCCCTAAAAATATTGCCTTTTTTTTTTTTTAATATATCAAATCCTCATTCTCCTACAGCACATGTATTTTAAGGCTAAAATATTTAGATATCACTCTCCCTTCTCCCACTGTTTCTTGCCAATCTTCTCTACTCTTTCCACACTAGTCTTTTAAAAATGTGCCTTCATATCTTCAAGGTCTATCTCATTCCCCTGTAATTCCTTGCAGCCTTTTTTATTATTATCCTCTACTGACCTCCAGATAACTTCTCCAGATCCACTGAGGACTTTGGAAGTTAATTCCTATCAATGTGGATGACTGTCCAACAGCTAAGACTTGACTCAGCCTAAGCACCCAGGATTCTGATACTCCATTCTGCAAAAACAGCCTCTTGGACTTTCACATAGCTCACTCTCACATTCCTACCACATTTGATGATCAACTTCTTCAAGACCTCTAACACCCCTCAATTTTTTCTTCTATTTGGACACCCACTTGACCTCACTTCCCCATTGACCTGCAGCTTCCAAGACAATTCAACCTTCTCGTGGCTCTACAGTCCTCGTCCGCTCTTACACCTCAGGTGCTAAGGATGCTGAGGTAATCACCCCTCTCCAAATTAATTTGATTGCATTTGTTCCTATTTCTCCTTCCTTTCTTCATGCCTCAGAGGAATAGATATCACTTTTCTGGTCTAAGATTAATCCTTCAGTCTGCTTATGCTTTGAATCCCATCAGTGAATAAACAGGCTCTAGTGTAATAAACTTGTGTACATGGACTTTTTTTCTGGCACTCTTTGGATTTAGAGGGCTTTCTCTTCTCTCTCTCCACTGGAATCCTACTGTTCTTTACAAAGTTAGCTCAAAAATTCCCTGACTCTGTGATCACCCCTAGCTGGAACATATCTCTCTTTTTTAATTTCCAACACATTTTTTGGCATCATTCTTAGGTCACTTATCTCATAATATACTGTATTATAGTTTGTCCTTCCTTTCTTTGTTTGTGCCTTTAACAAATACTTTCATGTAGCACTTACAATGTCCTAGACACTGTTCTAAACATATTTTAAAATACTAACACATTTAGTAATACCACCAATTACAAATATTTTGTCATTTAAACATCTGTATATACTTTGCTATATTGCATTACAAAGACCTTAAAGGTAAAATTCAGAATGCTATCTCTTGACTTCTTGCTATTATACTCTCCTAGACAGGTGTGCCCACACCTTGCACATCATAGGCATTCAATATGTTTTCCAAATACACAAATGCATAGAAATAACTTGGATATCCTCCAATCTCCATACCATTACCAAAATTCCATATCCTCTCTTGTTGTATAAAGTGAAGACACATCTTACATGGCTTTTTAGTTATGATGGGAAAAAAATCAATATAGTCAGATTTACCTTTGAAAATGTCTTAGAAAAGTGCCATGCTGTTGAGGTCCTCCATGCTATACTTCAGTAAGTCTACGAAACCTGGTGTTCCCTCCAGTGTTGCAAGAGATACCTGTTTACTCCACTGAATGCCAAATGAGGTTAATTGGTTTGTATCTTGGAAGATGGTGATGTAGCTTCAAATCCTAGAATCACTTTCAGCTGGTGAGATGTTCACACATTGAGTGACAGGTGGGAACTGGAAATTGAAATCAACTGATGGAACTACAAATTCCTATTTCCTAACCCACAATCACTCACAGCATATGCTTATCAAATGTATGGGGTAAACTTGCCCAAATTTCTTACACTATCATATCTCGTCGACTCTGAAGACATTAACTACAAGACATGTAATTTTATTTACCATGAAGAAATTTTAAATGCCACCTATTAAATTAGGTAATGCCATCAACCAGAATAAGAAGAATCCCAATTTTAGAAATGTTAAAATGTATATCTTAGAATCAGTATGTAGAGTATTAACACTTTAAAACCAACCTGTAGGGACACCTGTGTGGCTTGGTTGGTTGAGCGTCTACCTTCAGCGTGGGTTATGATCCCAGCGTCCTGGGATCAAGCCCCGCATCAGGCTCCCTGCTAAGCGGGGAGTCTGCTTCTCCTTTCCCTCTGCGCCCCCCCCCCCACTTGTCCTCTCTCTTTCTCTCTGACAAATAAATAAAATCTTTAAAAAAAATAAAATAAAACCAACCTGTAAGATCTTCAAGAGCAAGGAAATTCATTTGTGCACCCTATAGAACCTAGTCTATAGTAGACAATAATGTTTTGTTGAATTTAATCAAATACATGTAAATGCCAGTTAAAAGTTTTTCAGTATGTTAGAGACCCTCTCTCAATCTTTGAAGAATCATAATGAATCACTAGACAAAAGGTCACTAGAAGAAAATTATGTAAGAGGAAATTTCAATTAAGCACATAAGCAGATTGCTCTTTATTAGAAATATAAAACCCAAAGCATAAAGCATTTTGACCCCAATACTCATTTATAAGCAAGTGTAATCTCATTAAGATAAATCCTAAAAATGGTCTGGAATAGGAGGCAACAGATTCCCTGAGAGTTGTAGGTAGAACCAAGAAGGTAAGCAATTGACCAAATTAACCATGTTTACTATTTATATATGAACTTCTGGGGTTGGGGGTCATTACTGCCTCTCCTTATATTTCCACTCTGCCCATAGGAATAACTTTTGCCTAAGCATCCACCACTGTCCACTCCCTTACTAGCTAACTTCCACCTCCCACACCATTCCCCTGGGCCCAACTAAGGAAAAAAATGCTACCAGAATTAGTCAGAGCTGAGACTGAACCTGGACCCATTTCACAAGGGGATAGGATTGCTACAGCAAAGTAGAAACTTTAATCCTCAGTGTGTGGCTGGGTGAATCAGATGGGTCTGCGCTGCAGGTCTACCATGCAGGTAAGAGAGAACGGGGAAATCTGCTCTTAGGTTTCCAGGCCTAAATCTTATGCTCTAGCATTTGTTAGGGAGGACCATCAGGCAGCTACTCAGACTACACTAAATGTAGTTCTTAGTGTCTGTGCTCCCTCTTTTGGAAGCCCTAGGAAAGAGAATAATAAATGATAGGATTCCCACAACAAAAACCCCACCCAAAACTCTTAAAGTGAACCTCCTCTCCCCATCCCCACAGCCACCCTACTGCTCTGGCATTGCCACATAATTCCAACCATGTGGGTCACATCCATTTAATCTTAGTCCCCAGCTCACATCCTTTCCCCTCACACCCAACTGCCATGCAGAAAGACTAGAACAATCCCTGGCCCTGTTATAACAGAAAGTCAGTGAGAAACAAGCCTCATGCATCTAAGCCACTTAAAGACCTGATAAGAAACTTCATTCATGGATGGATGGATGGATGGATGGATGGATGGATGGATGGATGGATG
>NW_023270314.1:9372819-9516926 GCF_011800145.1 Mirounga leonina
ATGGATGGATGGATGGATGGATGGATGGATGGATGGATGGATGGATGGATGAATGAATGGATGGACAGAAAGGTGATAGATATAAATTTGTGGTGAAACATGCAATAAGATGGAAAAAAAAAAAAACAAGGAAAACATAGAGAACCATTCAGAAAGTATGTCCTCATCTTCAGTGGGTAAAGATTTAAGTCAAACATTATTGTTCTTTCTTAGATTTTCTTGGCAATTTTGCTATGTATTAACTATGCATCATCTGCTCAGATAAAATTTAAATAGAGTATGTTATGTCACTTTATAAACACACAGGACTTCACTTTCCCTAGGATCCCAGATTTCTAGAAATGGAAAGGACATTAGTGATCATTAAATTCACTCCGAACATGTTCTGGATGAGGATCAATGGATCGTTCATGACTTGCCTTAATGCATTTAGCCACTGATTAAGAACCAGTGCATTAGGCAAATATGCTTTTACTAAAGAACCCCAGCCACAGAGTCTGATGAGAGTTAAGAAATAGAAGGACAAAGGGAAGTTTTACTCTTTCAATATTTGTGTGAGGGGAGGATGTATTGGGGGAGAATGAAAAAAAGTATAGAATACAGACAAATGGAATGTTAGCGGGGACACTTGAAATACTGCCCAAAGAAACATTCTAGGAGACTGGAAAGCCCACATAGTTATTGTTTAATAAAACCAGCTTGATATTTCAATATAAAAGCAAGAATGGCTGAAAAGTGAGTAAGCATCTCATTAAAACCATTCTTAAATTCCACTTCTCAAGTCTCATCAGAATATCAAAGAAATAGCACATTTTTTTCACTGATAAACTATCAGATATTCTTTTACGGTCACCCTTGATTTATTCTAAAAGCCCCTAAGTACTCTAATTGACAACTTTACCAGGTATGTAACCATATTCTGCATTTTTACATGCATGCATTCAAAAATCTATCTGAATATACAAACTATTGTCGCAATTTTGTGTTTCAAAAACTAAATAACTAGTATAGTGATGCAAATTTTAGTGCTTTTTTTAAAAAGGCTGCTAGGTTTGTATGGACATCTATACAAATAACATAGGCTTATCTTATCGGAAAAAAAAATTTTTTTAATCCCTCAGGTACACTCCTCTTAACAAAATCAACTTAATTTCATTTGACATTGTCCTTTCCAGAACTGCAAATTCAATGAACGCAGCAGGTCCTGATCTTGGTTTTTAACAGATGGCCTCAACAATAGGACAGTAATAGCATCTGACATGTGTTGTTTCAATGATCTCTTTTACTCTCAGACAAGTATGGAAGCGTTAGATCCCGTGTGTTCCTTCAGATTGTTATTTCTGGCACACTCTTCTTGACATATGTTATGATGAACCATTCATAACAAATTAAATTTTCATTAAGGTAAAAAAAAATCTTTATAATCCATAAGCCTAAAATTTGTCTCAGTTCCCAAGGTAACATATTCTGTGCACAGGGGCTAGTTCTACACATAATTGAGTGCGGGGCCAGTCTAAATCTTTTTTTTTTTTTAAGATTTTGTTCCTTTTTTTTTTCTTTAAGAATTTGCTCCTTTTGCTAAAGGGGAGGGGGGAAGAAGGCCAGCAGGAAAAACCTGGAATCCAGGAATGGAAAAGAAAGGAGAGGTCTGGAAGATTCATGGCCTTGCCCACAAAGCATTTTTTGGGGACACAGAAATCAAAATCCCAGGAAGCACATCAAAAGAGTCTCAGCCACATGGAGGCCCTTGAATGGCACCACATGGGCTGGCTATAAAGACCAGCTGGAGGGGCACCTGGGTGGCTCAGTCGTTAAGCGTCTGCCTTCAGCTCCGGTCATGATCCCAGGGTCCTGGGATCGAGCCCCACATCAGGCTCCCTACTCTGCAGGAAGCCTGCTTCTCACTCTCCCACTCCCCCTGCTTGTGTTCCCTCTCTCGCTGTCTCTCTCTCTCTCTCTCTGTCAAATAAAATCTTTAAAAAAAAAAAAAAAAAAAAGACCAGCTGGAGCAGGCAGAGTTCCTGTACCTTTAAGGAAGAGCTTCAGAGCTGAGTGTGGCTGTAAATTAAGAGTTTCCTCTAACCTTGCAATGGAATTTTCCTGAAGGACTCAGTGGTTTTACTCACTGGAGGGTTTAGTAAAATGGGATTTCAGGCAGCGCAGTGCTTTCAACCCAAAGTAACTAAATCTAGTTAAAGCAGAAAC
This sequence comes from Mirounga leonina, assembly GCF_011800145.1. Classification (NCBI taxonomy): domain Eukaryota; kingdom Metazoa; phylum Chordata; class Mammalia; order Carnivora; family Phocidae; genus Mirounga; species Mirounga leonina. The sequence continues at coordinate 9,375,025 of NW_023270314.1, forward strand.
ATCAATGATTTTCAGTCAGCGCGCATCATAGAAATGTCTGAGCATCATAAACCACTGTTGATTGCTTCTTTCAGAAGCAAGCTGCAACGAAATGGGGACCAGAGGAGCGAGAAAGCTAGCCTGGGCTTCTCTCTTCCTGAGCTGGCACTTAAATCCCGTATAATTTTTTTCCTTTAATAATCTATTCAAGCCTACTTAGTAACCGGTAGACTATTTTCAGTATACCCTAGAAATACTGGCTACCATTTGGGAATGAATTTGAATTTAATTCCTGACCTTGCCTCACCTTTAGCACAACCTTAGCTTTGGTGATGTTTCAGAAACTACTTAAGAGAAAATCTCTTCCTCCATGAGCTTTTGGCTATAATGCACTTCATGGGACTCTTTTCAATATTTTCTTTCTACTGAAAATTGAGTTCAACTATTCATGAAGAGAATATAAAAGTGCATAAACTGAAGTCCAAAATAGTGTAGCATAAACAAACCGGTTTACTGTTGAATATTTTATAATAACAAGTACACACATATTACCTACACTTGTGAAATAAACACTTTATACTTTCCCAAATCGTTTCAGGTAGGAAAAAAGAAAACGAAAAAAACAAATTAGGTGAGTGCAACAAGCGATAGGAGTTGGGCAAGAGTTTCCTCTGCTTGGCCACTTCCTGAAAAGGAGAGAAAAGAAGCTAAACGAGGCTAGGAAAGTGGCAGTCATAGGACGGTCGCTCTATTGCAGAGCGGCTGCAAAATACTGCACTCGAAAAAGAAGTTCCAAGAAATACATGTGCATGATATTCAGTACTTCATAGATGCCACCAAAGAACTCACAGAAAAAAGTGTTTGCGAAAGAAAGAGGAGAGAGAGCATCTGAGGGAATCAAAGTGAAGTACGCACTTGAGCGAGAAGCATCTGTGAAGCAAAGAGCAGCGTGTCCCGTGAGCCAGCCCGTCAAGCAAGGGATCGCAGGACAGAGTCACACTGCGAGAAAGTGACCCGGAGACTCTGCAACACTCCAGCCTTCAGTCACGGAAACCCCGTGGAAGAGGTCGACCTTCTTTGGACAAAGGAGCAAAATGAAATCGCCTTTTGTCCAAGTCACATCTAGAATAAATGCTGTTACAGCACCCACTCACTCTTTTCCCCTGAAAACCACATGAAAAATGGTAGGACATTACCTTCTCCTGAGATTTTGTAGTAGGTATTTTCACTGGCAGAGCAAATCAACCATTATTTTAAATAGAACAATAATTCTTCTTTCTCGAAGTAGATCTGGGTAAGAAACTGATTGGCCTTCTGAGGTCCTGAAGACTCAGTAAAATGAAATTGAGATAAAATAGGGGTTTTCTTTTCCAGAAGAACCAATTTTATACTGGATTAATGTATAAAAGCAGGATTTGGAAAGACTGCATTTTTTAACCACAGTGGAATAAAGAAGTCAATAACAAAGCCAGAAATGTTTGGATATTTTAAAATATTCTCCCAAACAAAATTGGATGGAAAGGGAAATTAAAAATATAATAGACTACTAAAGGGAAACCACCAAAAAATAAAAGTGACAACACTGATGATAGGGTCAAACAGAAATGCTGTCAATTTTAAAAGAAATAGTAAGCATTCAACTAAGCATTCAAGGTAAGAAATTAGAGAAAGAACTTATCCAATATTGAGTTCTGATTCTACCTGGAACTTAATCCCTCCCACCATCAACTGGGGCAGTCAAGTGGATGGCCCCACCATCCACTTGACTGCCTCAGCCCCAAATCTTGTGACATCCTTGATTCTGCCCTTTCCTTGTAGATTGTAACTCATACTCCTACTTCATAGCCTCCGCCATATACGAAGGCCCATCATCCTTCACTTGGACCACGGCTATGACTTTCTTCCACTCTTGCCCACCGAGAAACCCCTCTCCACACAGAAGCCAGGAGGTGCCTTTGGGAAATGCAAATTAGATTATATTCAATGATTTCCTGTTTCATGCATATTAAAATCCCAATTTCTCCACAACACCCTACCTCAAAGACTGGAAACCGGTCCCCGTGAACAGAATTTGACCCACAGACGTGTGTTTGCCCTAAAGGATGTTTCAAAAGATTTTTAATTCCTTGCCAGTATTTTTTTTTAAGGACACTATACATTAAACATAGAGATTTCTGAATTTTTTTGAAAATTTGAAAAACATGTCTAAATTGGAACCCATGTTTCCATATGGTGAATACTAACTACAGTTCCTACCACCTCATCGTGTCTCCAGATCCTAGTCTGGGTCTCAATAGTTCTTTACCATTAAGCCTGCATGGTGTCCTTTTCATGTCTTAGTCATAAATATTTTTCTAGATGTAAGTAGCTTTTACCATATGAGAAAATGAAATCTGGACTGAGAAAACCACATTTTCTTACCTCTGGCGTACTTTATTTGTTTATGATACCTGTTCCGAAACTGGATTGAAATGGAATGTCTGCATATTTTTTCCATACTGCACTAAATAGACTCTTCCAAACCTCCAGATGTTTCAGAATATTTGGATATTTGGCATCACACAGAAGAAGAAAACTTCCACAATGAATATGTTCACCTTTCATCTCAGTCAATAAAGGTCTAAAAGGAAAGAAGGAAAGGAAGAGGAAAGGCAGGGAGGGAGGGAGGGGCATAGGCAGGAAAGGGAAAAGAGGCAAAGTATGTAGCCTGACATACAGACAGAACAAGAAAACTCAGACACCTAATGCAAGGGTGCTTAACACAATGATACCTCCAGATGTTATATATAAGATATTGATATGTGTTCATTTGCATTTCTACATGTAACGCTGGGGGAAAAAATGGTCTGCCATCAACAGATTTCAAGCTCCAGGAGGAGGAGGACAGTATTATCCCTGATCCACCTAATCAATTTGTAGCATCTTTCAAAATCTCCCTAGACACAAAGCAAAAAAGAAACAGTAACAATAATGCATTGTCTTTAGATAGGATTCTTTGTGAAGTAGTTGGAAGAACCTTACAACAAAGATTACACGTATTCTTATGTCTCAATACGGTAGGTAGATAAAAAGCTTTTATCTGCAATTCAGACAGGATGAATAAAGGTGTTAAGTGAATTGTCCATGCTATGTTTCTGGCTGAATTTCAGGTGACTCTCTATAATTATTTCGCTTTTCAGGTGGCTTTGGAAATTTCTGCTCCTCTATCCCAGTAGAGTGCTTCCATTGTCTTCCCCACTCCTGCTGCAGGGCTAATAGGTCTGTGATAGCAGGCTGCAAGGGTGTCATTAGCCTCTCCCCAGTCCATCAGCTCATCTCTCATATAAAAAGAGCTTCAGAACAGTTGGCTAAAAGTTTCCTGTTTGATTTTATTCCCTTTTTTTTTTTTTTTACTTTATGCACTCTGGTTTTCCTGAACTAAGGCTGTACATAGGAAAATTCAACTGGAACCCAAAGATACAATTTGATCTACTCAAACATCCCGTTTCTGAGCCATTTCAGGCACAAATCAGATTTTCAACAACCCTCAAATACAGGAAACTAATGCTTCCAGTGTAAATTATCAGTCAACCCATGTTTTCAGCTCAAGTGAGATGGAAGTATTGAAATTTTAGATCTCCTTTTCAGTCAATCCATGTAAATAAAATTACAGTCATTTCTGTCATATTGGAAATAGAATAAACCTAGAAGTCAAGGAGGCTGAATTTTAGAGCCAACTCTGCCATCACCTGGTAGTTGATGAAGTGGAAATGACGCTAACTGTGCTATATGACAGAGGAAGCTACTGAACTTCTCTGACCCATCTGTAAAATAAAGACAATACTATTTAATTCATGAGATGGTTACAAGGATCAAATGGATTCCCTTGTAAAAAAGCATTTCACAGGTGGCATTCAATAATATTAGTTTCCTTTCCTGTAAAATGAAGGAATTGAATTAGCTGAGTTTTCAGGTCCCTTCTGGGGCTAACATTTTTTGTTTCTACTATTTTTTCCTACACACTCTAAATTGTATGCCAGCCTGATTCCCTCCTTTATCCTCCAAGCTGCACAGCTGCAAATATTTAACTTCCACCTGTAGACTCAAAAGAGGTCTAGGCTCAGCGACTCTTATGACCAAACCTCCACATCATACCCCATTTTCATGGGGCACAAGTTGCTGACTGATTTCCCGTCTTGTACCCTATTCCTCTGGGATTTGAATCCCGTCATTCTCCCCTCATTCCTCTCAGGATATGGAGGCCAGTCCCTGAGCTCTATTTGCATAGCATGGTCGATAATACCTGCTAGACATCCTCCCTGTACTGACCACCTGCCTGCTTGGACACTCACTGTCTGCCCACTGCCAACTGGAGAGCCCTAACCCACCAGCCAGGACATCTGTCCGCAGACCACGGCCAGGCCCCCCAGATACCAGCTCCCACCTGCCAGCCGGCCTCACAGTACTCGCTGTGTGAAAGCCTGCCCTGTTCTCTCCTGTCTGGCTGAGCTAGCCCAGTTGTGGGTCTGACACCATCAGCCAGACCCTGGACCTAACCTGGACGTGGACACCACCACGAACGCAAAGATGCTATTGCTTCTTCTTTCTAAAAAGAATATGTGTTCCTTATACATTTGAGATGAATTACCGTAATCTCTTTATTTAGCTGATTTTATAGCCTACTTTATTACCTAATTTGTTCTTTTCATTAATTTGCATTTTAGGGAGATAAAACACATACTCAGAAAAGTGCACAAAACCTAAGTGCATAGCTCAATGTATTATGATAAAGCAAACTTACCCATGTAACCACAGCCAGATTAAGAAATATAATATTAGCCCTCAGAAGTTTCCCTCGTGCCCTTTTCCAATTGCCACTTTTCACTCCTCAACAAAGACAACTACTATCCCAACTTCTAAGCCCACAGTTCAGTTTTGCGTATTTTTACATTTTATTTAATTAGAAAAAGACATTATATATTCTCTTTGTTTGCCTTATTCTGCTCAACTTTATAAGATAAACCCATGTTTATGTGACTGTGGTTCATTCATTTTCATTCTTATAAAAAATTCCATTCAAGCAAGGATGTGGAGAAAGGGGAACCCTCTTGCACTGTTGGTGGGAATGCAAGCTGGTGCAGCCACTCTAGAAAATAGTATGGAGGTTCCTCAAAAAGTTAAAAATAGAGCTACCTACAATCCAGCAATTGCACTACTAGGTATTTACCCAAAGGATACAAAAACACTAATTCAAAGGGATACATGCATAGCAGCATTATCAATAGCAACCAAATGTTATGGAAGCAGCCCAAGTGTCCATCGACAGATAAATGGACAAAGATGTGGTGTATATACACACTGGAATATTACTCAGCTAAAAAAGAATGAAACCTTGCCATTTGCAATGACATGGATGGAGCTAGAGGGCATTATGCTAAGTGAAGTCAGTCAGTCAGAGAAAGACAAATGCCATATAATTTCATTCATATGTAGAATTTAAGACACAAAACAAATAAGCAAAGGGAAAAAAATGAGAGAGAGAAACTAAGAAACAGACTCTTAACTGTAGAGAACAAGCTGATGGTTACCAGAGGGGAGGTGGGCTGGGGGGGTGGGGAGGATGGGTGAAACAGGTGATGGGGATTAAGGAGTACACTTGTTGTGATGAGCACGGGGTGTCATATGGAGGTGTCGAATCACTATATCGTATACCTGAAACTAGCACGCATGTGTTATTTATAATCAGCTTTTATTTTGAAGGGGAAAAGCACAGGTGTTCTTCTCTGTGAATATGCACCACAACTCTAATCGTCTTGCTTTAAAACAGCATGCAAATGCCAAACTGAGTGACTTCAATTTTTAGAAATAGAGAAACTGGGGCACCTGGGTGGCTCAGTCAGTTAAAGCATCCAACTCTTGATTTTGGCTCAGGTCATGAATGCAGGGTCCTGAGATCCAGCCCCGAGTCAGGCTCCACACTGGGCATGGAGCCTGTTTAAGATTCTTTCTCCCTCTCCCTCTGCCTCTGCCCCCTCTCCCTCTCTAAAAAAATAAAACTTTTTAAAAATCTAAAAAAAGGGACGCCTGGGTGGCTCAGTTGGTCAAGCGGCTGCCTTCGGCTCAGGTCATGATCCCAGGGTCCTGGGATCGAGTCCCACATCGGGTTCCTTGCTCAGCAGGGAGCCTGCTTCTCCCTCTGCCTGCCTCTCCCCCTGCTTGTGTTCTGTCTCTCTCTCTGACAAATAAATAAATAAAATCTTTAAAAAAAAAAATCTAAAAAAAAAAATTCCATTCTATAAACCAACCATAATTCACTCATTCATTTTACCCTTAATGGTTATTTGGTTTTTTTCCTTGGTTTGGACTATAATAATATTGCTATGAACATTCTTAGAAATGTCATTTGAGCACCTCAGCTTGCGTTTCTGTTGGGAAAATACTGAGTTATATACATACCTTCAACCAGACTGTTTTCCAAAGTGGTTGAATTGCAATGCCTACGTAAGAATTCCTGTTACTCCAAATCATCACCAACACTTGGTATTTTTTAAGTGTTTTGAATTTTAATATTCTCATAAGACAGTAGTGTTATCTCATGGTTTTATTTTTTTTTTAAAGATTTTATTTATTTATTTGACAGAGAGAGACACAGTGAGAGAAGGAACACAAGCAGGGGGAGACAGAGAGGGAGAAGCAGGCTTCCCACCGAGGAGGGAGCCCGATGTGGGGCTCGATCCCAGGACCCTGGGATCATGACCTGAGCCGAAGGGAGACGCTTAATGACTGAGCCCCCCAGGCACCCCTATCTCAGGGTTTTAAATTTGCATTTCTCTGATTCCTAATCATGTCAAGCATTTCAAAAGCTCATTGGTCATTTCTATATCCTCCTTTTAAAGTGCCTGTGCAAGTCTCTTGCAAATCTTTGTAGCATTAGCTCCCTTTTTTTTATGTTCCTCTTCTTTATAAGAGTTCTTTATATATTCTGAACAGGACTGTCAATTTTCTGTACTGAAAATCTCTTACCCTGTGCCTTAATTTTTCATCCTCTTAATGGTATCTTTTGATGAAGAAAAATTATTAATTTTAATGTAGTTTATTACATATTCCTTCTTTCTTGCTAATTGTGCTGTCCTGCTTAAGAAATCTTTCCTTATCTCAAAGTTATAAGGATAATCTCCTATAATATACTCAAGTACTGCACTGCACATTACTTTAGCCGCTAGCTGCAAGTGGTTAAATTTAAATTTATAGCAACTAACATGTTTAAGAAGTAAAAATTCCGTTTCTCATTCACACTAGCAACATTTCAAGGGGTCAAGAGGCCCAATCCTGATGGCTACTGTAATGAACAGCACAGTTATAGAATATCTCTTTCATCACAGAAAGTCCTATTGAATAGCCCTTGCCTGGAAGCTTTATTGTTTATTGTTTTTGCTCTTTTCATTTTTATGCCTATACCTCACCAGGATGAATTTTTGTGAGATAGAGGATATTGTTTTCCATATGGATAAACAGTTGACTCAGCACATTAGTTGAGAAGACTATTCTTTCCCTACTGTGCCAAAATGAAACTGTTGTCATAAATAAAAATATATATTTATAAAAATACATAAAAATATTATATATATTTTATATCTATAAATGTGTATTTCTAGATATATAAATATATTTTTATATATTTATTTTTATTTATGACAACTATTGAATAAAATGAGTCCTCCAATCTTGTCCTTCAAAGGAGTCTTGGCTAATCCTGACCCTTTGCATTTCCATATAAATTTTAAAATTAGCTTGACACATTCCACTAAAAAAAATTTGAATTTCAATTGATATTCCATTGACTCTATATATCAGTTTGGAAACGGTTTTCATATTTATTGTATTGAATCTTCTAATCCATGAGTATGGCACATCCATCAAAATACTTAGGTCTTCTTTAATTTCTCTCAATAATATATTTTTCTGTGAAGAGCTCTCACACATTTATTAGATTTACTCTCGGGGACCTAATACATTTGTATTTTCCTACACTCTGTTGCTGTTATATAGAAACATGGTTAATTTGAAAAATTTTGCTGGTGTACCCAGCAAACTTGCTAAACTTTTTCTTCAATTCTATGTATATGATCATCTCTCGTGCAAATAATCCTTATGCCTTTTATACTTTTCCATGACTTATGGAGTTGGTTAATAACTGCAGTGCATGAATCTGTTGAGGATCCCTGAAAGTAGGATTTGAGTCATAAAGAAGGACTCAGAGGATTCAGCATTTAGTTATATTGAATTATTAGAGCAGAAGGATACAAAGCAAATTCAGCAAAGGGAAAAGGCACAAGGAGTAAAGTGTGAAGGAAACCAGGAGCAAACTTCCAAGAGTCCTCTCTTAGTGGAGTTGGACAGAACATGCTTAATTTCTCCAACATTGAATTGCAGCAACACATGTGAAGTGATGTCTACCAGAGGAACTTGTTAGAGACGCCGTGCCCAGGGTTTTTATTGGAGGCTGGTCACATTGGCACCCCCGCCCAGCACATGCTAAAACTCCAGATTTCTAGAAGGAAAGCAGACATTTAGCATAAACCATGTACAGACAGTAAAGCCCAGTGAGTCACTCTTATCAGTTAGGGAATGTTGGGAATATTCCTGAAATCCAGGTTTCCAGATGTCAGCCAAGGGCAACCTTACCAGCAGGCCTTTGTAAAGACTCTCCTAGGGGCTGGTGTTCTCTAAATAAAAATCGGATGCATTTGAACACAATTTATGACATCATTTTAGGTCACTAGGAAACATGCTAAAACCACCACATCCCAAACTTGGCAGAGCATTTGAGGTATTTTGTCAAAAATACATAACACAGGGCTCAATCACTGAACTACTAAATCAAAATCTCTGGCTATAGAATCCAGAAATATGTCATTTTAAAATTTCTCTCAGTCATTATTACATGCAGCCAGACTTGTAAAACATCGCTCCAGAACTAATGAACCTAGAAGTCATAACTGCTTAGTTCATGTGCTCAGAGTATTAGCTAAAATAAACATTGTTCCTGCTTCATGCCCATGAACAGTACCTCTATCCCTGGCCATTATGCCTCCCCGAGTATTTGCTGCTCCTCACCTAGAAAACCAAGTGAGAATAGATTACCACATCCAAACCCATCATGAATAAAGGTCTGTGTCTCTTCCTTTTCTTAGAGGAGTACCAGCCCTCAGATTAGAGTCTCACCCTCATGACCTCATTTCACCTTAAATACGTCCTAAAGGTGCTAACTCTAAATACAGTAACATATGAATTTTGGAGGAACATGATTCAGTCCAAAGCAAATGAAATAAAAACAGTATCAATTACACAAAAATAACTTTATAGCTTTCCTTTATTATGTGGTTAGAGATGCAGTCCCAAGTGCTTTATTTGTACTCTCTCCTCTGGTAACTACCGTTATCGTCCACTGTTTATATGTAAGAAACACATCCCCCAAAAGATTAAATAATAAAAATCTGGAACATATCTTTCTCCTCATTAACATTTTCCAATGGTTTCCTATTACTCTTAAAATTGTATCCAAACTCTTGACCATGACGTACATGGTCATGGTCCCTTCTCAACTGGCCCCTCCGCTCTCCCTTTGCTCACCGCTCCCCAGCCACATCACGCCTCTTTCTGTCCCTCAGCCAAACCATGAGCCAAACCCATCAAGGCCTCCCTCTCTTGACAACATTCTTCTCACAGATCTCTGCGTGTTTGGCTGCTTTGTGATTTAAGTCCTAAATGAAATATATCTTCTCAGATCTGGCCATACTATGTCATCTGCAGCTCCCAACTGCCTCCCAAAACAATGGCCTGTTTTTACTTTCTTTATAACACATGCGGTTTCTCTGTAACAGTAAACAGCCTATATTTATTTTCTTTATAATTATTTCAAGTTATTTTATTTTATTATTTTGATATATTTTTGGTTGTCTAACAAGTCTTATTACAATGTAAGCATCGTACAGATAAAGGCCTTGTCTTTCTTCCTCATCTCTTTATCCCCAATGCTTACAGCCTGGCACATAATGGCATCAAGTGACATTGAATAAATACATGAATAGGTGGATGCATGAATGAATGAGTGGCTTATCTATGATCACACAGGTAAATGGTAGAATCTAAATTCTAAGTTATTCCTTCTCATTTCAAACCCTACAGATTAATGTATGGAAGAATTTATTCCAAAATTATACATCAAACTTAAAAACAAGGAATAGATTAATTCCTAGAAGAATTTGATTCAACAATTATGATAACTACCATTTATTAAAGGCTTACCCAGTGCCATGAACTCTACTAAGTGCTTTCCAAGCACTATACATATAATCATCAAAAACACTCTGTGAAGTTGCTGTTTCTATCCTCATTTTGCACTAAGGAAATTGAGGTTCATAGAGGTTGAATAATTGACCCAAGTCACATCTAATAGGTGAGTGAGCTAAGATGAAACCAGGTCAGTCTCTAGAATTTAAACTATCACAGTCCATACCATAAAATCTGGGTGTTTTAAAATAATATGCCACATTGTATATATTTCCCTAATCTAAATATGTATTTGCTTGATACTTTAAAAATAAATTTAAAACAATTTGTGTCCAAAAATAATATGTAAATTGTATCATCACACCTGACACTGTTCTCATCTTCAACTCTTTCCCTCAGTAGAGAAACAAGATGTTACTTGATGACGAAATTTTCCCAGCACTAAAATCTAATATGCTATAGAGAAGGGCAGTTCCACTAGATAGAAATTATAGATGGCAGATGTCCAGGGCTAACCCATTGCCTTTTAAATGAAATAGAAAGAATGTCTTTGAGGGGACATTTATACCATCTAATAAGTAATCTTCCAAAGCACAAACTGCTGAGGCTAATGAATAATGCTAATCTGAATGCATCTGCATAAACTCCCTCCACTCAGGACTTTTCCCCCACTTTTCTCTTGAGGTGACTATTTACAAACTAAAGCCGGAATCAGAGACTTGCAGAGAGTTATCAGACACCACGTTCTTTAAACATCTCTGGATGCAGAATGCTGACTTAACATGGGAATAACAGATCATACAGGCAGTCTCTCGACTGCTTCTTATCCAACAGTCTGTCTCTAGCTGGCCTGGAAAACCAGCTTTCAACAGAAGCAGCTGAGTTATAATCTCTTAGATGAAAAATTCTACAGGGAAAAGGAAATACAAAAAAACATACACAACTAAAACAACCTGCCTCAGCAATTCAAAAATGGCAATGAGAAAACACGTGTGTGTGTGTGGGTAAGCTGGATAATATTCTGAAGAAAGTGAATAAAGCAAAGACTAGTTACTGTTACTAAAAGGGCGGGGAGTGGTTTAAGGGCTTTGCACCAACAGCCTAGAATAGCATGCCATTGCAAAGCATCAAATTTCAAGAACACCAGAACATCAAGTGGTACCACTGATATGGATTTTTCTCCACATAGTTAAATTTTTCTAAACAAAAACTAATGCTGGTTTGCCTGGGTGGTTCAGTCCATTAAGCATCAGACTCTTGATTTCAGCTCAGGTCTTGATCTCAGGGCCTTGATCCCAGGGTCATGAGTTCAAGCTCTACATTGGGCTCTACGTTGGGCTCCACACTGGGCATAGAGCCTACTTCAAAACAAAACAAAACAAAAAAATTAATGTTTATCATTCTGTCCAGAACTTTCACTTTTCTCCTTTATTTTTTTTTTAATATTTATTTATTTATTTGAGAGAAAGAGAGCACAAGCAGGGGGAGAGGCAGAAGGAGAGGGAGAGGGAATCTCAAGCAGACACCCTGCTGAGGGAAAAGCCCAATGCGGGACTCGATCTCATGACCCTGAAATCATGACCTGAGTCGAAACCAAGAGTTGGAATTCAACCAACTGAGCCACCCAGGTGCCCCTCACTTTTCTCCTTTAAAGAGTTGGTGGGAGAGGGTCAAAATCAGTAATACAAAAGTTCTTCAGTTTCTGAAAATTTGAAGCCTAGATCCAGACACCTCGTTATTACTCTTCTTTAATATGCAAGCAGCATAAAAATTCACCTTTATCAAAGACAAGGTAAAGATGATGGAAAATTTTTCCCGATCTTACCCTTTCTTTGCACTTGTTGAGTGTCTTCCTAGATGGACAAACTGGCTTCCCAGCCTCTGGTCCATCCATACCGATCCATCATGCCTGCCACTGTTGAAGAAGTTTCTTCTCCCCTTAAACTCAAATACAAGTATATCTCTTCCTGTCCCAAACCTCTGATGATGACTATTTCCTACAGAATAAACTTCACATCCTCCAGCCTTTAGGCCTCCAGTTCCACAAGTTCCTACCTCTTAAACATGTGTCCAGCAGACTTGACCATTGTTCAGTTACTGGATCATATTCTGTTCCTAAATGAACTCTACAGCTACATATTTGTAGGCCAACATTTCTCAAGCACCAGTTCTCCTGTGGGTCTCCCAGAAACAGTTTAGGAAATAATGCTCTGGCCTTTGCTTAGCCAGTTTCCTCTGCCCTCTTTCTCCACACCCCCAATGTCCCAGCCTTCTGGAAAAGTCTACCTCCAAGTCTATCTCTGCCAAGAAAACAAGTGAATCTCTCTTTCCCCAACACTTAGAGAATGTGGAGGCTCTCTTTTATCACTTTATATTTAAGATTTTATTTAATTATTTGAGAGAGAGAGAGAGAGAGCATGAGCAGGGGAGGGACAAAGGGAGAGAAGCCCAATGTGGGGCTCGATCCTAGGACCCTGGGATCATCCTGAGCTGAAACCAAGAGTCAGATGCTTAACCAGGAGCCCCTCTTTTATCATTTTATAAACAAATATCCATACAGAGCTTTTTGGTTTATCAAAAACTTTTGTATATATTATCTCTTTACATTTTTACAAAAGTCCTGCATTTTCCATTCTATTTTTTTTGCGGGGGGGTAGATTTTCAAAAGCTCAGTCAAGTTCCTTCTATCTGAACCTCATTTTTGTCTGTAAAATGGGAATAATAATAGCATAACTAAAGAACCATGAGGAATATTGTTATTATTAAAACAAGGTACTTATTCCCAAGGACCTTACACAGCTCTCACACAGAACACAAACTGATGGACCATAAACAAAATTTGACTAGCATGTATATTGAGTTTGGTTTGCACAGTATTTTTTAGTTGAGCCAATATGTAAAGACTAAAATTCCACATGAAATCTAGATCAACTATTCAGCTTCTCTCTCATAAAAAAAAAAAAAAAAAAAAGACGAGAAGGAGAAGAAGGAAGGAGAATATTTAACATTCCTATATGACAAGTGAGTAGTTGGTGTGTTTCCTTAGAAGAAGGTATTCATCTACAAAGTGTCACAGTCCCCATCAGCCTCTCTGACACTCATGTCAAGTGTTAGTCCCTGTTTATCATCATATACTGTTGCTTTTCTCATAGGAGAGAAATATATCTCAAATATGTCTCCATCAAAATTGGAAAAGTGAAGCATAATCCAAAAGGAGCTCATGTTTCAAGAAAATTAGGAAGCAGCACCAACTCTGTGGAAGAGAAAACTACTTTCCCTCACATTTAATAGCCAAAGAAAGGAAGCTTGTGTCTTACACTTGGTGCTATGTTCTGAATGTTTGTGGTCCCCAAAATTTATATGTTGGAATCCTAAGCCTTTAGGGCATAGTACCCGGAGGTGGGGCCTTCTGGAAGTGATTAGGTCAAGAGGGTGGAGCTCTTGTGAATGGGATTAGTGCCCTGATACAAGAGACCCCAGAGAGCTGGCCTGCCCCTTCCACCTCTGAGGGCACAACGAGAGGTCGTTGGGGTCAGCGAGGAAGCTGGCTCTCACCAGACGCCCAATCTGCCAGTGCCATGATCTTCGACTTCCCAGCCTCCAGAACGGTGAGAAATAAGTGTTTGTTGTTTATAAGCCACCCAGTCTATGGTATTTCATTCTGGCAGCCCAAACAGACTAAGACACCTGGGCTGCTTCACTCATTCACATTACTAGCCTGGTCCCTGAAAACATTTGGAGTCGCAACCCCAGATCCAGACTGTGAACTCCATGGAGAGAGAGAAAGAGATGATATTTTGTTGTTGCTTATGGCCATATCTTCCATGCCTAGAGCAATACCTGGCACAAAGGAGGGCCTCAGGAAGTGTCGACTGAACACAGTCTAACGGTCGCGGAGATAGCTACTTCCCCATAACTGCCATCACACAGTGGCAAGTGCTCTTTAAACCGTACCTACAGGATACAGTGGAGACAGCGGGCGTGGCCTCCTCCAGCATAACATACAGCGAGGGTGAGCAAAAAGGTTCCTGTGTCGCCTTGGCCACTATGCTCCCCGCTCCATGCTAGCTTCAGCAGCAGGGGTTGGTAAACATTTTCCGTGAAGTGCCACGTAGTAAATACTTGAGGCTTTTTGAACCACAGTCACAACTATCCAACCTGCCACCGTAGAACAAAGCAGCCTTGGTCAACATGGAAACAAACGAGCACGACTGTGGCCCGGTACAATTTTACTTACAGGCAGTAAGCCACATTTGGCCACAATTTGCTGAATCTTGTTCTAGAGCATAGGAACTATTTTTATCATCTTTGTGGCTTCTTGAATTGAATGGAATTATACGGAGGACTCTACTCTTGGGATTCTGGGCTCTGATCTTTGCCAATATATATATTTATTCACTTGAAACAGTGGTAACTGACACTAACCACCTCCAGAAAAATGCTGCTGCAGAAATGGAAAAAGTATTTGGTGTGCGTGACTTCCTAATGGAAATGAAAGTCTTTGGACTTTTTTGCAAGTAAAGCCCTGACCTCAGTTCCACTGCGTGGTCTTAAAAAGATCCAAGGGAGTATCAGCTTAACAACCTAGATACTTGTTCTGATATAGACAAAACTGACCTCATTTTCTCTGATGAGAACTCTAGGAATGATATTTACTGAGATTATGTTGCTTCCCTAAGTTACTGGAGATACCTGGGATAGAAAAAAAGAATAACAAATGGACATCATATACATATGCGACATTCTCTTAATGAGAAAATAAAGCAGCTCTTCAGATTAAAGGAAAGAAAATATCTTCCCACCAGAAATTAACAGGCTCTTGGTCCTACTGTCCCCAGTGGGGCTGGGTAACAATTATTCTGGAATAGACAGTAGGGGAAATACAGAGAAAATGGAGAGATAGAAAGACAAGGAAGAAGGAAGAGAATAGAATAGGAGGGGAAGAAACAGTAAGAAAAAGAGATGAGGAAGAGACCAGTGAGCCTGTGGTATGGTGGCAGGTTATCAAGGATTCCTTCAAGGTCATGTAAATCTTTTAGGGTCATAGATGACCAAAGTCTGGCTCACCAGATTTTTAAAAAATCTAGTACATAGTATTTTACAGAAGTGAAGGCAATTGCTTATTACAACTCTATGTGTTAGGTTGCAAACTGGCCCCCATATGCAGAGGGCAAGGAGAGAGCAGAGAAAGAGGGAGGCCACTCCAGATTGGTAGGTGGTAGGTTTTAATAAGCAAGGCAACTAACTCATGAGAGAAGTAGATCTCTGCACCAGCCCACTAGAATCTTCAAAGTTTATATAGAGGCCTTAAGGGTTCAGTCACATATAAGATACAACAGATAGGCTGGCTCAAAGATATTGTTCTCTCAAGTCTGCATCCCTGAAAACAGCTTGAGCTGTGGGAATGGCAGGCTGAACGTACATTTCAGGTGAGGAGCCTCTGATGTCCTGGTCCAGCTCCAGGTCAAGTGGGGGTCGCTTCTTCTTAATGACCTCCAACACTACAAATCAGAACATCTATTTTAAAATTCAGACAAAATATAATACTTGGTGTATTTGGGTCCCTCAGATCTGTGCTGGTATGCATTGCATTTCCACCATTCAAGATCTCTGTTGTGAGAAGGATCATGCTGCATTTGTTGATGAAAGAAAATTCGTGGGCCATAATGTAGGCCAGAAATGACTAAAACTGCTTTGACTGCCATTTAACGTGACTTGTTGATTTCAACGAGTGTTAGAGAAGAGGCCCTTACAAATCTGAAAGGAATGTATGAGGGGCTCTGGAGAAAATGAGCTCCCGCGTTCCACACTCTGAAACCAATGTTGAAACCAAAATGTGAGATTAATATGTGTTTTCTTTTTCCTATAATTTTCCCTCCCTTTTCCAAGATGGCCACTGAGTCTTTATGTTTTCTTCTTAAGGGAGTTCATGCTGCAAGGTCCAAGCAAAAGTTGCCCAAAGATTATGCATCTTTCTGGATTTTTTCCTAAAAGCCTAAACTCATTTAGAGACTTACGCTAGGTCTACAGGGGAAGAAAGGAAGGAAATAAGATGAATGCTTGGAGGAGGGAGAACTACCAAGACGAGGAAAGGGATTGAGATCTGTGGGTTTGACAACAAAGAAGTCCCACAAAGAGAGAAGACGGCAGTACTGCTGAGAAAAATGCTTGTCTGTGTATGCTGGTAGGTGTGTAGGCACACAGCCTCACAAAGACCCAGACTCCAGCTTGTAGCAAAAGCAGCATACAGAGAAAGACAAAAACTGTGTGGTATCTCTTATATGTGGACTCTTAAAAAAAAAAAAGGCAACTCAATAACAGAGGGTAAAATTGTGGTTGCCAAGGGTTGGGCATGGGGGAAATGAAAAGATATTGGTCAAAGGGTACAAACTTTCAGTCTTAAGATGAATAAGCTCTGAGAATCTAATGTGCACCGTGGTGACCATAGTCAGTAATACTGTATTATATACTTGCAATTTGCTAAGAGAGTAGACCTTAAGTTTTCTCAGCACCAAAAAAAAAAGTAACTATGTACAGTGATGGATGTGTTTATTTACTTGATCTTGGTAAACTCCACAATGTGTATATATATATGTATATATGTATATATATATATCAAGTCATCATGTAGTACACTTTAAATACATACAATTTTATTTATGATTTTAATCATAACTCAATACAGCTCAAAAAAAAAAAAAAAAAGGCAACAGAGCCTGTCCCTATCCAAGATAGATGTGAGCTGGGGCAGAGATCCGTATGAACCAAAGATATGAGAATCACCCCCAAATATTCTCACTGTAGGCTTCATCCCCCACCCACCTCATCCTGGCCAGCACCTGGATCAGTCCCAGCCAACACAATGACATGAAGGCTTGGATCAGATTAAATTTGTTTTGTTTTTTTAATTTTTTTTTAATTTTTTTAAAGATTTTATTTATTTATTTGAGAGAGAGAGAGAGCACAAGAGGGGGGAGCGGGAGAGGGAGAAGCAGACTCCCTGCTTAGCAGGGAGCCTGATGCAGGACTCGATCCCAGGACTCCAGGATCATGACCTGAGCCGAAGGCAGTTGCTTAACCAACTGAGCCACCCAGGCGCCCAGATTAAATTTGATTTAAGGAAGTAAAAGAAATTTCTTACACCTAAATGTTAGGGTAGAATAAAATATATTGCTACTGCCCCACTTTTTAATGAGTCACTTTAATTTTGTACAGTTCGGTTACATCTCACATTAAATGCAAAGTAGAATCGTTCTTATTCTCAGCTTCCTCCACTCCCAGCTCATGAGCTACAATGTGTCAGACACTTTTCTCAGCACTTCATTGCAACTCTGTGAGGGAGATACTATTATTGCCCCCCTATTGCATATGAGGAAACTGAGGCAGAGAGAGATTAGATAACTTACTAAGACCGTCGCTGGTGAGTAAGAGAAGCAGGACTCAAAACCTGGCAATTTGACTTCAGAGGCCATCGTCTTTACCAGCAGCTGCTACCCTGACTCTACAGGCTGGGGAGGGCCTCCTGCCTGCAGACAAGAATCCCAGTCCCGTGGCGCCAAAATTCCCTGTGCCCTCAATGTCCTGGTGTAGCCGTATGATAACAGATGTGAGAATTGAACATTAAAACAAAATAAGCCTCAGTGAATCGCTGTTGATGAACCGAACGTTTTCCTGGACAATCTCCAAAACCAGAAACTTGAAATCTTTTTCTACCATAATGCTTATTCTAGTGCTTTTAAGTTTTAAAAATAGTGTCCTGAGGTCCAACCAGTCCTTTTTTTTTTTTAGTTTTCCACAGAAATAAAGAAAACCTGATCAGCACCTCTCTCATTAAAGGCCATGCACCTTCCCACAAAGGAAATGACATTACATCCCCACTCTGCCCCCAGTGCTTGTGGGCGTGGCTCCAGCAAGGAGGAAACCCACCAGCAGGGACGGGGCCAGTGACTGTCACAAGGTGGAAAATGGGGGGGGGGGGGAATGCAAATGCACCACCTTTTCTCTGAAGTGCCCTGTTCCCTCACTCTAGACCCAAGAGGAAGACCACAGCTGGCCTGACCCTGGGGGAAAGGGGGGTGGGGCAGGAATAAAAAGGGAGCATATATCCAATTAAAATCTTCAGCATATTCTCAGTCTAACCTCTTTTTTCCATTTCAACACAATTTCAGCAATTATGTCTATCCCTTAAATGCCTCCTCTTGTTCATAACTTTGATGATTCTCACATGGGCTGTAGACTGTTTACTCTAATTGTGTTCTTATTAACATTCCCATTTTAAATGGCTAAAAATAAGACTTTGACCTTCCAAAGTGAAAGCCTGTTTACTGCCCTTCCTCAGGGAGAAATTAACTTTGGAAATATCAGCAGAGTATGTCCAGGGTGATATGTCCATTCATTTTTTTTTTTTTTTTATTCTTTAAGGTAGAGTCTCCTGTTTCCTTTCTGGAAGAGATGTGGGGGCAAAGAGTCACTGGGCCCCAAAGAAAAAATCACAAGACACTAGTGACAAATGGAAAAGGTTTTCACAGGAGAATGCTACAGAGACTACTCTTTCCCACACACCCACTGATCTATGGCTTTTGGTTTTAGGAAAGAGATCAAATGATGAATGTAAAGTATTTTTCTTAATAGATGCCAGCCATTAAAAATGATACCATTTAAGTTCAAATTTTTCATGTAAAGAAAACTATCATTTGGTCATTTCAAGGGGAAAAAAATAAACTTATGCATTTCTACCAGAAAAACAAAACAAAACAAAACAAAACAAAAACCCCCTCTGGAATGTCATCCTGAAGAAGCAGGATAGTGAGGATTTTTTTCTATACAAAATTGAAGACTGAAAACTATGAATTAAAAAAAATTTAAATATGAATTAAAACACTCAAAGATCAAAAGAGTTATTTGCAAAGACTTGGAAAACCTAACCCAACATATTCCATGTGCCTCTATAAATGTGGGTGATAAGTGTGAGTGTCGGTACCAAATAATAATTCTATACATTTTATTGATAATTGTCGTCAGCCTGACATATGGAAGGGAACATAATAGTTGCAGGAAATTGCAGCAATATATTTAGTCCCTTTAAACCTCTACTTCAATCACCTTTCATAAAGTAAAAGAAATGAAAGGAACTTTGTAAGATATACAAAGGAAACTAAACTTATTGATATATGCTAGGAGACCCAAACCAATTCCTTTCATCCAGACACACATAATTCTTACTGCCGACCAGGTTCTTTCTTTTTTTGGATGAGCAGTCACTCCCTCCCATTAGAGCTTGGGAAGAATGACTATCTCTGATCATGTATCACTATCATTAAAACTAAGGATATATGCCCACCTACCCCTTGCAAATGAAAGGGAAGAAAAGTAAAAAATAATCATCAGTTCTTCCAAGCACTGACTTTTTATATCTTTTACAGGGATCCATGAATCTTCCAAAATTAATGACAATGGATAAGCTTCCTCAAAGATTTTGCAGGATGCTGCTGGCACTTTTCTGCAAGGTAAAGCGATTTACTTTGCCCTCAGAGGAGGGAAAAAAGGGAGGGCTTAGAAAAATAAGCTAGCTTGAACATAAAATTATAAAGCTGAAGAAATAACATATGAAAGAAACATCCCACCTCTTCTCAATTTTAATCATCTCAAAACCTAAAGGAGAATTAAACTTATTTATTTCCCCAACTGAGGCCATTTTTGCTGAAATTGCAAAACCAGTCATTTTGCAAAAGAAAGGGAACAAATAATATTTTGTGCTGTCCAGAGTAAATACCATAGATTAAAGAAGAAGGAAAGATGGGGGCGCCTGGGTGGCTCAGTTGGTTAAGCGACTGCCTTCGGCTCAGGTCATGATCCTGGAGTCCCTGGATCGAGTCCCGCATCGAGTCCCGCATCGGGCTCCCTGCTCGGCAGGGAGTCTGCTTCTCCCTCTGACCCTCCCCCCTCTCATGTGCTCTCTCTCATTCTCTCTCTCTCAAATAAATAAATAAAATCTTTAAAAAAAAGAAGAAGAAGGAAAGATGAAAATAAAGCTCAGTTGAAAAGAAGTAATTTCAATAAATATATTCTCTACTATGTACTTTAATAATAATTGATTAAGCAACATCCAAATTATAAAATTTTTCTGACGAAATAATTCCTAAATCCAAAGATCGACTTCAGGAGGTTATAAGTGATCAACAATATTTTGAAAGTTAAGCATCCCTAAGATGTTTACTGGTAATTATTCACAATTAAGCAAAGGAATGTTCTTTCTGCCCATTATGAATTAAACACTTATGAAACAGTAAAATTCATTCAATTACTTTTTTATTCAAAAAATATTTATTGAAGTTCTACTATGTACCAAGCATTCTTCTAGACACTGGAGGTACAGCAGTGAATAAGAGGGGGGAAAAATCTCAGCTAGAGAAATGGGAGAATAGAGCTTTTATTCCAGTAAAGGAAGACAAAATGTGAATAAAATATATGTATGTTTGATGGTGATAAGTACTATGGAGAAACACTACAGGAAAGGATGATGGGAAGTGCTGAGGGTGGCAGGATTTGAGGAGGAGGGGGGAGGGAGAATTGAACAATAATGCTAGCTTTTTTTGCAAATACCTAAAGGAAATAAGAGAGCAAGACATTGATATCCAGAGCAAAAGTATTTCAGGCAGAAGAAATAGCAAGTGCAAAAGCCCTGAGGCAGGGGTATGGTTGTCATTGTCAAGGAACATTGAGGAATATGTTATTTCTGAAGCAATGTGAAGCAAGAGAGAGTAAAGATGATCTCATAGAGGTAAAGGAATGAGATTAAAATTGTGTACATTCTTTTAGGCCATTGTAAGAATTTTGGCTTTTTCTCTAAGTTGGGAAGCTTTTGGAGAAATTTGAAAAGAATGACATGATCTGAGTTCCATTTCAACAGGATCGCTCTGGTTGTGATACTCAGGAAGACCGTCACAAGAAAGGAACAGTAGCATGGAAACCAGATAGAAGGTTATTATAATTATTCAAATAAGACATGATGATGGCTAGGACCTGAGTGGTAGCAGTGAAGGTAGTGGGAAGTGATCAGATTTGGGATGTATTTTGAAGGTAGAGTCAACAGGACTTATTGATTATATGTTGGGAGCTAGTATGAGAAAGAAGAATCAAGAAGAATCAAGTATGACACTGAGGATTTTGGTTGAGTTTGGTCAACTGAATCATTGACTCTAATTCCTCATGTCTCCCAGCATCAGTGTCCTTCTCATTACCTTAATACGGGCAGCATCTGTTTTCCCACACCTTGACCGTGGGCTCAACCACACACTTAACTTTGGCCAATGACATGCATGTAGAAGTGACTGCCTGCTGGTCCTGAGCCTAGGCCTCAAGAAGCCTTACACATTGTCTCTTGCCCTCTTATACCTCTGCCATCAGCATGGAAGAATATTTCCTGCCCTGCCTGCTTGTTCCAGAAAAA
Source organism: Mirounga leonina (assembly GCF_011800145.1). Taxonomy (NCBI): domain Eukaryota; kingdom Metazoa; phylum Chordata; class Mammalia; order Carnivora; family Phocidae; genus Mirounga; species Mirounga leonina. The sequence continues at coordinate 9,396,725 of NW_023270314.1, forward strand.
TAAGAAACAAGTGGAGTAGAGCTGCTCAGGTGACCCACAGATCTGCAGTAGGAAGCCAGGGCCGCCTTAGCCTCTGAAGCTTGAAGCCAAGGTGCCTAGGCAAGGCCAATCTAGATTAGCCAACTCCAAATCAGCCTTTAGATATAGGAGTATTAATAAATGATTATTGTTTTAAGCCTTTGAGAGTAGGATGGTTTGTTATGAAGCAATAGCGAACTGATACGCTGAACAACTTAATAGAGTTGTATTTACAAAAACAAGGAAGCCTACAAGAGAGGCAAGTTGGGGGGAAAAAATCAAAATCTTAGTCTTGAACATCCTAAGTTTGAGTTTCCCATTAGGCTTTAAAGTGGGGATTAAATAGAAATTGTACATATCAGGGAAGAAGTCTAGGCTAAAATATAAATTTAAGAGTCATAGGCACTTAGACATTATTTAAAGCCATAAGATTAATAAGATCTCCAAGGAAATGAATATAGCTAAAGAATAAGTGAAATCCGAGGCTTGGAACACTTCAACATAAAGAGGTTGAGGAAATGAGGAAGAACAAGCAAAGGAAACTGAATAGGAGCAGCCAGAGGTGCAGAAGGCCCCAAAAGAGGAGAATGTATGAAGCCTAGTGAATAAATTCATGTACAGAGTAAGAGAGCCATTGGACCAGTTGTATTGACAGGTGAAGTGAGAGGAAGACTGAAACATTACCATTAGGATCCTGCAACGTGAAGGTCTGATGATTTGACTAAGTTTTGGTAGAGTGGTGGGGGCAGAAATTTGGTTGGCATGAGGTCTAAAGAATGGGAGAAGAGGGACAAGGTCAGTATGTATAGATTGCTCTTTAACAACTCTTGCTACATAGGGAAACAGAAATGGGGCAATAGCAAGAGGGAGAAATGAGATTTTTAAAAGAGTATATTGGATTGTTGTTGTTTAATGGTGGAGAGAATAGCATTGTTTTTTTTCATAGGCTGATGAGAATGATCCAGAAGAAGATGAAAACTTAATGAAGGAGAGAGGCAGACAGTTGATAAACAGGAGAGAAGACAGCGTAGATGGAACAAGGACTAGAAGACAAGTAGTTTTGGATGGGAGCTTATGGAAAGCCTCTTGACTGCTTGTATTTTGTCAGTGAAATAGGAAGCAAGGTCAGCCAAGAGAGGGGATGGAGCAGCGATATGAGAGTTCAGAGAGGAGAAAGTATGACAAAATCTAAGAGTGGGAAAGTACATGGATCACATAAGGTCAGGCTGCATAAGCCCCACTTGGGGTGAATGATCACAAATTTAAAGTGAGACCAACCAGGGGTGCCTGGGTGGCTCAGCCGATTAGGCGTCTACTTTCAGCTCAGGTCATGATTCCAGGGTCCTCGGATGGAGCCCCGAGTCAGGCTCCCTGCTCTGCTTGTCCCTCTCCTTCTGCCTCTCCTCCAGCTTGTGCTCTCTCTGTCTCTGTCTCTGTCTCTCTCTCAAATAAATAAATAAAATCTTTTAAAAAATAATAAAAAAAATAAAGTGAGACCAACCACGGTTGTGTGTTTGTCTACAATCACATTCTGTTGCATGGTTATAGGCATAGGAAGACAGTACGGTTTACCCAGGTTGGGATTTTCCCCAACAAAACTCAGAAAACAAGAGCGCATGGGACAGCTGAGGATGTATGCATTACCACTATAATGACAGACCCTGGAATTTAAGCTGGAGAAGAGGGGAAACGTGTACAAAAGGCAGGTGAGGGAGAGTGATAAGAGGATACCAGGACTTTCGTGGTTGACGTCACTGAAGGGAGCTGCAGAGTTGGGCTGGTGGTGACAGGAAGTAGTTGTTCGAAACAGAACCCATGGAGAGGCTGCAGTTACTGGCAACAACAAAGTTGGGATATGCCTGAAAATGAAGAGCTGCACAAGGCTGGAGGACAGGGTGCATGGGGCAGAGGAGGGCAAGAGAATAAAGCCAGTGTATTCAAAAAATCATCTGGGCTCTGATGTTAAATTGCCAAGAATCCCATCAAGAGGAGTGTTAGAGAGAGAGCCGGTAGAATAAAAGATAAAATATTCCAGAAATTAAAATTAAAAGGTTTGGGGTTTCTGCAAAATATTTATTTCACACCTTAACTGAGCTCATAGTAAGTAGCATTCAAATTCCCCTATAAAACATTTAACAGGGATCCTAGAAGTATAGTAGAACTCTGTTAACCTACCTCCACTTAACCAACTTGCCAGGTTACCTGATGCTCCCCGGCTCCCTGGTGGAGCCCAGAGCAGCAGAAAGCCACGGGGCGGAGGCCACTCCCCAGCCAGCTCACTCAGCGCTGCTCCCATCAGTGGCGCTGGATGCTCGCCAGGAGGCAGCTATGTTTGCTCCCAGTTCCATTTATGCCGCTTAAACTTGTTTTTGTAGTTGCGTAATTGCATAATTTAATGAAATATCACATAAGTCCATGATGTTTGAATGCAAAAAGAGAGCCATGGCTTCTTTGAAAACCATGCTGAATGCTTTGGAAAGACTATAAAGGTGAGTCACTAAAAAAATACACTGTCAGATTAGATGTGAGTGAGACAATCACAAAGTATTTTTAAAGAATCATGAAAATGAAGGTGTCACTACCCAGGTTGCTGTGCCCATGTCTTAGATTATTGCTCTACTTGAAGAAGCTGAAGCAGAATTCACAGACAATAATTATGGGTGTGGTTGACGCAAGCAAGATGATGCAGAACTCCAACCGGGGGACACATACTCAAAATGAAGACAACGAGGTGAAGGCTGGTGAAGGAATATAAATGTATACGTTCTTAAGGTAAGTAAAATCTTTAAGGTGTCTTTTTAAAATAATTTCCTGCTTTAAACAACTTCTTCAATTAACCAATTTAACTACTGCCCTGATAGCATTAGATAAAGTCACATTCTGATGTTACTTTAAACTAGACCAAAATTTAGACAAGCAAACCAGAGAGATGAAAGGATTCATTCCTAAAGACAGTCCATTCTAAACACGGAAAGAACATTACCTGTTTGAACTGGGCAGTGACTTTGATCTTCATTGTTATTTGGGTAAAGTCCCGTACCATTACCAGAATGGGAACAACGTTACATGAGCATCAAGGCCACACACTTGTCTTTAAGGCAGGCTGCTCCTGAATTCCTAAATAGATGAGAATCTCTGCACTGAGGTTTCCCTTTGATTCCTTTCATATTAGAATAAGAGTTTTGGTGTGATGAATTATGTTGTAACTTTACATTCATCATTCACCAGGGTAGGCTGCATGAATGTGGTTGTGAAGAAAGTAAATAATTAAACTGACCTGCTCTTGTCCAGAAGGATCTATATCAGTGTGACACAGGAAATATAACTGTAATTAAGCTACTGCACAATTTGACCCAGTATTTCCACCCAAGTCCAGACTATGGGCTGAACGAGGCAATCCAGAGGACAGAAACAGAGGACCCTACGGGGCAAACATTGCCAGAGTAGTAAGGAACAGATGAGAAGCGTTCAGCATGGGAAAAGAGGAAAGCCATCTCTTTTGAACACTGTGACAGACTCTATATTTTAAGACTCCGAAGGAAACTAAAACTTTGCTGCAAATGGTAAGAAATGTCCTGTTAAAAGGAAATAGCCTTCTAAGTGGAACAAGATCACCATGAGATACACAGAAAAGGATAAAAAAAAATAATAACTTGTGTGATACAAAAAAGAAAACTGGAACCAAAACTCTTTGCTCAGCCACATTTAACTAAGGTTTCTGCACATTCTTTAAAGAGGATGATTGAAATTCTCATTTCATTATCATCATTAAAATTTACCGTATATGCTTAGACTGAGGTTAACCAAATACTACACTCTATAGAGTTTTCACCTCAGAGCATGAATTCAGTCAAAGTGAAATTTCAAAGTCAAAGAACCCTTCCAGGTCTTGTAGGAGCTGTGATTCAAGACTGATTTGTAGCCCTATTAACTACCGCAAGCAAAACTCTGGTACCCACTGCTGATAGCAACTCTTTCAGAACAATTCAGTGATATGCATCAGGTACTATAAATTCTTCATACCTATTCACCAAGAGATGCTACATCCAGGAACTTAGTCTATAGAAATGGAGAGTGAACAGGCATCTTATACACAAAGATTTAGAAACAATTCACATTAACAACTTTAGAGAAATGGTTAAGTCATACAGTGGTATATTTATATGTTATTGGGTCTTAATGGGACCAGAGAAGTAGCAAAGGGGCAACGCATACGTATTTAGGGGAGAATATTTGTTATTTTGAGAGTTGGGCCCTGAGTTCTTATTAACATAGAAACTCTTTCGTCATGGGAAAGAGGAGCAAGCTCGTCTGCCTAAAAGAGAGAGTCAAGTGACAGAAGTGAGTGAAATGGCCCATGTCTAAGAGATAATATGGAACAGTGGAAGTGGGGGTGAGGCTCACCGAAGAGCACTTACCTGGCTATAAAGACAACCAATCCGCAGCTCCATCTGATTGTATGTGGGAGTGTGCCCTTGTGTGGCTGGAAATGTTGCCATCTCTTCTGATTTTTTTCTGAAGGAGCTAACCGCCTGGGTTTTTTATGCTTTTTGTGTAATGGCCAATATTGTAAAGCACCACTTACAGCTCAAGGGCTGCCAAGGTGCCTTAGTGTGTGTGTGTGTGTGTGTGTGTGTGTGTGTGTGAAAGAGAGAGAGAGAGAGGGAGGGAAGAAGGCTATCTGAGGATAGCCTGGGTAGGCTGGGACTAGCCAGAGAGTAGGTAGCTAAACTGCCCTGCAAAAAAAGTTTAGGGCGCCTGGGTGGCTCAGTTGGTTAAACAACTGCCTTCAGCTCAGGTCATGATCCTGGAGTCCTGGGATCGAGTCCCACATCGGGCTCCCTGCTCAGCGGGGAGTCTGCTTCTCCCTCTGACCCTCCCCCCTCTCATGTGCTCTCTCTCATTCTCTCTCTCTCAAATAAATAAATAAAATCTTTAAAAAAAAAGTTTAATTTGGGGTTGAGGGAAAGAAGAAAAAAAGGGAGAGAGGAGAGGAAATCAGAAAGCAGCTAACATAGCAGTAGATGGGGTTAGGACTTAGAAGAACAAGGATTTTTAAAATATCCAATTCTTGGGCGTTGCACAAACCTTCAGCAAAGTATGCCATGTGCACAGATAGCCTGGATAATAGTATTAGGGGGAAAGAAAAGGACAGAAGCTCTTTGTTCTTCCACCTGGATTAACGTGGTCAAGGAAGAAGAGAACTATTTTATAAGTTGAGAGATAAATGAGTTTCAAGGCTTTAATAAAACCAGAAATCAGAGAGAGAGATACCATAAAAATATAATCCTCCAAGAAGTGCCAGAAATCATAGCTAGAGCATTGGACATGCCATGAGACAGAAATTAATGAGTGTATTAAGGTAACCTTACCTGCTATTCCTAGATCTCAATGGTTTAAAACAATAGAAATTTGTTTCTACTACACATCACAGTTCATTTGGTGATGGATAAGAGACTGGTAGCTCTGCTCCACACAGTTATTCAAAGTCTCAGGCTGACAGACAATGCGACACATGGATTCCAAGGTCACCCTGGGCATTCAGCTAGCTCTTAGTAGGAGAGAGAGAGTAGAGGACCATGCAAATTATTTCTATGATCCACATTCTCCTATCTGTAATTCAATCATATGGCCATCCCTAACTGTAAAGAAGGCTAAAAGTGTGATCTAGATGTATACCCAGGAGGAAAGAAAAACTAGGTTCTCTAATCCAGTTAATTCAAGCTAAGTTTGTTTAAATCTTAAAGAACTGGGTAACATGTAGATGGATGGATGGATGGATGGATGGATGGATGGATGGATGGATGGATGGAGATAAGGATATATAGATTTGGAGGAGAAACCCCAAATATTTGTGTTGTATTTATATGTCCATATTTGGAGGAAGTATATATATTCATACAAAAATGGGCAATTTGTATGCTTTGCCCCTTCTTAGTCTTCTCCCAGAACCTCTATGATGTTGCCATGGTTCACATGATCCTGCCTCCCCAGATAAGGATTGCCTAAATAGGGAAAATACCTTACCCATCCTAGACCAGTCAGTACCCCATTGAAGAGAGTTTGGAATTAAAGAGGAGGAGTTGCAGTTTGAGTTCTTGAATTAGGAAGTCCTGGAAGAGGCTGCTAGTGTCCACAGCAATAAGGTCGTAACTGGATACCTGAGAGCACATTTAACATTTCCCAGCCTCTAGTGGCAAATTGTGGTTAAGTGGTTTAGTTCAAATCAAAGGACTGAGAGTGGAAGTTAAGTATGCAACTTCTAGATTATCTCCTACTTGAAAGATAAGCTCTTTATCCTGAATTAGTGCTGCCCTGATTCCCTTCTATGAACTGGAAGCTCGGATACGCCCATGAACCAATTTCAACCAGGCAGACTCTGTCAATACTCCAGGGAATGGCAGAGCAAAAAGATGGAAGAAACCTAGAATCCAGAATGGCTGCACGGAGCAGACCTGCCCCATCACCCTGGAGAGAGACAGAAATACACTTCTTTTAAGCCACTGGATTTTGGAAGCTCTTTGGTGCAGCAGCTCAGCCATTACTGAAACTAATACAAAGGATATGAACTAGAGTAGCCACATGCATGTCCACACCTGAAAAAATCAGTGTCCAAGAGCAGAAAAACACCAAAAGGAAGCAAAGATAAGAAAACATTCTGTCTTAGAAAAATAAAAAGAGTAAATAGTACTGCTGCTTTTTCAATGACCAGAGCCCTTCTTTCTTGATGTTCTTGAATTTCATGGATGTCCTTTCAATAAATGTCCATTCTTGCTTGAGCTAATTTGAGCTTCTGCTGCTTATAGCTATAAAACCTCTAAGACTGTAAGAGGGCATGAGTTTCAACAGCAGCTCTGTCTGTGAGGTAGGTGTACAGGTCATTTTCTTCTTAAGTAGGCTCCACACCCAGCATGGAGCTTGAACTCATGACCCTGAGATCAAGACTTGAGCTGAGATCAAGATCAAGAGATCTGAGCCACCCAGGCACTCCAGTGTACATGTCATTTATTTATGTTTTCTTTAATTTCCCAAACATCTTATAATGAAAATACATTGCTTTTTTTTTTATAGGAGAAAGGTTATATTGAAAATTTTTTCTTGGGCGCCTGGGTGGCTCAGTCGTTAAGCGTCTGCCTTCGGCTCAGGTCATGATCCCAGAGTCCTGGGATCGAGTCCCACATCGGGCTCCCTGCTCGGCAGGAAGCCTGCTTCTCCCTCTCCCACTCCCCCTGCTTGTGTTCCTGCTCTCGCTATCTCTCTCTCTGTCAAATAAATAAATAAAATCTTAAAAAAAAAAAAGAAAGAAAATTTTTTCTACTACAAGAGGGGTTAAACAGGAAAAATAACCCCTCTAACAGAATTCTCTCTTAGCCATACTTCTTGTCTGGGTGTGCGAGATAATACATTAATAGTAATGATACTCTTCACCATATACCTATCATGGGCGAGACACCATTACTATGAATTTTTAATATGCAGATTTAAGAAACTGATTAAATAACTTCCCCAAGGTAAGCAAAATTATGCCCCCCTCCAAAATGTCCATATCCCTAATCTCTGGAATCTGCAGATATTTTAGGTGACGTAGCAAGAGAGAACTAAGGTTGCAGATGGAATTAAAGTTGCTAATCAGCTGGCCTCAAAATAGGGAGCTAATCCTGGATTAGCCAGGTAGACCCAGTGTATTCACAACAGTCCTTAAAAGTGGGGAAGGAAAGCCAAAGAAGAGTCAAGAGAAACAGATGTGATCACAGAAGCATGGTCAGGGTGATGCAATGTAAGGACTCCACCCACCACTGCTAGCTTGGAGGACAGAAGAAGGGGTCATGAGCCAAAAAATGCATTCAAAAATCTAGAAGCTGGACAAGGCAAAAAAAAAAAAAAAAGCAGATTCTCCCCTACAGTCTCCAGAAAGGAAGGCAGCCTTATCAGCACCTTGGTTTTAGCCTAGTGAGACCCATGCCAGACTTCCAACCTAGAAAACTGTTGTTCTAGCAGCTAAGGTTGTGATGGTGTTAGAGCAGTAATCTCACACTATTCACGTGAGATTGGTGCTTGTGGACATAGGGAGAAAAGAAAGCAAAACTCAAAAAAAATCTGAGGTGCAAGAAAATGCATCTGCCCATGTTGCTCAGACTGGCCTCTGAGAAGGTTTCCTAAAAGTGGTTAGAGGAAGTTGCAATTAGTGATTGAGGTATAGAAGGAAAGGCTGGTGTTTTATGCTGGGTGGACCCTGAGAAATAGTCGAGAATGTTAATACACTTTCTGGCAGATTAATCAGTTCTGAAAACCTTCAACAACCATATGACAGAGGAATAGATAGGTTTTATGGAGTCTGGGGAAAATCTGGCCTATAGATATTGTTATAGATATGTTAAATGAATTTTGAAAGTAGAAGTAGTTTGGAAGTTATATAATCCAATCTTCTTTTTCCAGTTTATTTATTTATGTATATTTTAACAGCTTTATTGAGGGATACTTGATATACAAAAACTGCATGTATTTAATGTCTGTAATTTGATGAGTTTGGACATATGGTAAAACCATCACCACAGTCGAGGTACTAGACATATCCATCCCCTTGTGCCCCTTTGTTTTTATTTTGGTTTGGGTTTGGGTTTGGGGATTGGGTTTTTTGGGAGGTGGGGGGAGGTTCTGGTAAGAACCCGTAACATAAGATCTATGTTCTCACTCAAACTTTTAAGTGCATAACACAGTGTTGTTAAGTATAAGCACAGTGTTATACAGGAAATCATTGAAACTTACATATCTCACAAACTGGAACTTTCTACCCATTGAACAACTCCCTATTTCTCCCTCCTCCCCAAACCTGGAAACCACCAGTCTACTCTCTGCTTCTATGGGTGTGACTATTTTAGATACTTCCTATAAGTGGAATCATACAGAATGTATCCTTCTGTGGTTGGCTTATTTCACTTAACGGAATGTTTCCCAGGTTCATTGTTGCTGTTGTATATGGCAGGACTTCCTTCTTTTTCAATGCTAAATAATATTCCACTGTGTATATATACCACAGAGGTATTTATACCTCATTTTCCAAAGAAAGGAAAATGCCACTCTTAGAATAAGGTAGGAATCTGAGTAGGAACATATAGTCCATAAGGATGGAACTTGACTGGCTATGCTCATGATTACATCCAGGACACAGGTACTCCATTCACACCTCTACAGGCCAAAGACTCCATTCTCTGGAGTCCATAGCCCCTTAACCCTTAAAGTTCTTCTCCTTTGGCTTCTAGGACCACACATTCTTGATCTTCCTACTTTTCTTGATGCTCCTCCGCTGTTTCTGTTTTTATCGTCTCTCCTTTCTGCTCACCACCTTAAGAGCCCACCAAGGGCTCTTTCCAGCCTGCGTGTTAGATGATGTCAAGTACAAAAGTGGGGAGAGAGTAGAGAGGGGGAGAATGGACTGGCCAATGGTGGTGTTTACCACTAGTATAAGCTCACTCCATCCACTCCAAAAACTAGGACATTGGATGAGAAGTCAGCACATGCAAAAGGGAGTGATTAAAATGAGACATAGGGGGTAAAGGCCCACCCCAAGCCTGATCATTTAGGATCTAAGGACAAGCTCCATTAGGCACAATGATTTTTTAATGGGGCAATAGTTGTAGTCTGGAGGATAAAAACCTGTTTGGGTTTCTGTCCATCCCATCTTCTCCCAGAACTGACTCCCTGCCCATAGGAAAGGGTCTCTGCAGTCATATTTAAACCGTCTTACCCTTCCATTCTGTCCACAGTCAATTAGACCAGGAATGGAAGCTGACTCACACTGGAGCAATCAGATTCTCTTTCCCAAGAATTTGAAATCTGAATTCAGAGGCAGTGAGTCTGTCTTTAGCTAAAATATAACATGTAAAACTCAGGAGTTCTAAAGTCCCCCTATTCCACCATGCAGATGGGTCAGTAGAAAAATCCCATCTGCAGATTTTGAAAATTAAAAAAAGGGAGTCCTGGAAAGTAGAATGAAACAGATGTGCAGAGAAGGCAACAGTGAAAACAGAGAGCAAATCCCGAGTCTTTCCGGTTACCAGCTCTTTTTGGAGGCCTACTGCATCCCTGCTCTTGGGTCCCATGAGCCATATGTAAGAAAGCTCCCCACCGCTTGCCAAGCTAACCCAAATGATTCAAATAATACAAAAATAAAGGTCAATAAAGTAAATGTTCAGGAATGGAAGATAAAGATAACAGTTGGTCAGTTTTTTATTACAAGGCTTCCTGAAAGGAGGCTCCATTTCAGTTTGCATGTCACATATCCCTTCTCCCCACATATCAGGTTTTGTCACACCTAACCTCAGTCCTCACGTAAAGGTGACCACAAGGAGATTGGCTCTGTCTATGCTGCTGGTTAGAAAGAGCACTATATTCAAAGTTGTTTAATTTAAAGCCAAGATGAAAAGGATGCCCGAATCAAGCTCAAAGTAAAATTGAATCCAGCTACTGTGCCCTTTTCCATATTCGAATATTTTTCTGAAAGTGAATTCTCCAGGGAAGAGGACATCACAAAGGAAACAGATGGTTATTTTAAGGCAAGTAGGAGACACTCCATATTGCCTCTCCCTCGCTCCTTCCTTTAACAGGGAGGATTTAAGCAGTTACGGCTAGTCCTCACACACATCTCAGCCATCCTGTTTATGCAATGCAATAGATAGACAGATAATTGTGCTACTGCAGGACAGAACAAGCAGCTGAATGTGGAATGGGACTCCGAAATGGAAACCTTGTCGGTTCGCGTTAGCGAATCATCACACGAAACAAATTGTTCACTTTTTGTTCAGTCCATTAGCTACAAGGATGAAGGGAATTGCTCTTCCAATACATAATATTCCAATTTCCTCTTTTCACTTAGCACCTCCCTTTCCTGCTTTACAAATAAAATGCATTTATATTCTGAACTTAATTTGTTCCCTCTGACCAGGACTTCATGTTCATTAGAGACAGCCCTAAGCAATTGCTCTCTGAAATGAAGCCTTGGGAATGCGGTACCTCTGACAGAGAAGAGGTTGGTTGGGCCTGCCTTTTAGTAGATGGACTGGTGACTAGAACATGCGCCCACCAACCATTCTGCCCTCTGGTTCAGTTTTTCTGCGATAGAGTTGTAGGCTGACCAGGAGCCAACTTGCCATGACACAATGAACTATGAATAATAGCTCGATCTGCTCAGTGTGTTTCTTCCACAAAGTTCCAACCTTTTATATTGTCTCATTAATTTAAACGGGTTTTTATCTTTTTATCCCCATTTCATAGATATAAATTTTGATGTCCAGAGAGAAATGCAAAACATCTCTGAGGTCACTGAATCGGTGAGTATTCATTGCTTTTGAATTTCCAGGTAGTGATTTAAGGCCATCATGCAAATGATCACAAGCCTAAGATTCACGTCTGAATGAGATTCAGTCAGTTCTATTAAAATCTGGTCAAATGAAAGTATGAAAAGTCACAGAAATAAAAACAATGACCCAGGGCACCTGGGTGGCTCAATCGTTACACTTCTGCCTTCGGCTCAAGTCATGATCCCAGGGTCCTGGGATCGAGCCCCGCATCGGGCTCCCTGCTCCGCGGGAGGCCTGCTTCTCTCTCTCTCCCACTCCCCCTGCTTGTGTTCCCTCTCTCGCTGTGTCTCTCTCTGTCAAATAAATAAATAAAACCTTTAATAATAATAATAATAATAATAATAATAATAATAATAATAAAATGAAAGCAATGACCTGAAACACTGGTATAGTACTTCTTTGGGCCATTAAGGTACAATGATTTCATCATCTAAAAGTGTGGGAAAAGCTGGAGATGTTTAAGTGTTGATAGATTTTAAAACAAGAAGGAAAGGAAATTAACCTTTGTGAAGTAATTTTTATGGTTAGACATATATACAAAATTAATTTTCATGATAATTCTGTAAACAACATATTCTCATTCCGATTTACAGAAAACAAAGCTGAAGCTCAGAAAGTGTCAGTATGTCCGTAGAGGTCACCCAGTGAATAGGCAGAAAAATCAGACTGTGTACTTCCATTTACCTGATTCCAGAGCCCATGTTCTCTTACTATACTCTGAGAATTTTATTTAGAGCGGCTCAATTCTACTGCAAACCAGATCCTCCTAACAGTTACAATAAAAACAAAAACAACAACGACAAAAAAAACAAAAACAAAAACTGGTACAAAAAAAGTCTTATCCAAGTATCTTAAGTTTAATTAGCCTTGATATTCTTTTTCCATGGAACAAATCAGTGGCCTACAGACTGAATCTCAAATAGTCACCTAGAACCCAATTAAACACTTCCCTTGAGCAATTTTGCCGGCCACATCTTACTGGAAGAAGTCATACCGTTCTCAGCGTTAGAGGAGGATAAACAGGTCAGACATCCCAGACTTCTATGGTACACACTAAACCAGAAGGATATAAATAATTCTTCTTCAGGAAGTTGTGATTTCCAAAACCAAGAGGAAAACTGTGAAAAAAAGCAAGTCTAAAATCTCCTGCCTCTCCTTTTGTGCTTTTATCCTGGGCCTCAGTGTTTTTTTGGCGTCAGAGGGGGCAGCAGAAAAATGAGAGCAAGGGAGGAGAGGCCATTTATTAGCTCACAGACCTGGAACGTCCAAAGATACATCTAGCTTCAGGTGCAGCTAAATCCATGAGCTTGACGATGCCATTAAGACATCGTCTCTATCTCTTGTTCTTGGTGCTACATTCCCGGCGTGGTGGCTCCTAGAAATTCCAGACTCACAAACTACCACCTTCCAGTCACAGAAGAAAGCAAGCAGCACGCCTCTTTCCCAATGGTTCCAGAAAAGGCCAGGATTTGACTTTAATTGGCCCATCTCAGGGCATGGCCCATCCCTGGGGTCAGCTGATCACCAATCAAACGTGCTGGAGTGGGCTGTGCTGATGACCTATACTTGCAGTAATCATTTGGCTGGGTGAATCAAATTATACTTTCCAATGCCACTTCAAATCAGGATTTCTATGTCTGCACTGGTTTTCAGCAGTAAGTATGACCCTGCAAGTTATTTTCTTTGATATTGACTGTACGTGGGAAAGGGAGGAATTTCGGCTTCTTTTAAATTCTGCTTAACAGGAAAGACCAAAAAGTTTTAGAGATTTGTGAGGAGGCTAATTAGGATCCATTCCAATTTAATGGCTAGGCTTTCACATTGAAATGGATAGGGGAGCATGTTCTGCCCTTGCAAGGTAGAGATTTTTCTTCCAAGTACCTATCTGATTTGGGGACCTCATTCTTTCATAATGCCATGTGCCATGACCAATCAGCTGTAATGATCAAAAGGAAGTTTGCCTTAATCAATCCCAATAACAAATAACTGCTATAGTGGCAAACCTAATGTGTTCTTCACTTCAAATTCACTTGCCAATAATTGGCCTCATTAATGCCTGTGAAGTTAGCTGTTCACTAAAATTGGGCAAGCTGTACATTAGATGTGTTCAGTGGTTTTCAACCCTTTGGGAATAATAGACCTACTGAATCAGCATCTTGCTAGTTCCATGAAAATTAACAAGCTAAAAAGTAAAGAGACTGCAAGGGATCTGGAAGGAGTGAAGGAGGCACCAGGAAATTCCCACCACCTTCCTATAATGAATAGTATCTTTCTCAACCTAAAAATGGGGGCTAGGTTTGCATCTTTTTTAAAAGATTTTATTTTGACAGAAAATGAACTTGATTTCTTTGTGCCACGAGCTTCCAAATCACCCTACCCACATCTGTCAGATGTTTTCGTTGTTCAATTATAACAAGTGTACCCAGACTGGATTATGAGAATGCTGTCTGCCGTCACCATAACCACAGATGCCCTCGGGTTGAACATCCGGCTCACTGTGATCTTCCCCGAGAAAGAACTACACACCCAGCTGCTGCACCAGACCCATCTTCTTGGGGAGAGGAAGAAATCACAGTAAGTGAACCTTTCTGGGGTATCTGAAATATGCATCTGGGGAGATGGAAGGCAGCAAGAAGAATGGAAATAGACAACTGATTCACTTACGCTTACAGGGTCCATTCCCACAGAAATGGCTGGATGGCACGGTGAACACAACTATTCAGCGTGCCTGGAGGTGTGGGAGCTTTTTTGTCCTGAATTACCCTAAACGTCAGCACCACCAATGGTCACCAATAATGCCTCATTTTCTACTTCATTTTTGCCTATGCAGCTAATATTTGTGAGTCACAAGGAAAAAAAAAATCGCTGGCTTTTTAGCCTTAAAAGCTGGCCAGAGAAATTTTAACATGATGTTGCTTTGTCAAAGGAGGCTTTAAGTATTTGCAAAAGACACAGGATATCATTGGATACCTGCTTCTCTGGTCAGATGATAACCCAGGTACCAGTTATTCCAGTTCCTCGTTTTTCATCTGACAGTTCTAATTCACCCACTCAACTTAGTAACTTACTTAATTACAACTAGTTTTAATAATGTCCACCATGATCCAGCAAGATACTGTATTGCAATGGCCTCCTAATTGGTTTGACCCCACCCTCCCATCCCCCTTCAATTCATTTCTTTTTCTTTATTTCTTTTTTTTTATTATTTATTTGTCAGAGAGAGAGAGAGAGAGTGCACAAGCAGGGGGAATGGGAGAGGGAGAAGCAGACTCCCCGCTAAGTAGGGAGCCTGATGTGGGACTCGATCCCAGGGCCCTGGGATCATGACCTGAGCCGAAGGCAGCCGTTTAACGACTGAGCCACCCAGGCATCCCCCCCTCAATTCATTTCCACGCCGCAGCCTGGGTAACCTCTTAAAAATGTAAATCAGATCTTGTCACTGTCTTGCTAGGGCTCTCCAGTGACTTTCCACCCCATTTAGAACATCCCTGACCCCCTCGGGGTACCTGGGTGGCAGTCTTTTAAGCAGCCCACTCCTGGTGTCTGCCTCAGGTCGTGACCTCAGGGTCATGAGATCAAGCTCCGTGTTGGGCTCCGTGTTGGGCTCTGCACTCAGCGGGGAGTCTGCTTAGGACTCTCTCCCTCTCCCTCTGCCTCTGCCCCTCCCACTTGTTCTCTTTCTCTCTCTAAAATAAATAAATATACTGACCCCCCTCTAGAACCCTGTATTATCTCATCCTTGCCTCCCAGGCTGCCCTCTTAAAGCCTTCCACTGGCTTTGATCTTACTGTCCCCTCTTCCAGAAACAGTCTTTCCATGGGTCTCTTCATGCCTGGCTTCTTCTCATCCCATGGTTCTTAGTCAAATGCCATCTGCTCAGAAAAGCTTTCCCTGGCTACCTTACTCCTTCCCCCAGCCCATTGCTCCTTATCCCTCCAATTATTTTCTTCATAAAATTTGCCGTGGTCTCAAATAATCTGTTGTGGGGTTTTTTGCTTTTTTTTTTTTTTTTTTTTTGGCCTGTATCTGTCCACCAGAATGTAAGTTCAAAGTGGGCATAGCTTCTTGGCCTTATTTAGCTCTATATCCTCAGTGTCTAGAAAAGTGTCTCATACAGTCCCTGATATGGTCTAAGCCCCTGAATAAATGTTTTGAGACCCCAAGTCATATTATAAAGAATCACCATTTCATGTTCCAGAACTGGTTTCTTTTGAACACATGCACATCTAATATTAGAAGAAGCAGTATCTCACTATTAATTCTCTTGCCTCTTCCCAGAATATGGCAATCTGCATAAGAATCATTTCCCAAAATAAGAGAATGCCTTTGGAAATTGAAGAAGAAGAAAAAAAAGAAAAAAAGAAAAAAAACCAAAAAACTCAGACACACTAGAGAACTCCGGGCTGTTTTCTTTTTCATTATAAGTAAGACAAGGTTCATGAGAGTAAGCATCAGTGCTTGATTCTTTAGAAGTTGAAAATTAGATCAAATGAATTGGAGGACAACTACATCGTGTGTTAGTGCTTTCTTTCTCGAATGAAGAAAATGAGATGTTGTGAGCCATGACTCCATTTGAAAATGAAACGGTGTATTTCTATTTGCTTCCACGTTAAAGCACACTGTTTTTTCATTTTAGACTTTTCATGTTGGTAAATGTCGCAATACTTTACATTCATTAGGCACAGGCCCATTTACTATGTACAAGCAAGACAAACACAGATATATCATCCCCATAAAGCATCATTTCTAAATTACACAGTAAATAAATGAGACTAAGCCAGAAACCCAAGTTCCACAACCCTTCCCACCAATGTAAAAAAAAAAAAAATTAACAACCTTGGGTCAAAGTTCCCTACTTTAAAACATGTAATTTATGGGGCGCCTGGGTGGCTTAGTTGGTTAAGTGTCTGCCTTCAGCTCAGGTCATGATCCCAGGGTCCTGGGATCGAGTCCCACTTCAGGCTCCCTGCTCAGCAGAGTCTGCCCCTCCCCCTGCCCATGCTCTCTCTCTCTCTTTTTCTCTCTCTTTCTCACTCTTAAATAAATAAAGTCTAAAAAAAAAAAGATGGAATTTATGAATAATCCATTGAGCTCTCATTATACAAAATAAACTGATCATCCAAGAATATATTGGATGCCTGACCCTAATTCGTAACAGACAAAAATGCTTAAAAAAAAAAAAAAACTGGACTAATCAGATTCTGGCTGTCTTTTGCTAATTTGTGATGCATAAAAACCTGGTCTTACTAGGAATCTCTTGTTGATTTCTGATTAGCTGGTTATAGAAGTTAGCAGCAAAGTCAAAATAAAGTAGCAATTCACAATGAGACAACAGTGAGCAAGTGTCTTCAAATTTATAATTGTCCTTGATTCTATTTAATTTGGCTTTAAGTCATGAGTCATAATGGTTACACAGAACAGGTATCAAATATGATGAGAAGCTAGCTGTGATTATCTTGTACTATTTCCATTTGGGGACTTTTTCTGCCAACACTTTTCCTATGATGGCTATTAAATTTTATAGGATTTTTTTCCCACCATTAGTTGTAATGGCATTTCCATGTTAAATGCTCACAACAAATGAAAACCATGATTCCATTGTTTCACATGGTGAAAACCATCGTTACTGCTATTCCAAATGGAGATCAAATCTAAAAAGAATCAAGTAATTCCTCCACGGTGTATGATACCTATATAAACTCTGTGGGAAAGCCTGTTTACTTTGCAACTCTTCTATTTTTGAAACAACATAGATTTTGCACATATTAAAAAAAAAACCTGAAGATGCCCCTGTAAGCCAAATCAGAAGATAGCTCAAATGTTATTTTTGTTGGGGGAATTTGTTCACAATTAAATATAATTCTTCTTTCAGTCCACTTAACTGAAAACCTCCCCTTTCACGGGGATAGAAGGGAAAAACCCGATGGCTCCTTAGGGGTTTTCTTTAAGGGCGGGTATAGCAACACCAAATTACAAAAACAACACAGAAGGCAGACATTGCTTAGCCAATTTTCTTCTTTGAGAAAATTCAGGAACTAGTTCTGGAAATTTCTGGATTTATTGTTCTGGGTTATTGTTCTAGATTAGTATTTAAAAGTAAATAATTACTCAGGGTCATCTAGATCTAGCAAAACAAGATATAAGAAACTATTTGGGGATCTATAAAATTATTGAAATATACAACTGCTAGATCATTCTAGACCCTTTTGGTTCAGCTAACTCATCACTTCTCTACCACCAAGAATTTTTCAAGGCACTATCTCTTTCATCTAAAATAGCATTTAAGTTGCATGACTCTCACATTCTGTCTACCAAATCCCTTTCCAAAACTCAGTTGTTCTGAGAATCCTTCAGAAATGAAAGATCCTCATTAGTTAAGGAAGCACCATTCAAACCTCTGATTTATTTTCATTTTACCTCTCTCTACTGCATATTTTCACTCTTTTCATGTTCTTCCTGCATATATCTAGTCCAAAAATTTCTGACTCATAATGGGCCCATGTGAGTATCAATTAGTTTGAAATTATATGCAATTTGTTATTAAACGAACATCTTAGAAATTGTGTCATTATTTTAGAACTGTTAACTTAAAAATTATTTGGTCATCTTTTTCTTCTCTACTTTTTCCCAGCCCCTCCACCCAGCATTCTGTATGACGAACAGAGAGTGAGAGGAACAGTGGTTGTGTTTGTTGAGAGAATCAGAAGAAGAAATTTATTCACTCCTTCAGCAGTTTTTTATTTGTTCACTTAATCACCTGATGATACCTCTTATGGCAAAGATGACCAGAGATTTGTGGTGTATCACTACTGTTTGCCCAAATTTGCCCAAACTTTGGGCAAAGTGGACACACCCTCAGAGATCTGGCTTGGATTGGGGCTGTACCATTGGCAGCCCTTGATCACAAACCAAATCCTACTTAGTGATAAACATTAGTTTTGATAAGTATTAGTTTCCCATCTCTGACTACACACAAATCCACCACGCTGAACTCCTTAGTGATCTGAAAGTGGGATGCAACGGGCTATACATGTTAGTGCACACCGACTGTGCCTATCACCTAACCTCTCCGAGACTCAATTTCCACATCTCTGAAATCAAAGCTCTACGTTATTATTGTTCTCTAAGAGAAATGGGCTAAACACCTGAGCGTGATAATTCACTTTATTCCAGCATAAAATTCATAGTCCCAAGATTTTTTTGCCTACCGTTTAGTCTTTCCTAATGCCCCCCCTCTGGAAGTATTTTCTTCCAAAATTCTTTGGAAAGCATGCCACCCCTCAGTTTCTACACAGTCAATGCCACCTATCTGTTCCATTTGTAAGATATTCTCTTCTCTTACATTGTATAAATACTCAATCTAAAACCCATTCCAACTAGTGTGTTCAACTAGTTTTCCTTTTTGGAACAGAATACTGAATCCTTTGTTAACATGAAGGGAGTTCCACACAATTCTGGGTTTATCTCAAATAATGCTGTGGAAACACTGAGACTATAAAAACAGTTTCACTGCTATTTTCATTTTATCTAATGAACACAGAGGAAATGCTCAGATCTGAGAAGGAAAAAGTAATAAGCTAGAATCATAAGAGGGCTATTTGTTACAAATTTTAAAGAGCTGCAGTTTGATTAAGGACACCAAGTAGGAATGTCAAATCTATTGAAGACGTTTAAACAGGTTACAATATTTCAAACAATGAGCGGTTATCTGTCATTGGGTTCCTTACGGTGTTTCACACATTAACACAGCAGATTACATGTAGATAGAGATATACAGAATTGCATGCTTACTAGCCAAGCCATGACACAGAAAGTTATCAGTGTTATATGACGTTGACTGAATTACTACGAAGCCCCAAAAAGATCATGTTGGCAATGACACTGGTCCCAGGCATCAAATCCCCAGATACTGGTTCATTTTGTTCAAGGCATCACACACTGTGTTCAAATCACTGCGAAGGTCCTGCACCACATTTTCAATACTTCGGGTGTCTTTCAGAATTTCAATACTCTGTGTGTAGGGATTGAAGTACACAGAGAAAGGACGCGTAATTGATTTTGCAAAGTCCCTGCAAAAGAAACGGAGATAGAAGGATATGCGATCAACTCTCATTGGTAGAGGAAATACAGAGAGACGGAAGGAACAGCCAGAAAAAATAAAAATTTTTTTCTGGAGATGGAAGAAAAACAAGTCTACCTCATCTTTTCTTTGGCTTCTTCAAAACTTTCTGAAACAAAGTAGGCTTCCTGGAAAGTGGTGATAAGGCATTCCTGTAAGCAAGTTGTCTTTGGGTCAAAGGCTTTCACACATGCCTTGTCAGAAAGAGCATGCTGCAAAACATACCACAAAACCTGTTAAACTCCACAATGAGACTTCCAAAGTGCCATGATGTCACGTTTCTACAGCACAGCTCAGTATTTTTATAGAACTGCTCAGTTACTAGTCTGCCATGAAATATGGTACTCTCCCATATGCAGGGTAAATTGAGTGTTTGGGGTTTTGTTTACTTTTGTTCAAGTCTGTTAGAAGCTGAGGGGGGAAAAATGAGATTATGGTATTATTTTATTTATCATCAGACAAATTCATATGGAAGGACAGTTCAGAGCTATATCCCAAAAGAAATGGAATTTTAAATCTATGCTATGAATAGAAGCAAGGAGGGAGCATAAATATGGCCCTCAATTTATTGCCATAAGCAATGTACTGAAATTTCACTTAAATGGCAGAAGTAATAATCACCTGCGTGGAAAGGTAATTGGGGCTCTGACTGAACTATTTGTGGCCTCATCACGAGACATTTTGAGGCCAGGTACTGTGTATCAACAGAGTCTGGAGTGGGCTTGTATATTTAAGGATACTGGCAAAGCTTACCCTTTCAGTAAGTATAGGAGAGCAAAATACCGCAGATAAATATTGTCAGGTGGGCAAAAAGAACTAATATTAATAGTTACAGTTATGCGCAGAGCAGGCGTTAGGAAAACAGGGAGGCCGGTGTAATTACCCTTTGAACCATCATTAGCTCCATTCAACTCACTACATGACTGGCACTGAAAGCAGCAAGGAACCATGAATGATTGTCTTCTCAAGATAAATTCAGTGATGCCAAAGGTGAGTGGTCACTCCCCGCCACATACCACCTGCCTATTTATAGGCTCTAATGGTTCTCAAGCCTCATGTGCATAAGAATGACTGAAGAGCTTGTGAAAAAAATGCAAATACCTGGGCCTCAATTTTATTTAGCGGGTCTGGGTGAATCCCAGAAATCTGCACGTTAGAGGCATCCACGGTGACGCGAGTGGTTGTGAGTCTATTTTGAGAAATACTCCTCTAGATTCTGTGTTTTCCTTAAAGGGGGGAGAGGGGCGGACTGAGAGAAGGGGCAGCAGGAACTGCCTTGAACTGAGAGAAAAGGGGCTCCACTCCAGACATTTCTGCTGTCACACTGGGTCACCCAGCCATGGTGTTTCACCTCTCTGTGCCTCTGTTTCCTTAACTGTAAATGAGAGGATTGGGCTGGATGATTTCTGAAGACACTGCATTCCAGCCTCTGGGTTCCACCCAAAGCACTTTTCTACCTTTCAGTGTAAGAGGTAGATTGCTAAGGTTACCAGGAGAAATGCTACAAGCCTTTCCTGTTCCAATTCTTGGTATATTCCCCAACAATTTCAAAATGCATGGGATGATTTGCAGCCTTCCATGAATAAGGGTGTGGTTCCCTAAGCTTGAAAATACAACTGCAAACCCAAGGACTAACATGTTTGAGAAAGGGCACGCGGCCCTACCCAGCATGTGATTTGCTTTCCCGCCAAGTTGTGCTGTCCCCATCGATGCATGTATGAATCAGGGAACCCAGAGGGCCTCAGGGACTGAACTAATTCTTTTTGGCCCACAGAACAACTTCATTAGAAGCAGAAGGTCACTACACCTGCAAATGCATTTGTGCTAGATTCAATCCAGTGCAGTAAACATCGGGGGATTTGGGTTCCACATGACTAATAATTCTGTCCACATTTTAAAAACAACTTCACAGTTTCAAGAAACAAATGTCCTTTTCGGAGAGCTGGGGCTCCTCTGCGAAGAACAGGCCTCCTACTGACTTGCTGTGGTTTTCAGAATTAGAAGCGGCTTTCTTCACGGCCACGTACTCGGGGCGTGCTTGACTTCGGTACGTTATTCTAGGGGTGCGCTCCCCAACCAGCACATATGAAAGGAAAGGCAGTGACTGACTCCGTGTCCTTGATCTTTCTATTTTCTCAGCCTCGCAATCAGGGGCAGCTGGACAGCCTGTGAGAACATTTAGACTGCTGCTCCCTCAGGCAGGGGATCACTGCTGAGCCAGACTTTGCACAGAGTCGATACAAGCACAGGAAGGAGGTGAAAGTCATCTGCTTGGGTCTGAAATGTTTGGATGGGCCATGAGCAGTGCTGGCGGCCACCATGTGTAACAGAGGCCTCCCGAGTGTGTGTAGACAGTAACAGAGAACGGAAATCGGTGTAGCTGTAGAAAGAATTGTCACGTGACATCCCACTGGATACTCAGGTGAGCCCAGGTCGTCATTTTAACTAGTAAAGGGGAGGAGAGTGGACCAAGAAAGAGCCCAGAGGGCAGAGTGCTCTGCCCCAGATTTCAAGGACAGTCGGTGGATTCACAGCATAAAACTTGAGGCAAAGACCATCAGGCAATGCATTTCACACTTGCCTAATGTAATATTCCAAGGAAAAACTGGGAGCTGCTTGTTGCAAGCTCTCAACAAGGCAGTCTATCCTCAAGAGCCTGCTGTGTCCAACATGCTAATGACCTACTGGGGACCTCTCCCTCCACGGGGTATGGGATCAGGGCTGCTCCTTGGCTATTACAAAAGGCAATCATAGTGGTACCCCAGTATTAGCCTGGAGAATGACAAGAGCCTGGAGTTCGGGGGGCAACTGGTGAGTGAGGCCGACAAATGAGGTGGTGCTCACACCTGTAAGTGGTCTCATTTACCTGACAGGGAGTTTTTCTGTGGGATGCCTGCCGGGAACATGCATGCAGCTATGAGGTTCCCTGAATACTAACGTGTGGCCCCAAGGCTATGAAATAGCATCCATGTCTCCACTGATGCCCCAGGGGGTGAAGCCCTATTGAGTCTGTTCTCAACTCTTGTCCACATCTCTCTCTCAGCTGCCTCGGCTTGAGGGAGCAGCTTCCATGCCCTTCCCTCTACGTCCACAGTGGATTCTCTGCAAACAGCGAGCCACACTGCTTGATGTCCCCAGGGAACTCTGTGATGACTACTTCCCAAAGTGTTAACAGTCTGACATCCTGAAGTCTGCAAGAATTCATCCAACTTCGGCAGACAGAGGCTTTATAAGGCTAAGAGAATGTGGCTGACAGTCTTTTAGTCTTAAGCCATTTTAAAATTTCAGGAATGCTTGAGAATCACCTGCCCTCATCTGAAGACTTTCTAAAAGGACTATTTTGGATTTACCCAGAGTGCTAAAGACGAAGTACGCAGGACTGGGAGCTGTGATACCTGGGTCCTAAACATAGTTGTCCCAGAGGCATGATATCAAAGGAGTGAAACTTCCCCATGCTGGGACAGAGTTTCCTCTTTAATAAACTGAAAAGATTGATCTGCATGAATTCTAAAGCTCTCCTTGCCGTATTGTTTGAAAAGGGCCCACATATACACTGCACTGCTTGGCATCCCCTCCCTCTGCCCCCAGTGGTACAAATTGGCCATGGCAGGCTTTCCCACTGGCCTCAGCATGGCCTTTCCCCCACCTTCCCAACAGAGGTGGCCATTAGCAATTAATTGGCTTCAGTGCACAAATTAAGGCTTATTTGCCATTCTAGCCTTTTAAATACAAAAATCTTTTTTCAACATCAAGTTGCCCAGAACCCAATTGTTATCTGAAGTTTCTACATGACTTGGGGCAAGTTATTCCACCTCTGTAAGCCTATTCTAGTATTCATCTGGAAAACGGGAATACTAATAGTATCTATAACCCAGGGTTGTGATAAGAATTAAACGAGGGGCACCTGAGTGGCTCAGTCAGTTGAGTGGCCAACTCTTGATTTCAGCTCAGGTCGTGATCTCAGGGTTGAGATCGAGTCCCACATGGAGCCCCGTGCTCCACAGGGAGTCTGCTTTTCCCTCTCTCCGTCTCCCTCTGCCCATCCGCCCAATTGCACTCTCTCTCTAAAACAAATAAATAAGTCTTTAAAAAAAAGAAAAGAATTAAACGAGGTGATGCATACAAAGTGCCTGGCACATGGGGAGTGCCCAGTATACTAAGTGATTATTGCCAATTCAGTCTGGAGATGATGTTTGGTGGACACAGGCATTCAGCCACACCTGTCACCACTGACGCAGCTCTTCCCCTCCCCACCCCCCCGGGGTCCAGAACCCACAGAGAAAGAAACATGGCCCTCGCTATAAGGCTTCCAGGTTTTAGACTGCAACAGTGCCTGCCCTAAGTTCAATTTAAAATCTTCCTTCCTCCCAGCCACCTGCCTTTGCAGACACAGAGTTACTATCTCAACTATTCTCCACGTAAATCCTGTGATCCTCACCCTCTATATTAGGACTGGTTTAAGTTGGGAAAACACTCAAGTGTCAAGTCAGGTTTAGAGGTAGTTTGGGCCCTAGATTCTGAATAAGAATTTGCAACACTCCTACGTTCACACTGCAATCATCTTTTCCCCTGTCAGAACTGCAAATATATACATTTGTATATGTACATATGCATGTATGTAGATAATATTTTTTGAACTTCCCTCAAATGTCCCTCCTGCTAACCAAATACAAAGTGGCATTGACATCCCTATTGCTCAGTTGGTTGATAATGGCATCGCACCTTTTTTTTTTTTAAATCAGTGATGTTGCAAGTTTTATCAATTTGAATAAGTTGCAGGGGCAAGGGAAAAAACTCCCTCTTCAAACAATCTCTTCATAAAGGCCAAAGACCTGTTTCCAGCTCCCTATGCTCCAGAGTTTGCTCTGTCTTTACTAACAGTGCTGGTTTCAGGCAAAGGTGGGGGGGGGGGGGGGGGGGGGGGGGGGGAAGGGAGGTGTGAGCCATCTGTGCAGGGGAAATGTGGGGGAGCTCTGCAGCAGTGAGTCCTAACTCTAGCCACACTGGTGACAGGACCCGCAGGTGCCTCCAGCCTCTTCTGTACAGCCTGGCAGGAATTCTGACCACTGGACAGAGTTGCTGCAAGTGGCAGTAAACATGAATAATTGTAATAAATACAAGTCTGTTGGGTGAATGCTGATTAAGCTATTTTAAAAAGCAGTATGATTAAGTCCCTGTGCAAGGAGATCCTAAAACTAGAGCTGAAAAATAATAATAATTAAAAATTGTAAAACCATCAGCTTTGTCAAAACCTGAAAAGCAGAACGGATGGATTTATATGTACTATTTCAGTGACTACTATGGGGTAGGTGCTAAGGCTGTTTACCAAAAAAAATCTAATCCACGCCCTTAAGGAAATAAAGAACTAGACTCTGCCCATAAAAAAAGGAGAAATTGCCTTTTTGCTTTTAAGATGGATTAACTTTTTGGGATAAGATTCAGCCAATTCATCAATTAGCAATCATTTCCTTACCACCACCATGAACAAACTTCACTGTTACTTGTCCATGAGTTTTGGATTCAACAGATACCCATATCAACCACTTTCTTAGAACTTCCCTACTAGAGACTCCAAGTTCCTTGAAACCTTAGGCCTTTAGTTGTGGGTTTGTTGAACAAAGTGAATAAATAAATGAGTGAGACACATAATGTAGGGTCTCATAAATAAAAATGAGACACATATAGTAGGGTCAACTCTGAGATAGAAAAAACGTAAAAGACACATGCTGACTATGGGTAAACAGCAATTGATTATCCTACTTTCAGCCTTTTTTTTAAAGTCAGACTTCCAGATGAGTTAGCTCATTATCAACTGCTCCCCAGAGTGATGAAGGTATGGTAGAGTCCCTACCCAAACACACTTTGGGAATTCCTGAAAGTACATCACAGAACAGAGAAGAGAGAGAGCAACCATTGATGAGGTTAAAAGAAGTCTTTGTGGCTATCAGATGTAGCTTGTACAAGCTTTTCCATATTTATTTTGTTTCTCTCTCCAAAGATTGTCAAAAAACAAGCATTGTAATCATTGAAAGAGTAAGAGGGAGAATGAAAGTTATCCTCCAAACTATAGAAACACCCCTTGGGGGTACTGGGCCAGCTCTGAAGTACAACATCTATGCCCAGGAAAATTTAGCCCCTTAAAGCACAAATTTTAAAACGTGTTCTGTTCAAGGAGAGAAGGTGAATCATGGATATTTAGGTAAAAGTAATAAAGACTACACCAAAACCTCTAATGACTTAGCTGGGACCTACATTTGGGTTGCAGTTTGAAACAAGAGATGTTTCACTGCAAAAAGTAACTCCTTTCAAAATTGTAAGCGTGTTTTACATATGAATTTTTATAATGCTACCAATTTTAAGTTATCCCCTCATCCTGTGTTCAGGATTATCATGTGTCCATTCTAACAGAAGTTAGGCAGAAGTACTCAGAAGCTGTGAGAGGGTTCTGGACACTTGCCCAGAGCGGGGAGGAGATGAGTGGAGGGAAGCGGGTATGGAAAGCATCCTGTGTTATGTATTCTCTGTGAGTAATCAGAAGATACTTCTCATTGCAAGAATTTCTGAATGGTAAAAATGGTCCAAAGTAGCAATCTTTGGGATGCTGGAGTGTAGAAATTTGAGAATGGAAGAATGCTAATGACTAGAGGTGATGGACCAGAACAAGATTCACGGCCGACAATGCCCTTTGGTGAACACAGCCCTAGCTGATTTCCATTTTCAGACGTTTCTGTCCACACTCATAGGAACAAAAACAACAGATTCACCCCAGTGCTGCCTATACATGCCCCATTAACCCGATTAGAGGACCCTGTCGAAAGTTGGGGCAATGAGAGAGATTTGTTTCTTTTGTTTCTGGTGTCATTTACAAACCTTCTGAGGAGAATGTAAATAGATATAGCTCATGAGATAAATCATTTTCTAATTCTTTTTTCATGGAAATCAAGAAGCACTCTACAAAAGGCATGGGTCTTACAAAGATATGACATCATGCTATTGCTGTGGGCTTTGGCCACTGTACTGAAATTAACCCCAAGTGGCCTTTTGTTGTTGTGGAGAACTTCGTTAAAAAGAAAAAAAAAATTACCACATTACATCAGGCTTTTGTCATGCGAAATGTTATCATCTACTCCAGCCACGTGAAGCCTCAGGTAGCTCCCTAAACGGGCCAGGATTTGACAAGAGCACACATGCTGCTGTCCACTCACTGTTCTGTGCATCTCATCCTCTCCTCACTCATCCTTTCCACTCCTCAAGAATCAGCTCGGGCAGCAAGGCCCTCGTCAGGAGCCTTCCCCAGCACGACCTAGCAGGTGCCAGGCCCACATGTCACACTTTGCATTATCTGATTGGCTGTTTATCCCTTGCACTAGAAAGTAAACCCTCTGATAACAGGGACCCCAGACAGTACAGCCTGCTGGTTAAGGGCTGGAACCCTGCAGGGTAGGCCACCTGGACTTGGGTCCAGCTCCAGCACTTACTAGCTGTGTGACCTTGGGCAAGCTCCTTAATGTCTTTATGCTTCAGTTTTCTCATCTGTGAGATATTATTATATTATTACTAAATACTGCTTATCTCACTGGGTAGTTATGAGAAATAAGTGAGTTAATATGTTTAAAGCACCTACAATACTAATTGAGGTCTGCTTAAGTGTCCACTGAGGTCGCCATTATGTCCTCCTCCCCCTCCCCCTTCCCCTCCTTCTCCTTCTCCATCATTTATATCCCCAGTGACTGGCACAGTACATGGCACATAGTAGGTACTCAATCAAATGTTTGAGGAATTAATGAATGAATGAATGGAATCATAAAATGAATACTCAATTAAGACTACCTACACTGTACCTTTCAAGAATATAAACAACCAAAAAGTTCCAATAATCATCTATTTCCCAACTATATTATATAAGGATAATCAATACCCCAAATAACAACCTTAGGGTAGTCAATAATCCTGATCTTAGTCTGGGTAATCAAAGAAAGATTAAATTATCATCAGTACCATTTCCAGATTATACATCTCACTGCATTCTAAATTCATCAAAACTTGCTATCCTCCAGCAGTACAGATAGCAATTCTTAAGTAACCAGGATACTTAAATTAGCAAATGATCCAGGCCCCAACGTTTCTGAATAAATGACCATTTGCTGTATTTTAAGACCAAAAAAAAAAAATAGCATTCTTTAGGCATCGCTACACATATTAGCTACCTCTCTGAACGTAGGTTTATTTAGGGTTTTTTTCCAAATTGTATATTGTTTTAATACACATTAATTTTGAAGAAGCTAAAATAATCCCAAATTCCCCTTTGAGGAGTAAATTCTAGGGTGTCCATGGGAGCCATGGGGATAACAGAAATGAAAATAGCCACGCCATCCTTACAAGGAAATTTCAATCAGAGGATCACTGCTAACTTGCTGCCCACTTTTCAGCACTAAATTTAGGCCAGTCATATGTTACCCAACATTTGAGCATATATTTGTCATTCCTGTTGATCTGTGCACATGGCTGCTCATCCATCTGAGTCACGCCACGAACCTAGAAAGGCATGACCCATTTTCAGAAGTGCAAAAACTTAGGTCAGCACCCACATCTGAGGTGCCAAATCTTCTCTATTAAATATTTATGGTATGAGTAGAACTGCTCAGACAAACAAATCAATATTTCCATGACCTTGAACCAGTTTGCCTGGGAAGGATATTTTCATTCACAGCTTCATACCTTTAATTCTCCAATGGAGGAAAGGAGTCCTGCTCCATATGCCCGCAGTTGCCCTTCTTGCTTGCAAAGGCCAAACTCGATTGTGAAGAAATAGCACTGAAAAAAAACATGGACACACATCCAGTGTACTAGTCAACATAGTTCTTCTATAGAATAAAATGGCACCCAAAAGAAAATGGTGCCCTGGGCATAATCTCTTCAACATTGTCAATTTAAATACATTTGAATTAAGAACATTCATTGAAATCTATTCCCTTGCTTAATAATCCCTCCCTAGGTTAAAGGTATATGGAAAAGCTATTAACTACTAAGAATTTTATACTTAGCAGATTCAGAAACCCCGTAAGTCAAATCATATCCCTAGCAATAATTTTAAAAATTAAAAAAAAACAAAACACAGACTTAGAAATGAATGAATATGTCACAGACATAGCACTGTAAGAATATGCTACTGTAGGGGGTGCTTGGGTGGCTCAGTCAGTTGTTAAGTGTCTGACTCTTGGTTTTGGTTCAGGTCATGATCTCATGGGTTATGGGATCGAGCAGTGCATTGGGCTCCACGCTCAGCAGGAGTCCACCTGGATAGTCTCTCCCTCTGCCACTCCCTCCACTCACACACTCTCTCTCTCTCTAAAATAAATAAATAAATCTTAAAAAAAAAAAATGCTACTGTGTTTACCAAATTGTGTTTCAGCTGACATAAAAAAGTTCATGCAAATGTGGAAAAATGATTTGGAACCCAGTAATTCCAAACTGATTTTTACAGTTTTTTTATTCATTCAACAAGCATTTGGTGAGTACCTACTAGGTGCCAATGTTTGGTAAAGAACTGTGGTAAAGAAACAAGAGTGAGAACAAAAACAAGTACATGCTTACCAAATTACCAAAACCACAATTTTAGTATGATTTTTTTAGTGAGATCTTAAATGTATATCTTCGTATACTACACACAGATACACGTATATGTGTGTATATATATATAAATATATATAGTAAAACCATCTCATTGACTGAGCTTTGCCACCATCAACTACTACAGCTTCCCCAAGACATTGAAATCTATAATTGTTTCTGTTGATTTTAGGAAACCAGCCTAGACAGACAGAAACCTCTGTACAACCAAAAACCTCACGATGCTCTTGGGAGAGGCTGAAATCACACTACTCTTGCTCTGAGAGAAAAGCGAGAAGTCGACAATGAGCAATACAAATTGCATCAAATTAACACTGTCCTGCATGAGTGATGATAGAGTACTGCAAGTGTTGAGAAAGAAGAATTTAAACACCCCTGAAAAGTGGAAAATGATAATTATTTCTAGCCCACGGCAGTTTGCTCTATTTTCATTTGGAGGCTGAGATGTTCCCTGGTTAGGAGGGTTTTATATTTTTTAAATGTAAGGATGATCTGTGAAGTTGAGTGGGCTGAACCCAAAGGACTGGTCCTTGCAGGTCAGGGAGCTCAGCCTCCCGAGGCAAAACTTCCTTTCCTGGGGCGCCTGGGTGGCTCAATAGGTTAGGTGTCTGCCTTCGGCTGAGGTCATAATCCTAGGGTCCTGGGATCAAGCCCCACGTCGGGCTCCCTGCTCAGCGGGGAGCCTGCTTCTCCCCCTCCTCCCTGCTCATTCTCTCTCTTGCTATCTCTGTCTCTCTGTCTCTCAAATAAATAAGTAAAATCTTAAAAAAAAAAAAAAAAAAACTCCCTTTCTTGTTTCACCTCCCCAAATGGCTAAAATTATAGTCTTTCCCACCCCATCACCACCCACAATGCCCACCAGCTCTCCTGCTTACTGTGTTCTGACTTTTCTTTCTTTTCCATCATACCATCTTTTTGACATGGTCTTTAATTTCCTTATGTATGATACACACAGTCATCTGTCTCTCCACTCTAAACTATAAGCTCCACGAGAGCAGGTATCTGCTCATCTGCAATAGGGGTTTCCAACCTCAGCACTGTTGACATTTCAGGCAGGACAATTCTTTATTGTGGGAGGCTGTCCTGGGCATTATAGGACACATTTAGGACAGCATCCCTGCCCTCCACTGACGAGATGCCAATAGCACCCTCCACCCCACTTGTTAGAGCTGAAGATGTATCTAGACATTGAAAAATGTTCCCAGGGGACCAACATCACTTCTGCTTGAGAACCGCTGATGTAGAATAGTGTCTGAAACATAATAAGAGCTCAATAAATAGTTGGTGAATAAATAAATAGCGAATGAGAGAATCATCTCTAAGTCAGGCTTCCTGTGTGACAGCGTGACCCGAAGGAAAGACCTGAAGGGGCCTGGGTTCTAGTCTTGGCCCTGCTTCTTTTTTTTTTAAATCAATTAGTTAACATACAGTGTATTATTAGTTTCAGAGGTAGAGTTTAGTGGTTCATCAGTTGTATATAACACTCAGTGCTCATTCCATCACATGCCCTCCTTAATGTCCATCACCCAGTTACCCCACCCCCCCACCTCCCTTCCAGAAACCCTCAGTTTGTTTCCTATAGTTAAGAGTCTCTTATGGTTTGTCTCTCTCTCTGATTTTGTCTTATTTTATTTTTCCTTCCCTTCCCCTCTGATCCTGTTTTGTTTCTTAAATTCCACATATGAGTGAAATCATATGATAATTGTCTTCCTCTGACTGACTTATTTTGCTCAGCATTATACCCTCTAGTTCCACCCACGTTGTTGCAAATGATAAGATTTCATTCTTTTTGATGACTGAGTAATATTCTGTTTTATACACACACACACACACACACATATACCACATCTTCTTTATCCATTCTTCTGTTGATGGACATCTGGGCTCTTTCCATACTTTGGATATTTGGACATTGCTGCTATAAACATTGGGGTGAAGGTGCCCCTTTGAATCACTATGTTTGTATCCTTTGACTAAATACCTAGTAGTGCAATTACTGGGTCGTAGGGCAGCTCTATTTTCAACTTTTTGAGGAACCTCCATACTGTTTTCCAGAGTGGCTGCACCAGCCTTCATTCCCACCAACAGTGTAGGAGGGTTCCCCTTTCTCTGCATCCTCGCCAGTATCTATGGATTTCTGACTTGTTAATTTTAGCCCTTCTGACTGGTGTGAGGTGGCATCTCATTGTGGTTTTGATTTGTATTTCCCTAATGCCGAGGATGTTGAGAATTTTTTCATGTGTCTGTTGGCCATTTGTATGTCTATTCATGTCTTCTTTCACCCTGCTTCTAATTAGCTTTGTGACCATAACCTCTCTGGCATGTAGTTTTTCTACCCATGATGTTCATTCATTCATTCATTCATTCATTCTACAGACACTCCTTGAGCACCTATTATATTCCAGAATCTGCTTTAACTCCTAAGGATATGCAATGAACAAGGCAACAAAGTCCTTAATCCCATGAAGCATATTTGCTACTGGGATGAGATATAACAACAACAAAAATTGATATACAGGATAATTGCAGGTGGAATATCCTATATAAATAATAAATCCACATAATGTGTTAGGTATTAAGCAGAAGAGATGGCTGTTTTAGACGAAGTGCTCAGGGAAGGCCTCTCTGAGGGAGTGATATTTAAGCTGCAACCCACTTGAAAAGCAGCCCTTTGTGCCACATCTTAGGGAAAGAGCATTCCCAGCAGAGGAGGCAGGTGCAAAGGCAGGAACAGATTTGTATTTCCAAGGGCAGTGAGAAGTCATGGGAGGGCTTTCAGGCAAGAGACAGACATGTTCTGATTTTGTTTCAAAAGATTGTGCTGGTGCTGGGTAAAGAACAGACTGTCGGCAGGACAAGAGTAGAAGCAGAGAGACCAGTTAGGACAGAGGCAGCCAAGGAGCTAGGAGGCGAGTAACTTAGAAAAGGACTTGGGCCAGGGGGAGCAGGGAATGGGGAGAAGTCGGTATCACAGAGGCCTCAGGAGAAGAACCAAAATAAGAGATCTGAGTATGTGTCAAAAAGCAAAAATACAGCCCTCAAGCCTGTTCTCCCCGCCAAATATATATATATATATATATATATATATATATAAAATTTTTTATTTTTTTTAAGTAGGCTTCATGCCCAGTGAGGAGCCCAACATGGGGATTGAACTCACAACCCTGAGATCAAGACCTGAGCTGAGATCAAGAGTCAGAGGCTTAACTGACAGAGCCCCAGGAGCCCCTGTCCTCCAAAAAATTTTGCACAGTCCTGGGCACAATGAAGAGAAGTAATTGTATCATCATAGAACAAGAGTCCTGGAAGTTCAGCCTCCCGTTTCACCAAAAGGAAAACTCAAATTTAAGGAGGTAACATGATTTACCCAGGACCAGTCTACATGGTGACATTTAAGAGATCTCGAGCTCCAAATTTTACAGAGCTCAACATCTGTCACATTTTAAAGATTCTAGGTAAAAGATTAATAGATGCATGATTCTCCCTTACAACCAAAAAATGGAGAAGTAAAAGTCTAAAAGAGGAAAACTAGAATCTTATAGCATCTTCTGAGTGTGTTTTGGCTGATTTCCCTAGTTTATATTGCATTTATAGTGCATGAGGTAAAATCCTTGGAGCCTTAACATTAAATACAGAAGAGTTTGTAAAAAAAAAAAGAGAGAGAGAGAGCGGTCATGTTCAAAAGCCTCCAAAATACACATATGGAGCCAGCTATAGGAGCATTCAGGTCAGCCTGTTAAGGGCATTTTTAATTTTCCTTATGCTACATCAGTGCATACATAATGATATAAATCAAAACAGGCTGAGAGAGCCCTTGAGAAAGTCTCGTGTGCCATACACACGGTCTTCATACAGGTTTGGCATCCCATCCTATTTTAAAGCAGGAATTAAAAGGTCTGCATCAACTCAACCTAAAGGTTCAAAGTTAAATCTATCAGTGTGTCTTTGGTCCATGGGCTTCTAGAATCAGGGCAAGCTCAGAGGAAAGAGCCACTGTGCATCTTCCTTCCCATCACTCAGAATGCTCTCTGGCCCCATACCTTGTCTGGGAGTCCTTCCAGAAACTCTGACCTTACATAGCTCCATCTGCTCATTCGCTATCTGTTGTCCTCAACCAAGGAAGCCTAGGTGCTAACTTCTACAGCCTCCTCTCCCCCGGGAATTAGATCTTTAAGACAGTTTTCCATTTGCAGCCCCGTGTGTGGCTAACAGATAAAGAGAAATGGCAAAATATACCCGAACCTCAGGTGTTGGCAAAATTTGAATTATGGACATGCTCAGGACAGAGATCTCACAAGACAGAGTGCCCTGGGCATGATCGCTGACGGGGCAGCTGGGACAACTGCACCTTTCTTCTGCCTGGTTTGAAATGCAAAGCCTGCTTAGAGTTGGACTGGATGACCCCTTGGAGACCTTTCGAAGTTCAAGGGATAACTAATTGCTTCCCCAAATTAAAAAAAAAAAAGAAAACATAATTTGTTTTCCTTAGAGCACTCTCCAGATGTGGATCTATAATATATTCCCTAGAGATTTACCAAATAAATATCCTACCTATTAGCAAAACAAAACAAAAACAACAACAACAAAAACCACCAAAAAAAAAAACCCTGCACGTTACAAGAGCACCTGTAAAAGAGAATTGCAGATTCTTGGCCACTAATGTCTTTCAAACAGAAACAAATAACATGAAGACTATCACCTCCCAAATTAAAAGGTACCTTTCATCAAAGCTGATGTTCATAAATTCCAA
Organism: Mirounga leonina; assembly: GCF_011800145.1. Lineage (NCBI taxonomy): Eukaryota > Metazoa > Chordata > Mammalia > Carnivora > Phocidae > Mirounga > Mirounga leonina. The sequence continues at coordinate 9,430,599 of NW_023270314.1, forward strand.
ATTTTACACACCACTAATTATATGTCATTATTTATAAATATTTTATTTGAATATAATTACATATAATCATTAACTCAAAACCCAAATAGGAGTGATAGATCAGACCTTTTCCACGGAGGAAAAGCAGAATCATTTACATACATACAGTCATTAAGCAGAAAAAAGTCTGAGTGACAGTCTGAAATCCAAACCCTGCTGTGGAGTGGAGCTACAGAATGTGCCAGGCCCAGCATGTGCTTAGGAAAATGAGCTAGGTCGCCCAATGCTGCCATCTTCAGGTCACTACTGGTAGTACACCACTCTTGCAACAGTTCCCGTCTACCCAGCAGGCTGTCCTGCAAGCTTGAGGGAACCAAGTCCACAGACACTGGACAGACCAACAATTCTACACTGGCCCTCCGTGGTGTCTTCCAAAAGTGAATGCCGCAACATCTTTCTTCTGTTTGGTGTTAGGTACCTGAAGCTTTTGCACGTATTCCAATTAAAGAGAAATACAACTTTTTCAAAGAGCTCTTGATGAAAGACATTTACTATTCCAATTTCCCTTTTAAAGGGTCCTTTTGCCTCCCACTTCCCCCACGCCCTGCATTTCTTGAAATAATTATATATGCTCTTCCTGAGGGTCATTACGTATTCTTAGATTGGATTGGAAGAGTGCACGCAAACTTCTAGGAAGAAACTGGCTGTCTACTTCTTTCACTTTCTCCAGGAAAGTGGCCTCAACACGTCACTTAGTAAATGCCTGAAGGTGGGGATAAGTGATATATTTTCTCTACCGCTTTCACCAAAAATTTGATCTCTGCATACAGGTAGTATATATTTTAAAATAATCACGTATATCTTTCCACATCTAGAATTCCTTTATCCGCATATGCAGGACACAGACACAAAGCCAGAAGCTAGCAAAGAGAGTTTAGAAAAGCCCTGAGATGTGCTAAATTTGAATTACTTTACTTCTAAAGGAATCTCAGGCCTTCACTGAGATCTTATTTATCCTTATCTTATACGCAGTCCAAAATTTACTTACGTAGCATTAAGCCCATACCCTAACATAAGAGGGGAATGTGAAAAAATAGACAAAATTCAGACCCAACAACTCAAAAAACACAGAAATATAAAATTCGACACGAGCATACAAACCTAAGTAAACACTTCCATACTTGAGGTGATCACTAAACAATTCAACAATGATGCTAAAACATCAAGGTAATAGGGAAACTTAGCCAGAAGATGTCCCAGTTTAATGATGCGTTCTCACGGATGTCACCTTACTACAAACATGTTATCTTACTGTAACTTGAGCTAGAGCAGTTATTACTACACATTTCCATGTTATAGGTGGGAAGACAGAGACTCAACATTCCAGTGATTTTTCCTGATTCCACAACTCACGGTAGGCAAGGCTAGGAATCAAGCTCATTTCCTAACTTCAAATCCAGCGTTCTTTCCTCAACAAGTGCACTTACGAATGCAGGGCCACAGTCAGCCAGTCACATTGGCACAATAGTTCCTGTTGTTGAAATAATGAAATCCTTCCAGAGTGGGTGTAGAGCTGTCACCCGCACTCCCCAAGTTCCCCGCCCCCACGCTGCCTTGGCTTCCAGGTTCCATCCCTCACACCCTCCCCACCACCACTGCTCCAGAATCTAGCATCAGCTTCCCAACTAAGCCTTTGCACACTGCCTTCCCTCTGCATGGAATGCTCCTCTCATCATTGCCCGGCTCCCCGGCCTGATTCCTCCTGATGTGCCTGCATAGGGGGTTCTCTTCTCTCTCCCAGTGCAGCACATATGGGTCCATGTGGAAATCGCCAGGCTTCTTGCCTGTCCGCTCCACCAGGCTCTGACTGACTTGTTTTGGTGGTTCTTGTTGTCTAATAGCTGGTCTCGAACTTCCTGCCTGACATGTAGCAGGTGCTCAGCAAATGTTGAAGAAGGAAGGAAATGGTTAAACAAGAAGAGTTTGCCAGTGGCCTGAGCAACAGAGTGAGCACCAGTCTTCCAGAGCAGTAACTACTACTCTCAGCAAATTTTCCAATATTATAGACTTGTCTGTAAAGCTGAAAACCCTTCTACAGTAGCCGTCACATCAGTTTTCACTTACAGCTTCAGAAATGGACCTGTCCGCTAACCTCCCTTCAGCAACAGCCCACGGCCCTCCAAGCCGGCGAGGAAGGGAGAGGAGCCATCCTACTCGCAGGCCTTCAGGAGTGAGGCTGAAGGTTGATTGGCAGTTACCTCCGGTGGGAGCTCTGTGGTCTTGTGGTTAAGTGGCCTCTGGCCTTCTTCATCACAAGCAGTAACCCCGAAAACCCACTGATTCAACATGTGGATCCTCATCAAAAATACTGGGGTGGGGGGGGTAGTTCTTCAGGTGGCCATGTCTCAAACTTGTAGCCAAGTGGAGACTCGCCAGGGAAAACACTAACTGCGCTTTGTCAGGGTAGAGAGGAGTCTGACTGTGACAGACCCAGGCCCTGAAGGGCCTCACGGCCCAGGCTACTCAGAAGTAGCAGCCACAAGGGGTTTCTGTTGGCATCACTGCCCAGACCTTCATTTAGCAGATGATGACACATAAGATCCGACAGATGTTATTTTCTCCCGGAGATGAATTTGTGAGATGACCACCCATCCAATGCTGTTTTCCACAAAAATCTGTGGCTCTTTAAAAGGTATTATGAATACAAATAGGCTTCTCTTTAATGCCCACTGGACCTACAGGTATTTTGAGTTTCACAAATCAAAAGCTGGTTTTATCTTCAGCAGTATTACTCCTTGGACCCTAGATGTAGTACACGAGTCTCAATACAACATCTCCACAACAAAGCAATTCACATAAGTTTGGCTCTCCTTTTAAAGCAATTCCATCTTTTTCCAAACAACCACCTACTGAACTTATTATACAACTAGCTACCTTGAAATGGCTAAACTTCACTCTGAGGACAGACAGACAGACACACACACACAAATCATTTTCATACCAGGTGCATGGATCAGCATTCCATTTATATATGTGCTTCATCTACTTTGCACAGAAGACCTACTTAAGGAAATGCTATAGGTTTGGAAGTGTCCAAGAACTGACTTTTATAATCTAAGCAATTCTGAGCTCCTTGAAGGAGAAGAAAACTGATGAGCACATTCTCAGCCATCTATCCTATGGCATGTCCTAAAATGTTCTGCATCAAATCACACATTCTCCCCAGATGTGGGGATTTTAAAGGTCAGCTCTCGAAGGCTAGTATGAAAAATGAGGTTTTTACTGACTCCCAAGTAAGCTGTGGGCAGTCACCACTGCCTTTCGAGGGTCATTTTATTTTTATCCCTGCATTACTAAAAGCAACGCCCTCCCAGACATTAGGGCTAAAGAGCTTGCATTTGCTCACTTATTTCTTTCCAGGCAAGCCCAAAAATCCTGGAGATGATTATATGTCTGAAAAACTGGTGAGAAAGGTGTGTTTAGTGGGGAGAGTTCATTCTCGCCACTCCATTGCACCAAGGCATCTTCTATTTTAGCTTATTAATGAAGTCGTGTTTCTTTTCTAGTCACTAACCATCAGCATCTCTCACACTCAGAGTCGACACTAACCATCTCTATGTGTAAATGGAGCTGAGAAGATTTACCTGTGAATTGGGGTCCCCGTCACAATGAGGGTCTACAGGTAATTGAACCTCCAGATGGCATTTCAGCTCAGTTGAGCGCCCCTATCTCTAGTAATAACCACTGCGCATTACTGAAAGCTACTCTCTACTACGGTGCTAAGCACTTTACAGCGCGCTCTCAACAACCCCAAGAGGCAGGCACTGTGACGGTAACATAATATGGTAGCTTGAGCGCTTTGACTTTGGAGTGAAAGATCAAGCTTCAAGGGCAGGCTCTGCCATTTACTTGACCTTAGGAAAGTTATTTAGCCTTTCTGAGTCTTAGGTTGTCCATAAGATGGAGAAAATAAAATGAACAACTAACATTTATTGAATTCTTACTATTTGCCAGTGTTAAATCCACCATTTTACAGCTGGGGAAACTGACACTTAGGCTCAATAACTTGGGCAAGTGTGGGGTGATAGAGCTGGATTGGAATCGGTTGTGCCCAACCCCCCAAGTCAATGATGTTGGCACGATATCACAGTTTGTCCCCTCTTGTCAGTGACTGAACGCTGCAGGCCCCCAGAACTGATGTTCCTAAGAGCTGGGCATGGCATATGCCAGGAAAGCTGTCTAGCTTGCCTCCAGCCATCCTTCCATGGCTTGCACTGGGGTAAGTGCCTTCAACTCCTCAGTGGCCCCAGAATCAGACAAGGAACCCAGCGCACGCCTGTCGGGAGACAGTGAAGAGAGCACACTCGTAACTACTCATTAAAGGAAGCCATACCTTCTGAGTCTTGCAAGTGGGAAACAGCACGGCTAATAGCACAGCTTGGGAGACCTGAGACTATAATAAATTAGGCGAGGAAATAAAATACATCGTGTCCAGAGCACCAGTCCCTCTGTTCCCTCTTCCTTCCTCTAGTCAGCAGATTCCCCTCATCATAAGGGGGGGGGGGAGGGGGAGACAGGCAGGTGACTAAAGATGAAATTTTACTTCTCAGTTCAGGACCATGTACCCGTTCTAATAGAACAGCAACCCCACTCTGGCCAATTGTCTCCTTGGGTAAAAGCAGTCTGAGTCCCAGAGACACTGGTCTTTTTAAGAGAAGCTAGGAATCCAGATGCTCATGGGCTAGCCTCTGATGTGTAAATACACACCACTTTTTAAATTTAAGCAAAGTGTAGGCTATATATCTATATATTTCCCCCTTCACTCCCTGCTCCCATCCCTCCCCTCCCCAGCACCACCCCCACCCCCACCACCCCACATTAGCCTGAATCCCGCTTCTGCAACAATAAGTTGCCTCCAGGACACCAAGCACATGTCTCTGCTGCTTCACCTGGTCACACCTTGCTCTGACATCCTAAACTCCTGAGAAATGGTCTGTGCACTAGATCAGGACTCAGAAAATCTCAGTGCTCAGACCCTGCCACTATTTTACTGCATGGTCTTGGACAAGTCATTTCAATTATCTGAACCTCCCTTTATTCGTCTATATAATGGGGGTTCCTTTCCTCACCAAATTTTTATTGAGCACCAATTGTATGCATAGCACGCTGTAGACACCAGGGACTGCGTTCGGGGATGATAATAGGAGTGCTGCCCATCCTGAAGTGCTATTGTGAGACTCAAATGAATAAACACAGGTCAAATGCTCAAGCAATGCAAGAGCCGTAACTCAGAGGAAGGTTCCCTGCTCTGAGGCGATGAAGACCACAGACGTCCTCATGGCTGACTCATCCCATCTCGGGGCTCCGATTCTATAGAGTCATTTCTACAGAGAAATTACCTTCTGGGTCGACAATTGTGGGCTTAATTACAGGTCAACAGTTCCTGAAACTCAATCAGAGGAGCTTTCTGATATGCAGACAATCCACTGAGAAGCAAAAGTTGCCTAAAGTACTACATCTCTTCCATCAGTAAGCATATATAACCGCAAATAAAAAATTATCTGACTGCTGAGAAAGTCTTCCCCCCAGAAACCACCTCTGATCATCCTCAACCTGATGTAAGTGCTCTCCTTTCCCTCTCTTTGAATTTAGCAAGTTGTATTTAAATCCCTGTTCACTTCTGTGCATCCCTCGCTAGACTCTAAGTCCCCAAGGAACAGGACCATGTCTGCCTGCTTCACTGCTGAATCCCCACTGCCTGACACATAATAGATGTTCAGTAAATGTTTACTGAATAAGTAAATGAACGGGCCACAACTGATTCTGTCAGAGTTGTGGAAAAGATGTTTATTAGGGATACAGCAAGGTCACGCCTTTGTTAAAAAAAAAAAATCTTTGCAAAGAAGAAGGATCCAGTGCATCTTTTCTCACCAATTATAGCTTTGGCTCTTACCTTGAACGAACTAAGTCTTCTTCATTAGAGTTGAGGGAGGAAAACGTGAACAGCCCAAAAAAAGTTTTTGTGAGCGCTGAACATTTAAATGTTTCTGAAGTATGCCATTTTACAGTACCTTCCCATGTTTTATTACAGAGAACTTTTAAACCTTGCTAGTTAGACACCGACATAGGACCCCTGCGTACAAACACAGAGACGCATCCAACATGCATCCAAAGTAGAGCAAACAACATCTTTTGGAACTCTTCCAAGAGCTTCTTTGCATACTTTTATGTTAACGCAACCATCTTACAGCCAAAACAGCCAAACTGCAAACACCTGGCTTGAATTCTCAGAAATCTGAACTCATCAGGAGGAGCAGCTGAGATGTGAAACCCTGAATTTATTGCTTTCTTTAGTTATTAAGGGAGTGCCACACGTATCAATGAACAGCATCATTCCTCATCTGCTTGCAAAGTTTAGTCGGGAATTCGTAGTTCATGTGCTCTCACCGGCACAAACAATATTTATTCATCTGTTCTCTCCGAAGCGGTTTCCTGCAACTTGCCTTTCTCGGTGTTCACTCAGGGGAGGTGTGCTGTTAACTCTGGGGAGGCCTCCTCCATCTCCAGGGAGAAACTTGACATCTTTCAGGGGAGGCCTTACCTTTATTATTTATGGTTAAAATGCTTTACATTGCAAAGCAGCATGCTGCCTCCATCCCCTTTGTAATATAAACTGCACAGTCGGCATTTCAGAAGGGAAAACCTGAGTTGTTGAAAGGTAGAGAACTACTCAAGGTCACATGGGGGTCCTTCCTGCCCTTGAGTCTTACTGATATGGCCACCTCGATACCTAAGCGTACAGTCACATCAAATATGCCAGCTAGCGGGTATCGAACGGGCACTGGGCTTCAGCGGCTTTACAATGCATTAGTCCTCAACAGCTCTGCAAGACTCAATCGTATTACTAGTCTCACTTTAAAGACGAAGAAACCAGGGCACAGAGAATTTAATTAACTTATCCAACACTGCCCAGCAAATCAGTGATGGAGCCTGGCTGTGAACCCAGGTGATCTGACCGTGAAGTCTGCACTCTGAATTACGCACTCATGGGACGGCCTCGCTAGCAGGTCCCTAAGGCGCACTGGCTCAAGGAAAACCACACAGTGCTGTACGGGGTGGGCTCACTCTATTTTGTTCCAGCTTTCCCTTTTACTCCCTACCAGAATGCTTCTCTGAGAGGGATGGATATGGGAAGTGCTATGGGGAAGGATATTGATGACTTTACACAAAAAGAGAACAATAGGAGGGATGAATATGGATTAGATAAAAGTAGCCCTCACTGATAGGGACAACCTAATGCAAAGACAGAAAATGGAAGATTAAAATATGGAGGGAAACCAATTTTTAATTAGAAAGTAGCATCCGCTTTTTTCTCCAACGTAAAAGAAAAAGGAGAAGCAAACAAAGCTCATTAGCTACATAGGATGTTCACTGAAACACTCCGCAACTTACCTGAGTGAAAAGTCATAAGCCCCATATTTCCAGAGTACTTCCAATTTATTCTTGCTTCTGGAGATGTAAAAGATACAGTCTCTCCTGACAGCACAGGTGTTTGATAAATGGAGGAACACCTCACTGCTCCTTTTTCCAAAGCCAGGACTCCCTTTACGAAGTTCTTATTTGACGTGGCAAAATAATTTCGGAAAAACAAGAAGGCTATATACCAAACGTTAACGGCGGTGATCCCTGCTCTGATATTACAAATGATCTTTAGATTTTTTTTCCTTCCTTATCCATTTTTTTACATTTTTTTCCCTACAGTGAATATATGTCACTTTTGTCATACGGAAGGGAAACAAAGAGTTTTGGTGAACACTTTTCAATAAAGGAGTCCCCAAGTCACCCTGCCTCAGCACTCCCCTTCATCACCGAGGGAATGATTGTTTACGGACACCATAAAGGACAGACTGGCAGACCCTGAAAAGAGCGATGAAGCCCTGTGGGTGATTTATTCCCCTCTATCCTCCTAGCATTTCTTACTCACACCCACTGCGGATTTCAGCCCTCAAATGACAGCATTTCCATTCTCTCCCCACTATGCAATCCACCCATCGGAAATATTCCAGAAATGCCCATCTTTACAGTGACAAGCATATAAAACTCTAAGCAAATTACAATATTTCTACAAGGGGAACAAAGAGATTTTTAATCACCGTGTGTTCAATCTCGTGTCGTGTTTCTTATTGTGTTTCCATTCATTGTGGTAGCTCATAATGTACAGTAATACATTTTACATCTACTAAATGCGTTCTGGGTTTTTATATCACAGTTCAGAAGAATAGCTTCGAAAATCCTTTTGACTCCTTTATTTGAAAACTACATTTGTGGAATGGGGTAATTAAATTCCTATAGCTCATAAAAAAAAAAAAAATCCCAATCATCTTCTCCCTGCTTTTGCTAGAAATGGAATTACACCACAGAAATTTCTGTTAATACAAGTCTAAGATTTTGAGAGCCTACTCCATTGTAGTTAAACCAAAAAACTCCCTCTTTTGTACATCTTTATGGAAATTAAAATGACTGCAGAAATCTTCTGTGCTTGATGAATGCATGCTAGCTTACTTTGAGGAGAAAAAGTAAGAAGGGCTCAATGTCAGGGCTTTTGAATCACAGGAATCTCTAGATGAAGAGCTAGAGGATTCAGGGCCTTAAAATGACTCTAAAATTAGGAAATCAATAATACAGAACCTTTGGTGCAGTAGGATTGCTTGGGTAATGGCAAGATTGAGAACAACCATATCTGAGTATGACGTAGATAACGGCGTGGCATATACATCACAGAAGTATTTCATTTCATTTGCTCCTCATTCATTATCAGGTGGTAGGAGAATATCCCCATTTTAAAGAAGACACTGGAGGCACCAAGTGGTAATATAATTTGTCCCCGGATACAAGTTTAGGAAGTAACTAAACTCATAGTCATATCAAGAAGATAAGAGATAACAAATGTTCGCAAGGAGGTGAAGACAAGGGGACTCTTTTGCCCTGTTAGTAGGAATGTAAACTGGTACAGCCGCTATGGAAAGTAGTATGGAGTTTCCTCAAAAAGTTAAAAATAGAGCCACCGTATGATTTAACAATCCCACTTCTGAATATATATCCAAAAGGAATGAAAACAGGCTATTAAAAAAGATATCTATTCAAAATAGCCAAGACATAGAAACAACCTAAGTGTCCGTCAATGGATAAATGCACAGAGATGTGGTATTCAATGGAACATGATTCAGCCCTGAGGAAGAAGAAAATTCTGCCATTTGCAACAACATGGATGGACCTGGAGGGCATTATGTTAAGTGAAATAAGTCAGACAAAGAAAGACAAATACTATAAGATCTCACTTATATATGGGATATAAAAAAACCAAACTCATAGAAACAGAGACTAGAATGGTGGTTACCAGGGGCTAAGGAGCGAGGGATAGGAGGAGGGATGGGTCAAAGGGTACAACCCTCCAGATATAAGACGAAGAAGTTCTGAGGATCTTAACGTCCAGCATGAAGATTAGAGTTAATAATACTGTATTACATACTTGGAAGTCGCTAAGCGAATGTATCATCACAAAAAAGAGATGGTAATTATGTGACGTGCTGCAGGCATGAGCTAACTACTCACTCATATTATGATATATAAGTATATCAAATCAGTACACTATACACCTTAAACTTCCACAATGTTATATGTCAGTCATACCTCAATAAAGCTGGAGAAAGAAGAAAAAAAAAAAAAAAGCTGGCACTCAAGCCCCACAGAGACTAACTTCGGGTTCAGGCCCTTTCCATCACATCGCACCACACCACATACTGCCCATCAGACACCCCAAAAGCAGTTTCATCGAGTGCTGAGAGACTCCAACTGCTGGCTCGTGGTGCTCCTGCACAGATAAAATTAAGTGGGCATAGAGCTCGCTCAGCCCACAAACAGAATGAACTGCTACCAAAGCAGCTCTATGTGTATGAGTCTCCAAATATCTAAAGTAGTTTGTTGGGCTTGTTTCCCATCTGCAGTTATACGAGGGCTCGCTGAAGCCCCTAGGATACAGTTTTAAGTGACAAAGAGAAGATCTGAGTTGCAAAAATATACAACTATTCTGAATTGCAGATCAATTTGTTTTTAACCGTAGTGAGCAATGTAGAGCTCATTTTTTAATTCCGAATTACAATGGTGTCCTCATCATAATATAAATAGATGGGGATGCCCTCATAATGGCAAGGATGCATATCATAAGTGAAACATACACAGAGAGAAAATAGCCTTAGCTCCAACATCAAAGTTCCCAGAAGAGAGCTAAAGTCAGAAGGAAGTGCGCCTAGGCAAAAGAACACTAAGGGGAATCACTCAAAAAGTTAAGCTTGGGGGCGCCTGGGTGGCTCAGTCGTTAAGCGTCTGCCTTCACCTCAGGTCATAATCCCAGGGTCCTGGGATCTAGCCCCGCATCGGGCTCCCTGCTCAGCGGGGAACCTGCTTCTCCCTCTCCCACTCCTCCTGCTTGTGTTCCCTCTCTCCCTGTCTCTCTGTCAGATAAATAAATAAAATCTTAAAAAAAAAAAAAAAGTTAAGCTTTATGGGGCTAGCTGAAAATATACAGTTTTCCTACAAGGTGCTACAATTTTTCTATATGCACAGAAAACATGAAAGTGAAAGTAATGAGTTGGAATAGATACTATTAACTTTTAATTAAGTTACTCTTAGAAATAACACACACACTGATCATCTGCCCAAACATCTCAATTAAGAATGTAAAAAAGTGCATTCCTTCTAGCTTTTTGTCAGCTTTGTATCAAATGATCCAAACAGCTGAACTAGTTCAAAGACTCTACATGGAATAAATAAGCCTGGGGCTTATTTCAAGCTTTCTGTAGAGATACTGAAATGGTCATTTTTAAAGTCATCCATCTTCAGAAAGAACTAGAGCTGTGAGTAAATCTCTTAAAAGCATATGTAAGTTTCCCCCTCAGCCAGGTAGACAAAGACGAGATACAGGGAAACAAGCTAATGTCCTTCCGCAGGCAGGAAAATATTAATTAGCAATTCATAAACTAAGGTTACCTTTACAAGTACACTTCTAGTGTGAATTATGGCCGATTATTAGTTTAAGACTGACTGTACATTTCATTACCATTCTCAGCGTGAGAAAGTCCTGGTTATAACTGGAAATTCAAACACACTTGATTCATGACCATCAAAAGCCCCAGTCAATGCAAACTCTTTTACTTGGAACAAATAAATTGTTTCTTTTGATAAAGTACAAACAGAACTTTATATTATTAATTTCCTGACAATCCTATTCTGAAACAAAAAAAAAAAAAATTAAGCTGGTGACCGGTTCTCTGCTCACAATGAATTCTACCCTTTCCAAAATCATTCTAGACTTGTATCTCCTAAACTGTGTTCCTTGGAATATTAAAAGCTTACGATGCTGATATGCATTCCATAAAAAGAGACTTCTGCACCATATAATGTATTTCCTTAATTCTCAAGTTCACTGCACATTTTAACATTTCCAAAATGGAGCTTCATCTTACAATGTCAAAAACTGCTAACTAAATCTTTTTTCCCCTTTAAAAAAAAAAGCTATTAAATTACAGGTATATTTTATAACAAATGACATCTTAAAATGGATGAAACATGGTAAGTTTGGAGAAATAATTTTTTATTACCTGTGGAGATCCACCCTGCACATTACCACATTAAAGTCTCTGAAAAGTCCTACACTTTACAAACAAAGCTGTTTTCCTCATTTAACTCAATGTTTCCCAAACATATTTACCCATCGATCCCTTCTTTTCTAGAACTCATAATAACATTTCATGGGACCAATGTTCTGGGAACACATCCTGGGAAAGACCGCTTAATTTTTTTATTACCCTTGGCCAAGACTCTTCGCTCATCAGCTTTCCACGACCCAGTGACAGAAACCTTCAATCATAAAGTGAAGGTAAACATGTTTCAGAGTCAACAGAACTGAAAGAATGACCCAAAACTCTCTGTAGAGAGAAAATGCCAACTAGGCCAGAGGCCGATTGATTCTGCTTGGAGACATCTGTGGTGTATTCATACTGATTGCTTTCTCCACAAATGATGCACAGCTTTGTCTGTTTCAAATGCCTTTATGATGTGAGAAATGAATAGACTGAACTGAAGCCATCTGCATGGTAGGATGGGACGCACCATAGGATGGGACGCACCGTTGGGTGAAAGGCACCCCCATACATTGCCCAACATTTGGAGGTAAGAGAAATCCCTATTGTTCTAGGACTGGTTCCTAAATTTACTTCATCAGCAAGTTGCTATTTGTGCGTTCCCATAAAATAAGTCATATGGCCAAAGGGCAGGCAGCAGGAGAGTGTGAGAGCAGACACTGAAAATGGAACCAATGACATGGCGCTCACTGATGCAAGCGTCCATCTTTAGGGCCAGACTAAGTCTTAAATGAACTCATCTCCTACCACTCAGTATTTATCTGCCAATACCCTATGAATCCAATTTGCAGAAAAAGTATCAAAATATGGAAATAGGACCAGAAGATTACCATGTGCCTTTTGAAAGACAGACTCAAGCATTGTCTAACCAGCCCACCTGTCTAGCAGGTCAGCTGATTCTCTTGGACTAGCAGCATCGCCATTACCGGGGATCTTGTCAGAAATGCCAGATCTCAGGCCCCTTTCCAGACCTACTTGATCAGAATCTGCCTTTTCGCAAGATCCCTAGGTTATTTTATAGGCATTATGGTTTGAGCAGCATTGATCTAGGGAATATAACCTTTTTCTGACTTCCCGTTTACTGCTCATCGGGGCCCAGATGTCGTGAAGCTAGATGTTCTCTCGTGAAGATGGAAAAATCGCAAGTTATTTTTGTCTATTAGACATGCAAATGTTTCTTGCCTGGTAGGAAAGACATCCTCTAGGTTTATGGGGGTGCTGCCCGGTAGAACATAAAACATTTTACACCTTATTCCAGAATTCTCTTTCAGGGACGCCATGGTCTCAGCCCCTCAATTTATCATCCTGCTTTTCCCTCATTAATGAGTTAAATAAACCTTTGACACATGCTCAGCACATATGCATGACAATCATGCTTGTAACTGTTTATGGTTTCATTCAAACCCAGTCATCTCTTGACAGAGATGGGACACTTATCTCTAGTGAACGCCCCAATAGCCACCCTTTTTTGTCAGCAAACAGTAACTAAGAACATCCACTCTGACAGAGAGATGAAGACCTACCCTCAAGGATGGTAGGTCTAATGTATAATCTAACTTCAGATACAAGGGCTGGCAACTGAGAGCCTGTAGTTCTGTTTCAGCTTGCAGACATGGTGTATAGCCAAAGAACATTTTGTTTCATTTTAATTTTTGGATCTGAAGGCCTTTAGGTATAAAGTGTATTCTCCAGGTCTCCACAGGCTCCTACATTCCTTATTGTTGTATATCATGCTGTTTCACACATTTGTTACCTAGCTGGCCCCTGAACGCATTTAAGTTTACACCCCTTAAAGAAGGCACTAATCTATTAAATCCACTTAAGCCAGCATTACAGTGGGAAATGGCTCGCTCCTAGCACACTCGAAGCAGCCCTTATTGGGAATATTTTTGCATATCTATCATGCGCAGACCCTGGACAGCTATGATGAGTAGAAAAACAGTACAGCTGCCAAAACCGGTGGCCTTTTTCATTATCCAGCAGAGGGCAAATTATTTACACGTATAACAATGCATTTGAAATACATTTACCACGCATCATCATCAAGTTCTTCAGATACAAAAGAGTTTCATTTAAACGGTTCTCCGAGCATAGAAGCCACTGCCCACGTAAAAAGCAGATAGCTTCGTTCTCAACACTGAGCATTATTGAGATGTCAAAATAAATATCATGCAGAAATATAGCAAGAAGAGACACTCTAGCTATAGGCAATAGCCTGGTCCCTCTGAAATCAGACCCAGGAGTCCAAAAGCGGCTCTGGACAAAACAGAGGGTAGTGGGGCCAATTCGTCCTAGTGGACGTTGCTTTCTTCCTTGGATGGACTTGTTGACAACACATCACAGAAAGTTCTTAAGTGTCTGCCTTTATAGGCGTGACTCTCTGTTTCACAAGTGCTTAAAATCACTAAACAAAGAAAAGCAAGCACTACATAAACAGAGTCATTAATAATATAAATCTCACCTAGAGAAAAAGAATATTATGGCCTGTCTCATTGTACCACATAAATAGTGATTTCCGTGGTTTTCCATTTGTCCTCTCTATGGATTTTTCTCCTTTGGTACATCTCATCTCTCATTTTACTCCGGTACTCCTTCAGGGGACTTAATGGGAACAACTTCAAGGAAATCAGCTAATAACACCTCCATTTCTCCTCTGGATAGCTACGAGGCCTCGCCAACCCCCACTCTCCCCCCCCCCCCCCCCGCCTCCCGCCACTGGGCTTTCCACACCTCCCAGTGAGGCCTTAGTTAGCCCTTAATCTCTTAGTCTTTGTACTTGGGTCATTATATTGGGCTTTCAGCTACAGTATATGGCTTGAGGGTCATTAATATGCAGTTATCCAATAGGCTATTTATTCCAGGGTTTACTTGGCAATTGCCTGGCTGGAATCTGTGTTTTCTTTCAAAACCACCTTCCAGGAGTTTTCCATTCACTTTGTTTTTCACTGAAAGATGGGACGTGGTTTCAGAAGTCAAGAGCAGTTTTAGGAGCATTTCAGGGAAAATCTCCCTAGCCTCCTGGCACTGTGAGTCTCTCCTCCATACTCCCCACATCACACAGAAAAAGCTTTCCAAATTTCTCTTCAGTCTGTGAACCACTTTTCAAAGTAAATGGGCAGTCTATAAAACTAGAAGGAACTAGAGGAACCGGAACTGCAAGGTTTGTGAGAGGCAGGAAATCCAAAGGAGTTGGGGTGGGAGCTGCCCATACAATATGGGGGAAAGAGGAAAGAGTGGATCAGGCAAAACCGTGGTAAGTGCCCCCAAACTCTCCACTGCATTTAGAAGAGATTCCAAATCTTTTGTGATAAGGTCTTTTGCAAGTTTATACTCTCTTGGGTTGGTTGGTTGGTTTGTTGTTTGTTTTAACTGTCAAAGCTACTGCAAGATTCCAGGCAGGTTGGCTCCCTTGGGGGACACTTGATCCTCCTTAACCTGTCACCAGTTACTTCTTCCATACAAATGAACCTGTCTGCTGGCCCCTGCTCCCAATTCTAAACCCAGTCTCCACCACTGAACTCAGAACTCAAACACATTCGGAAGATTCATCTTAATTAAATCCACTTCTGCATATCTCTCTTAATAAAAGCTGGGGGCGGGCGCCTGGGTGGCTCAGTTGGTTAAGCGACTGCCTTCGGCTCAGGTCATGATCCTGGAGTCCCGGGATCGAGTCCCGCATCGGGCTCCCTGCTCGGCAGGGAGTCTGCTTCTCCCTCTGACCCTCCTCCCTCTCATGCTCTCTGTCTCTCATTCTCTCTGTCTCAAATAAATAAATAAAATCTTTAAAAAAATAAAAAATAAAAAAATAAAAGCTGGGGGCGCCTGGGTGGCTCAGTTTGTTGGACATCTGACTCTCGATTTTGGCTCAGGTCATGATCTCAAGGTCACAGAATCGAGCCCCATGTCAAGCTCCGTGCTCAACTCAGAGTCTGCTTGAGATTCTTTCTCTCTCTCTCTGCCTCTGCCCCTCCCCCGCTCGTGCTCTCTAAATTAATTAATTAATTAATTAATTAATTTTAAAAAAACAGGCTGACACTGACTCTGGGTTTTCCGTATTTTTTGTGTACAAGGTCATGAGCTCCTTGCAAGTACTACCTTTTTGTCTTTTTCCCTATTCCTACCTCATGGTACCTAGGACTCTTCAGCCATTTAAAGACTAACTGTTGATTGGTTTTTGCAGAGATGCCGGTATATTCCAGGAAAAAGGCAATGAAAAAAATGAGAGAGAGAGAGAGACATGATTAATGACCTAATGATCTCTAACAGATGGAAGCATTTTTGGCTGTTGGAGCTCTAGGGCAATGCATAGCCAACAGTATTGGAATCATGCTAAGCAATGTAAGTTCCAAAAGAAAACTTATTCATACTCCAAATTTACTGGTCCTAGTAGAACAGGTTTCAAGGTACATGTGTTTGTTCTTTCTTGCAAATGTAAGAATAGAAACAAAGAATAATGCCCGCCCCGCCCCCCCTCCCCCCCACCGCCAAAGATGTCCTGCCCTCATCCCTAGAATATATTCTCTTTCCAGATATGCTTAAGAATACGGACTTTGAAATGGGGAGGTAATTGTGAATTATCCAAGGGGGACCCAATCTAATCACATAAGTCTTTAAAAGCAAAAAACCTTTCCCAGCTACAGCCAGTGAAGACAGATGTGACGATGGAAGAAAAATCAGAGAGATGCAACATTGGTGGCTTGAAGACAGAGGAAGAGGGCCATGAGCCAAGGAATGCAGGTAGCCTCTAGATGCTGGGAAAAGCAAAGAAACAGATTCTCCCCGAGAGGCCTCCAGAGAGGAACACAGCCCTGCTCACACCTTAACTGTAGCTCAGACTTCTAAGCTTATGAAACTGTAAGATAACAAATTTGTGTTGTTTTAAGTCACCCATAATTTGTTAACGGTAGTGATAGAAAACTAATAGAAAAGGCAATCCTCCTTTTCAGCATGGCCCTGTAAAGGGGTGAACAGGCATTCACTGCTGGACCCCCAAACCAGAGAGATTTCTTATTCTGGCTGAAACTGTCCCTCCAGTCCCCCTTCCTCCCCTTGCAACTTGGCTGACTTTGTCATCTTTCAAGATTCCACACAAACTTTCTCTCCTGTGAAAAATCTTAGTTTTACCTACAGAGGCTATAAATTTCCCAAATATGAGGACCATGTTATATTCTTGGTGAATGTTAGTTTGAACGATGGACTTAATTAATTATCATTTGATGGAGTATAAAAATAAGGGCCAATAAAACTACTTTCTTGTTACTGCTTTTAAGAAAGGAATAAAATCACTTGCTAGGACCCGCCTACATTCACAGCCATGAAGTCCTACCTTATTCCTTCTCCTCCTCTCTTTGGACACACACACACACACACACACACACACACACACACAGAGCCTGACAGAGGTGAACCCCAGTTTCTGACTGTTCAGAGTCAGATAAGTAAGCAAGATGTGCATCCCCGGTGAAGAGTACAAGCTGTAGGGGGTCAAAGACTGAACCCAGAAAGTTGCAAGGCACGGGAAAAGTTCTAAAATGTGGAGATTAAAGACAGAGCCAAGGTTGAGAATTAAATAACAGAACTCAGTGTTGTGCTGGTTTTAAAATATGTCTACAAATACTCTGACACTCCTTTCTTCAAAAGGTGGAGACTAAATTCCCTCCCCTTGAGTATGGGCTGGAGTGAGTCCCTTCTAATGAACACAATATGGCTGACATGAACAACATGTGATCATGTCGCAAAAGTCATTACAACTTCCTCCCCTCGATCTCTTTCTTTCTCCTCCCCCCTCCAACCTCCTCATTATTTGCTCTAGAGGAAGTGATTTGCCAATAGTCACATGAGTGAACTGTCTTGGCAGAAGATTCCTAAATCTTCAGACAACTGCAGACCCAGCCCACAACTTTTTTTTTTTTAATTTTATTTATTTATTTGACACAGAGAGAGAGAGGGAGAAAGCAAGCACAAGCAAGGGGAGTGGCAGGGAGAGGGAGAAGCAGGCTCCCTACTGAGCAGGGACCCCGATGCGGGGCTCGATCCCAGGACCCCGGGATCGTGACCTGAGCCAAAGGCAAACGCTTAACCAACTGGGCCACCCAGGCACCCCCACCAGCCCACATCTTGACAACCACAGGATGAGTCCATGAGCCAGAACCATTCAGCCAAGTTTCTTTCAAATTCCCAAACACAGAAACTATGAGATAATAAATGTTCGCTGTTTCCAGCCACTAAGTTTTGGAGTTATTTGTTATGCAGTAATAGATAGCCAATATGTATGAGACACAATCCCTTGGGCAGAGGCTGCAAATTGGAAGTCAAGATCCTAATTCAGTCTACAAATACATTTTCCGCAGCTCATCATGTTTTTTATGAGCCAAAATTTAAAAATCATTTAAATTCATTTAGAAATCTCGATTTCCAGTCTCTCCTCAAAAATGTGCAGATCTGGCTCCCTGCTCGGCAAGGAGCCTGCTTCTCCCTCTGACCCTCCCCCCTCTCATGTACTCTCTCTCTCTCTCTCATTCTCGCTCTCTCAAATAAATAAATAAATCTTAAAAAAAAAAAAAAAATGTGCAGATCTGGCAACACAAAGGCCTGCACTCTGGTCCGGTGGCTGTGAGTGAGAACTGAGGATCTGCCTTCTGCTGTAGGCTCTCCCGAGCTCCCTGGAGCCCCCCCAGCCCCACTAACTATTCATCTCTACGCCGACTCTAAAGCATGGCTTTTGCACTGCTCTTTCTCTTGTATTAGAAAAATACTTTCTCATGTCTTATATCTCTGTGAAAACTAGGAAAGATAAACTGAAAGGGCTTATGTGTCTTAAGAAATCTAGAACAGTGGCGCCTGGGTGGCTCAGTTGGTTAAGCATCTGACTTTGGCGCAAGTCATGATCTCGGGGTCCTAGGATCGAGCCCCACGTTGGGCTCCATGCTCAGCGGGGAATCTGCTTCTGCCCCTCCCCCTCACGTGCGTGCTCTCTCTCTCTTTCTCTCTTTCATATAAATAAATAAAATCTTTAAAAATCAAAAAAGAAAGTACACTTATTTTTTGGTGGGAGAAAAGAATATCCCTGCATGCCTAATATGCCATCAATGAGCATCTGCGTCAAATACACACAACTTAAGATTCCAGAAGATTCTAGAAGCTTTGTTCATTAGGCAGATGGACTGGCCCCCGTAATGAGTTGGCTAAAGCTGCTCTTTCTCACCCTGGGCTCTTTGAAAAGGGGTTAAGGTAGGGAAGATGAGTTTGCTAGATTTGGCTTTGAGCATCTTAAAGAAGCCACCAACATGACACTTTTCCTCTCATATTGCTTGTTTTGAGAAAAACCTTGTTGAGAACATAGTAGCCATCAAATCTTCTGGTTTTGTACTTACAATAATTGCTTAGCTTCAGCTTCTTACTGCTGACTCAAATTGTGTCTGACCACATCCATATTGACTAATCAGAAATAACCTCAAGCACAACCCCTACTTTTCCATAAATGCATATATTACTATTCCTAATGTCTCTAGGAGACATAAACACTAGCTCAGTGTTTATTTTCGTTGACAAGAGTCAACGAATTTCAGCACACAAGCCAAATCTGGCCCACTGCCGTCTTTAATAAATAAAGTTTTATTAGAACACAGCCACACTCATATTCATTTCCATGTTGTCCATGGCTGCTTTTGCCCCACGGTGGCTGAACTGAGTAATTGTGACAGAGACCTTATGACCTGCAAGCCTAAAATTTTACTATCTAGGGACACCTAGGTGGCTCAGTCAGTTAAGTGTCTGCCTTCGGCTCAGGTCATGATCCCAGGGTCCTGGGATCGAGTCCCCCACTGGGCTCCTTGCTCAGCAAGAAGCCTGCTTCTCCCTCTGCTTGCCACTCCCCCTGCTTGTGCTCGCTCTCTCTCTCTCTCTCTGACAAATGAATAAACAAAATCCTAAAAAATATATATCTATTTACTATCTAGCCACTTCTTGAACAAGAAGGATAAAATACAAATATTTTGATAGTTAATAAGATAAGAACACATTGTGTTTCAAAGGAACACAACATGGGAAACAGTGAAGTCACCATGCCCTCTCCAGAATACTTGCCTTATAACTTATAGTCAATAACTCTAAGCTTACTTTACCTTACAAATGGACATAAATAGGACAGTGTTTTAAACTGAAAATGAACTCACGGTGGCTAGTTTCTGAACATCTTCATCTGACGCTCCCAGAGATGCCAGGCCTATTTCTTGTGAAAACTGAGCAAACTTAGGATCCGCAAGTAGTGGAACATGTCCCAGGAGTTCATGGCATGTGTCTCTGACAAGAAAAACATCGTAAAAAAAAATATTATACGAAAGGCTTTAAACTATCACTGGTAGAACAGGACTTAAAATCATAAATATAACCTTGGTTTATAATTAATTGCTGTGACCAAATTTCATCAAATCTAAGACTTTTTTTTAATCACCTTTCAATATCTCTGAAATCCAGATGCACCTTACAATTCATGGCATCTTCAATTATATGATATCCAAAATTTGTAATAAATAATAGCAATGACTATTTTCAAGTGCTTACCGTATGCCAACCACATGGTAAGTGTTTTATTACATTCACTATCCCTTTTAATCCTCAAGAGAAACTTAGAGAATTAAAGTAGCTTAACAGTACAAAATCCGATAGAGCAGGGGTGGGCAACCTACAGTCGCAGGACAAATCTGGCCCACCACCCGTTTATAAATAAAGTTAATTGGAACATAGCCATAGCTCATTCGTTTATGTACTGTCTATGGCTCTTTTTAACTAAAACTGCAGAGCTGAGTAGTTGTGACTAAGACCATATGGCCCGCAGAGCCTAAAATATTTACTAGCTGGCCCTCTACAGAAAAAGTTTGCCATGGTGATAAAGCCAAAATTTGAATCCAGCTTATGGTGACTTCTACACTGTTGCTTTTTTTTAACCCTTAAGTTGCACATACTGCCATGTTACACTTCGCAGACACCAGGACACAGCAGAGGATCATATTGTCATCCTAAAAGTGGCTTTTCCCATCAACGAGTTATCTGCCTATAACACAAGCAACTCCCTTGAACTTGCCCAGTGGAGAACCTTCCCAGTCCTCTGCTTTGGTTCACCTGAACTAGATAACAGAAGCTCAGATCTGCTCTCATTTGCCTGCGCTTCCATTTGGAGCCAAATGATCAGGCAAAGGCAGGTACATGTCCCAGGGAAGCAAGGCAGATGCCTTCCTGAGTCATTGCCATGAATCACAAAGTGTTCCCTGATCCCAAGCTATATTTGAATGAATCCCCCTATGATTCTCTGGGAATGGATCAAGAAGATGCAAAATTTTATTTTCCTGGCAAAAAGGAATCAGCCAGGTAGTATTTGAAAGATGTTTCCTAACTTCACCTGGGCTCCTCTCAAGTGTATCACTTCAAATAGATGCTAGAATATAAATGCCAGGTGCTGCCACTATGATTAAAAGTATAAAGTACGTTGGGTGGTTATGCGGTTGAAGCAAATTGATGGTGGTCAAAGGCACAAGATTGATGCCCACATAAAACAGATGGCATTACTCAATCAAAAAATCTTGTTCCCGCAACTCAAACCACATCCCCAGTCTTGGCCAGCCACTTCATAGGTATATCAGGTTGAAAAGGCAGCCGAATGAGAATATGGAGACAGGATACTAAAAGAAATTCCCAATTTATTCCCTGTCAACTGTGTGCCAATAGCTTTCTTTTTACACATGACTGAATGTGTGGAAAAGAATACATGGTTGTTACTCTCCAATCGTATTATTTAAGGCAGAGAATCAGACTCATTGGATTTTAGGGCACAAGGAGAATTTAAACATTATATGAGTCCTTCATTTTACCTATAAAGACATTAAAGACAGAAGGGAAAAAAGAAAGAAAGCGAACATATTCTGAGCTCCTATTATGTGCTGGGTACTACACTAAATGTTCTCATATCGTATCAGTAATTTATCTTTACTTACAAAGAAGTCTTATGATTCCCATTTGATAGATGGGGAAACCATAATTCAGTAAATTTAAGCATCTTTCCAAGGTCACACTCTTAATAAGAGACAGACAAGATTTGAAATCAAATTCTTCTGACTTGAACCTGTGCTCTTCCTGCTCTGTTGTTTTATCTAGCAGATGTGGAGTAAGTAGGAAGGGATAGGTCAGGGGGCACCGCTTACATGGTAGAGAGAGAGTTTAACCAAGCTGGTTAGCACAAGTAAAAATGCAGTCAGTATGTTGCAAGTCTATTTTCCTGCCACTCAGTGGCCCTGAATCCTCTAAATTACTTGAGGAGCCTTTTTAAAAATACCAGTGACCAGGTCTTATGTAAAACCAATTCAATCCAACTCTCCGGGATAGACCAGAGCATCTGTATTGTTTCAAGAGCTCCGAGGGTGCTAATGAGACACAGCCAAGGTGGAGACCCACTGTCGTAACAGATGATGCTAGGAGCTCTCCTAGCAGGCTTCGAGCAGCAAGGAATTGAAACGAAAGCCAAATGTGATTTTGTAATTTTGAGCTGCCTAAATTTAATTCCACTGAAATTACATCAGAATATAATAATAATAATAATAATGAAAGGTGGTGATAGAAAGTTCACTAGGTAGCTAATTACTCCTCTGCATGCATTTGATTCAGTTAAAGCATCTAATACCCCTATGCTGGGAGTAGACCCTATCGATGCACTCCCGTGACCAGTTTTTTAAAAGATCATACAGTCTGCACTGATGTTGGGATTAGGATCAAGTGGCCCACCATGGATAAATCTGAATACCTCCACTGTAGCCTATAATGCAAATACTAAAGCACCCCTACCTATCCAGGCAGAAAATATGACAACGATAATTCCAAAATTAGACCAGATGTCAAGCTTTGGGGAAAACTGAAGGCGGTGTAAATAAAATAGGTAAGCGGAAACTAAAATAACGAGTATTGTGACCAACACATTATCGAATGCTTGCTATGAGCCAGGCCATGTGCTAAGTGCTTCGTCATGTGAGAACGAGACAGGTCACGGCTACCATGACAGTTGATTCAGGGTGCAATACAGGATTTACTTTTGAGCTTGTTAAATCCTTGAAGAAGGCTGCTGCCGAAGATAGTCTTCTATCTACCTAGGTACTAATGGAATTCAAAAATGTACAGGTGTGGGTGCCCAGGTGGCTCAGTCATTAAGCGTCTGCCTTCGGCTCAGGTCATGATCCCAGGGTCCTGGGATCGATCCCCGCGACGGGCTCCCTGCTCAGCGGGGAGCCTGCTTCTCCCTCTCCCACTCTCCCTGCTTGTGTTCCCTCTCTTGCTGTGTCTTTCTCTGTCAAATGAATAAATAAAATCATTAAAAAAAAATTTTTTTTAATGTACAGGTGGAAGGAAAAGTGAAGAGGTGGCAGCCAAAAAGGAAAAAAGAAGGAAAATACTAAGATCCAAAGACATTAAGGAGTCAATTCCCTGTAATAAAAAAAGGAGCTATCACCTAGATTTTAAGTTAAGGTGTCATTATCTGATAACTCATAGCCAACTTAAGAACCTTTAATAACATTCAAGTGACAAGGTAATCCAACTATTCATAGATGAGGATAAAAGAATGAATTTGAAAGGATGAAATCATACAACATGGCAGAATATACTGTTTCATTAAGAATGAAAGTCTGGGGGTGCCTGGGTGGCTTGGTCAGTTAAGTTTCCGACTCCTGATGTCGGCTCACATCTTGATCTTGGGGTTGTGAGATCAAGCCCACGTCTGGCTCCATGCTCAGCAGGGAGTCTGCTTGAGATTCTCTCTCCTCTCTCTTCCTCTGCCCCTTCCCCCATTCCCACTCACACTCTCTCTCTCTAAAATAAATAGGCAAATCTAAAAAAAAGAAAAAAAAAGAATGAAAGCCTGAAGCAAGGTGTCTAACAGAATTACTGATGGAACGTGAGAGATGCCCTACACCCTGTTATAAGTAGAAATGCTAGTGCTGTATCTCACTGGTTTGTATCCTCTTCTCAGCTCCGTGTCCCCGCGTCCCCGCAGAGACCCTGAGGAAGAACTGCCACTCGGATTCCTGAGCAAGTGTGTGTGTGCAGTATGGACAGTAAGCCCATTTCTCATTGAGCCAAAGCTTTAAGCACCTATATTTCAAGACCAGAAACAAGGTTATCGTCTTTTATGACTGGTGCAACGTTCTCAGAAATAAACTCCATCCCAGTGTCTTTGGCTTAGACATGGGGTGTAGACAAAGGAAACCGAAGTGCCTGGAAACCCTTCAACCAAACAGTGAAGGAAGATGTTTAATGTTACTAAAGATGTTTAAAATTACTTAACTTCGAAAAGTTTCTTTGGTTTCTGTGACACTGAAGGATTTAGAAGCTGAGGTTGACTGTGACTCAGAGCCTGAAAGAGGCTCCAGACTATTGGGAATCTGAAGGAAAAAGGCTGAGTCTTTTCTCCAACCTTTGTATCAATCAGGTTCTGTTGGGCTGAAATCACGCGGTTTCGCCCTATTTTACAAAGTGCAATGGTTATTATGGCCGGCATATAAAGTAGTTCACGATCCCTCCATCGGTTGTGTCATCCACAGCTGGGACCCCTGAGTATCTAATTATGAACAGGTTTCCGAGGTGAGTCCACAACTGTTGCCTTATCACACCAGATCTCTCTTAAAAGATTCAATTATTTGGCTATAATTGCACCTGTCAGCACATGCTGCCTCCAATCTCCACATTGGCAAACTTTTCTCTTTTTAACTCGCATCCCTTTGATGCATTTTCGCCTGAATAATGCTTTCAGAAGCTTTTCACAAAAGCGCTCTGTTCACTGGAAATGTAGGACCTTTCAAAACTGTTAACACTGTAAAACATCATGTCTCCTTTTAAAAAAAGAAAGAAAGAAAGAGAAAGAAAAGCTAGAGCTGATATCAGACTCTACACTTTTGCTGCTCTAAATTGGAATCTTCTCTGATAAGCCCTGTTAGGAGGATTTTAAAGCCTGCCGAAATGGGCCCACAAAAGGGCCTGGGCAAAATGCCTCCGGGGAATTCTTAGATCATTCTAAGAAAGTCGCGATCATCTTGCCGCGGGGAAAGAAGGGTCCTGGTTGTTAAGTTCACATTCAAAATGAGTCTGGCATTTTTCTCCTCTTACCAGTTTTCAAAGCTGACTCCTCACGCCACGTGTTGAACAACTCCTTTTTATTTCTGCTGTAAATTAAAGCCTTTAAGAAGCAGTGAGCCAGCATCCAACATTGGCTTCCCATCCCAAATCAGTGCATCTGTCTTTTAAATCATATTTCTATAGGTTTTGTTTGTTCTAAATGACACAGAAGCCAACACAGTAGCTAAATCATGAAGAGAAGGAAAGCAAGATGAGTGGGAGGGGTGGGGTGTTCGCACTGGTGAAAAGAAGCAGGAGGATGAGCTGGGAGGCAAAATAGGTTATTTTGTTCAGCTTTCACACAACATTTGGCGGGCAAGGGCAAGTAATCTGGGATAACACTCCGGGACGCACAGAAAAGGGGGTGACTTAGTTTGTTTTCACTGCACCAAGGAGATGATAACGGGAATTAATTTGGTATCAAGGCAATTTTTCTTCAGCGCTTGCCTTGCCATATACAGAGTTCTTTTGGTTTAGATTTAAAATAGCATACTGTAAAATCTGGCCCAGATAAAATTTCAGGCAGCCCTTATGATCACTGCCTCTTCTATCCGTATCGCCGTGCAGATAAATAGATATGTGGCCCTCTTCCTATGAAGCCGAGCGCTCGGATATCGCCCTGGAGGAAATCTTCTTTACTTTTTTCCCCCTAGAAATCATAAGGAAGGCCACCAATGTTACTTCCCTTCACTACAATTCTTTTGAGACTGACAGAAGATATTATAGTTCTTTTTTGAAATTTCGTTCAAGAAGCGTTTATGGTATGCCTATTTTGTACCAAGCACTATGTTAGGAACTGACGCTTAAAAGTAAATAAGACATAATCCTAGAATAACTCTTAGCAAAGTCACCTTATGGTGCCATAAGAGGGCAAATAGCAAGTACTAACTTCCTTGGTCCAGGGAGAGACATAGTTTCCAGTTCTTACAAGTCCCATAAAAGGGCTGCAAGGGAAACTGTTGCTAGGTCTCTAGGTCCCCTATCATCTCAGATATTTCTTACTTCTGGAATAAATAAGAGCTTTTTAATTCTTTCCCTGCCGCCTCCCCAAATTTCACTAAAGATTAAGGATGCATTATAACAGAATGGTTAAAAGTCTATACTCTGAAGTCAGATCCAAGTCCATTTCCCACATTTCTGCAGAGGCAAATGACTTAGAGCAGTTCTGTGCAATAGGACTTTCCTCATCAATGGAAATAGTCTAAATCTGCATTGTCCAGTCTGGTAGCCACTTGGCACAGGTGGAAATGTGGCTAGCACTACTGAGGAACTAAATTTATAGTGAATTTGATTTTAATTAATAAATTTAAATAGCCACATCTCTACCATATTGGACAGCACAGCTGTATTTTTTCTCATCTTTGGAATGGAGATTACATGGAGTTCTTAAACAATGTAGTAAGATAACACATTGAAAACATCAGTTCCCAAAGAGTTATGTATGATTCATCATATTACATTAAATTATACTGACACAAACATCTATCGTACTTCAGTAAGGCTGCCCTTTTGGAAGATATTTTATCCCTTAAACAAGAACTTGTAATCTCCTCCCAGACAGATGTCATGCCATGTTCGTCTTTGGGTGCCTGGCACATAAAAGATGCTCAATTTAACTGTCGTTTTAACTCAACCAAACAAAGCAGGGATGATGGGACTCTATGGCTCCATAAAGAGGTAAATCCAAGTGCATCCCAAGTACAACTTTCCTAATTTCCGGTGTAGCATCGGGGCATTGGACTAGGTCTTGGTTTTGCTATTTCCTAGTTGTGGGACCACAGGGAAATTACCTGACTTCCTTGAACTATGGATTTGCCATAGTTAAATGGTGACAGTCCTGCCTACCTCATAAAGATGAGTGGAATGATGCCAGGCCAACAGAACACGTGTGGGAGTAGTCAGATCCCTCTTTCCTTCTCTT
This sequence comes from Mirounga leonina, assembly GCF_011800145.1. NCBI lineage: Eukaryota > Metazoa > Chordata > Mammalia > Carnivora > Phocidae > Mirounga > Mirounga leonina. The sequence continues at coordinate 9,457,350 of NW_023270314.1, forward strand.
TGGTGGTGGCTTCTGTACCTGTCAATAGATGTAATTCTCTGCCCAGCAGTGAAGACGTATGACCAGTGGTTACCTCTTCCTTGCCTAAAATTCAATCACTTTGAATTTCTTTTTCTGAATTTGCAATTTAAAAATGCAAATATTCATCTCAGTCTTCCACACCTGATGGCACAGAAATGAGCTTCCCGCTGACTACATGGCACTGAGGGAATGAGAACTGTGGTTCGGGTGTGGTGTTAATTCTAGATGATTCTAGATGACAAGCACCACACAGGAAGGCAAACTTGGAGGGTGGGGGTGGGAAGGAATCCTGCTTTGAATCTGCTAATATATATATATATACATATATATATATATATCTGAAAGCTTTACCCCAAGTCACTGTGGATAACAGCCTAAAAGAACAGAAACAGCTCCAGCAGGCACTTAGATTTAAGTTTGGTTTCAAAATGCACAGGTTTTAAATAATGTATAGTGCTTTTTTTTTTTCATAGAATATCTATTGTTAGAGTGCTTGGAGCTCTTGAGACAAAAGGCCCTGTAAGAAGTCTTAGGGGTTATTTTTGCTTTTAGGCACCTCACAAAACTAGACAAAATTTTATGATTGAAAATTTGGGAGTCCCGGTCTAGGAATGTACGTGGACTTGTAGCTAGGCCGGAATTTTATGAGGCCCATCAGCCTCCTCATGAATTTAAGAGGTACCAAGAAAGAGTGGACCTATTTGGTATTTATGTAAAGCTTTTTTTTCTCTCTGCAAAGATCAAAGCATTATTTCATTATCCCTCACACAGAGAGGTTAAGTGGCTTGCCGACAGTCGCTGAGAGCTGATAGCGGGGCCTGGATTTCAGGCAAGCAGCCCATGGGTCCTTCTGCCTGAGGACGGGGACACAGCAGCCTCCTATCTGCATTTCTACCCTGTAGAGAGGAGCTATCCTCTTTTTCCCAGTGAAAGAGGAGATGCCTCCTCTTGATAAATAGGGCAGGCTCTGGCTCTGTGAAGATCAAAGGAGAGGGTGGGCTTCTAACAAAGACTAGTAGCAGGGCCCAAAGACTAGCTGGGACCTGCATAGCTCTAGACCATCCAATAGACACAGACAGTGCTTAGGCTTCTGGCAAAGCCGGGCCACCAAATTAAAAGAAGGGTGTTACTGTTGACTCTCTTACTTAACATTTGTAAATTAGAAAAACCAAGAAAGAAGCTATTCAACTTCACACATAATAGGTTTTGAATTTTCCTGTTTAATGGTACCTTTTAACATAGAATAGTGGCTAATCTCACAGTCACTGACACTACTACTTGAGTTCAAATCCTGGCTTCCTCCCTTACCACCAGCTGTGTGACCTTGGGCAAGTTGCTTAACCTTTCTGGGCCTCAGTTTCCTCATCCATAAACTCAGAATAATAACAGCAACAACCCCTTAAAAGGTTGTTGTATTAAATGAGCTCAAGCCACATCCAACACTGAAAATAGTGCCTCATCCATAACAGTCAATAAATACATACTTGTTGTTAATAGTGAAAAATACTGTTGTTGCTTCTGTTGCTACCGATACTGTTGTTGAAATGATCTGTTAGTCTAGAAGGGATGACAATACTTTCAGGTCTTAGGGCCTCTATCTAATGTCTTAACTGGCCCGGGTAGAGCCCAAACCAAACTTCTCCTGAGGGGAGAGATGGCTGCTAGGCTGGGGGTGTGAGCTCTGGGTTGAAGCGCAAGAAAAGGAAACCAGGTGGGATCGGCCTTCTGAGAACATGCCATTTTCTGAGAATCGCTAGTGGTGATGCTTCTCTGCAATCTCGAAAGGCAGCGATGATAATAGAGCCACGGAGGAAGCTAGGCAGGGAGCTCGGGGCTTCGCTCTGGTGTCCTCTGGGAAAGAGCAAGTTTAAGCTAAACAGAGCTCATAGGAATGAAGGTTAAACTCTCTAAAGCTCTGGTTCATCTTCCCAGCGCCACAGTTAAGATCTTGCCCAGACTTGCCTTCAGCGAGGCCTGATATTAAAAACACCTGAGACGGTCAGGTCTTAACATCAGACAAGTTCACATGCCCAGAATCCCTCACATGGCAGCAAGGAGGGAAAACTGAGAATGGAAAGATCCTCTTTTTCCTCTCATTACAGACCTAGTGAGAGACATCTGTTAGATCAAGAGAAGGGCAGCCAAATTTTCTCAAATTTTTTCAAAACCTACGTCTTTACCTGCTGCTATTATTACTTAACAAATGAGGATTAATGTCTGAGCCACAAGAAAAGAAAATAAATGACATCTTCGGCCAGTTTTAGAGAGGGTTCTGTTCTAATAAGCAAGGGCTAAGCATAAAATTCATTGACTTAGAAAGAGATGAAAAATACTGTCAGAAATAATTCACTTTTATTTTTCTTGTAAAATTGAAACACAGCAGCAATTATAAGAAAAATCACCTGACTGCAAAGCTTTTTTTAAACTTTAAAACAGTTATATTTAAAGATAACATTAATTGCCCCTAAAATGTTCAACTGGGACAAGAAAGAATTTCCTTAATGCAAATGAATTCAGTGGTATTATGGCAATAGACACTGCAATATTAGTCAATGGTGTCATGAATTATTTCCTAATGGTGGAAGTTTGCCCTTTGATTTGAAAAGTGCCATACCAGGAAGGAGCAGAAGAAGATATACCCACATCACTCTGTGCTGAATAATTGATCATCCCAATGCAGTTCTGAATCAGGGACTCCCTGAATGAAGAAGCTTATAATATGTTGTGCCAAGTATATTTTTGTTACTAGTATGTTAAGCCCAACATCTGAAAATAAAATAGAATGAATATTTTTAAATGTTTTCACTAAAACATTGTTTAAAGTGATTCCTGGTGCAGAACTGCATTATTACTCTGGCAAGAGTTCTTCTGGAAAGACAGATATTGTACTGGCTTGACCTCAAAAAAATTGATGTCGAAGAATGTAGGTTTAAAATTCCTGGTTGCTTCTCCCTGAGCAATAGACAAGGGTTAGAGGGCTTGTGCTATGGATGTGTATTTCACCATGGCTCTGGGCAATGTTTAAGTTTCAAAGGACACCCAGTGCAGAACCATGAGGCATCTGGTCACCTCCATCCAGAAATCTAGACCACGGTAGATTTGGCCTATATTGAGAAGAACAAGACCATATTATATAGGAAAATTATATAGGATTAAGGCCTTAGAAGATAGGGTCTGCTTGCCCTACCCCTCTTCATTCCTGAGATTTCAGTCAAACCACACAGCTTCTGGAGGAAAGCATAAAATTTGGCCCCGGGTCTTGAACTATATTTCTCATTAAAGGGCTCTGCGTTTCTAAGATACCACTGGGCATCGGGTATAGAGGTCCCTGAAAATCATATACATGAATACATGTAGGCAAATTCAGTTAGCAGGTGCTCAACCTCCACCTTGCACAATTCAAGAAGTCTGTAGGAACTATGAAGAATAGAGACCACAAATCCCCTCAAAGGAAGTGCCCAGGGAAGAAAAGGCAAAGGACTTAAAGCAGAACTAGGGAGAGTGGAATATATGCCACATCTGAAAATCCAAAGCACCTTCTGGAAACCAGAAGCCTGACATCAGAGACCAAACCAGAGAGAGAGGGATAGGCCCCTTCCTACGACTTGTTTATGTGCCCGGTATGCCTCCTAAGTTGAATCACCACCACTTCAGCAAGAAGCTTCGAGAGACAAATCCAGAGATGTTTCTACCTCTCTGGTCCACTCTCCTCCTTGAGGGAGGGGCAGCCACTCATGCCAGACACGGATGACACTCCCATCCACATGGCCACCCCTGGGGGACCTGCACCTGTGCTTGGCAGAAGTTGCCAATCTCATAGAACTTCTTAATGCAATATTTTGAATATTAGTTCAAATACAATTTAGAACATGTCACAGACTGACATTCCTGTTAAAGCTAGGGCCATGAGCTTCCCTGCCTTTTAAGTGGGACAATATTTAGGGTTAGTTACCCAAAGGGGAGAAAATACACTTCTTTAGCACCACGTAAAGTACAGTTTCTTTCCCTCTTTCTCTCCCTCTCTGGTTCTTTCCCTCCTTCCCTCTCTTGCTCTTTTTCTCTCCTTTGAATAAGGGGGAGGTGGGGACAACTTGCACATTTCCTTTTGTTCCTCTTCTTCAGCTTCACAATGAATAATCCCTCCTTTATTCTGCAACTATCTTTATCCCAAAAACAAAATAGAGGAGCAGAATAGGTTGTCCCTTACTGGGCTCTCTGATCCAAGTGACGTGCCCTGTACCCTCACAGCCGCAGTTGCTGCCTATAATCCCACCAGTAAAGGTTCAGGATTTTACCCAAAGACACTGAATGTGTAAAAATGCCTTATTCCTGGAAAGGTGTCCAGATAAGTCCCTGAAATCAGAGTAAAGCTACTGGGGAGAGCGGAGGGCCCTGCCCAACACAGGGCTGCAGCCTTTCAGAAAGAGTCCTCACCACCACAGTGTACAGGCCCAGGACTTCAAATAAATCCACAGCATCTACTCCCTGTACTCCCTCACTCCTCGGATCTCAGGGTGGGTCTGGGCCTTTGAGAATACCTTGTACTTGACACCTCCTGGTAGCAGTGCTAGTCATGGCTTCAGCCCACAGAGGACTCAGTTTTCACCTTATGTGCAAGGTTTGGGGATCCACTGCAACCTCAGTCTGATCTCCTCGCTTCTGCATTGCCTTTGTCAACCGGCTTTGACATCATCATAGTCTTATAAAGGAGACTGACACGTGAACGAAAAATTACCATTCAGTGTTGTAAGTGCTAAAATAGAAGTAAGGCAAAGTGTTGCAGGAGCATCCAGCTCTGCCTAGAAAAACTCCACAGAGAAGGCTGTGACTGAGCTCCAATCCTAGAGAATTAAGGGGATTCTACCAGAGTCATTCCAGGCAGAACGAACCACCTGTGCAAAGGGGCGGGGCCATGAACCAGCAGGATCATTGGAATGGTGAGAAGTCCAATGTGGCTGGAGCATAAGGTTTTGGAGGAGGCAAAAGAGAAGCAGAAGACATGGTTTGATGAGATCAGACTTTTCTCTCTATATGCAACAAAGAACAGAGGTTAAACAAGGGAAATCTATACTGCTTTTGTGTTTCAGAAAGGAAACAGAGTCTACAGACTGCTTCTAAGAGAAAGGAAAGCAATAATTAGGGGCACCTGGGGGCTCAATTGGTTAAGGGTCTGACTTTGGCTCAGGTCATGATCCCCAGGTCCTGGGATCGAGTCCTGTGTTGGGCTTCCTGCTCATTGGGGAGCCTGCTTCTCCCTCTCCCCCTGCCCCCTCCCCATCCCCATCCCCCTGCCCATGGGTGTTCTCTCTCTCTCAAATAAATAAATAAAATATTTAGGGGGAAAAATAATAATTGGCAGACGGAGCAACAATGTTAATGTGACCTGTCGAATTTCTTCTAGAACAGTGGTTCTCACTGGGGGCAATGCTGCCCCCCTCAGGGGACACTTGGCAATATCAGCAGACACCTGCCGTTGGCACCTCTGGCTTGAGTGGAAGGGTGCTCTTGACATCTAGTGGATTAGGGATGCTCCTAAACATTCTACAATGCACAAGACAGCTCCCTATAACAGAATTATCTGGCCCAAATTATCAATAGTGCCAAGGAGAAACCCCATTCTAAAGGATAAGGTGGACAGAGGGTACAATAAGACACAGCCACTGTGGATTTTCCCAAGAGGGAGAGAGGAGACCTGGAGATGGTGGACCTTCTCAAATTACTGTTCTGCCACTATTCACGCGCCGGGTGATGCTCACACACTCAGAGGATTCGGAACTCTGCATCTTCCCTTCTCATTCCTCAGAGTGAGAAGGATGCTATTCCTGGAACCTTGAATTTGACCCAACGGATATACGTAAAGGAAATCATTTACAAACTTCAATACTTGATTAGTGACAAAGGTGCCTGTGATCACAGCTGATCAAAGCATGCAGCTATGCAACAGTGAAGTGCAGAATCACGGCCTCGGGCGCTGCAGAAGGGGAGAAAGATAGCTCTCCACTTCTAGCAAAATCAGTCACCTTTCAATATAGGTAGAAACACATGGAAAAGCAAGTCCTCCCACCAAGAAAACCAAGAGTCATTGATCCTCCACAGCTTTCACTGCTGTCCTCCAGGATAGAAAACATTCCCCGGGGGAACCATTCCAATCTGCCATCACTTTTTAAATTAAAGTCCCACTATCCGGCCAAGTTTAGAGAATACAGAGTCTTTAACATGTAAAATGTAAAAACAGGCCAAAGACACACTTAAAGCCCAATATTTGTTGAAGGCGAGGATATCAAAATACATTCTCCCCAGGCTGAAAAAGGAAAATAAAATTCTTTTTTTCGGATAATGTCTTTTTGCTGCTTTCACTCTCATTTCTACCGGCATCTTCAAGGGCTCACCTTTGTCTCATTAGCGCTGCCCCCACGACAACAGTTCAGCAATTGAAGGCAGCTATTTGGAAGCAGAGCACAAGCACCAAACACAGGAGCCAAGCTGAACTTCACAAATTGGAGAATCTGCCCTCTCTTTGGTTTTCAATTGAAGAAATGAGATTTCATTACAAAGACAATGCTTGGAAAAGTGCTTGGGCAGGAAACAGCACTCCCAGCATGGGGTCCCATCCATTCAATGGTGCAGCTGGGAAGGGATTTAGGACTTTGCGATACATCTGGATTAAAGGGATCTTTACAGAGAATTGTGTCTGCATAGTGTATTTCTGGAAGGGTGCAGGGGAAGCTGGCAACAGTGGTGGCCTCTGGGGAGGTGAAGTGGGTGTCAAGGGAGCAGAGGAGGAAGAGAAAGTCATTGCTCACAGTATGCTTTGAATTCTGAAGCAGGTACATGTATTACCTACTCATAAAATAATAATAATCTAGAAAATGAATGAAAATTACTTACACACACACACAAAACAAATGAATGACATAAAACCCACTCCCTCAAAAAAGATTCTGTTAAAAAAAAAACCAAGTTAGTGAATCCCATGTTTTCATCCTCGGACTTAAGCCTCCTCTTGTCTGGGTAGTCATGGGAGTCATGGAAGAAGAAAACACTCACATCTATAGCGGGAGCTTTACATTCACTTCTGAACTCCTGACACTTATTTCCAACTATCAGGCGCTTCTCTGGAGGCTCCACCCATGAGCACCTCAAAGACAACATGTCCCAAACCCAAATCCTCCTCTTCTCTCCCTCCTTCGTACCTACTTCCCTCCAAGCCTGATCCTGCTCCAATATTCTCAGTCATTATTAGAAAAAAACCAACCATTCAGCTTCCCAATCTAAAAACCTTACTGTTACCTTGAGGACCCTCTCCTCACCCTCTTTATAGCCACCAAATATTGTTAATTCCATCATGATGGTGTTTTGCAAAGAGATGACCTCTTGTCCTATCCCACGGACCCTTTCTAGTTCAAGGAATTATAAACTACATTCCTTCACTGGAATGGGAGCTCCTGCTGGTTTTCCAGCTACTTCATTCTTTACATTTCCCCAGCCCCCACCCCCATCATCTTTCTCAAACACAATTACCTGATCATGCTTCAGAACCTTGGATAGCTCCCTATTGCCTACAGATTTTAGCCCAAATGTCCTAGTTTGACAAATGATCATTTACACTGTGGCCTGAAAAAAAAAATCCCATCCCTAACACATACCCTATGCTCTGGCCACTTGGTGTAACAAGCTTTGCTCATTTATGCCTCTTAGGAGCTTCCACAACTTCGCACTTGCTGTTTCCTTGACTTGAACGCTTTCCCCTCCCTCTCCGCCTTGCCTTGGACAAAAACAATTTCCTATTCCCCCTTCCAAATGCCCCACTCAGTTTATACCCTCTCTGAAAAGCCTTTTAGGACTGCTCCCTCCTCTGTACTCCTCTAACACTTTGTACACACCCTCATCATCGCCCCAACCACACTCTTTCATAATTATTTATGTTTCTATCACCCCTGCCAGAATGTGAGCTGCTTTAAGAAACAGCTGCTATATTTTATTCATCTTTGAATCCACTGCACCCCCTTGCTAACACTGCACATAAATGTTTGCTGAATGAATTGGCTGAAAGTACTTTGGTAAAAATGTAACACATTATCCCAAAATTTTATAGACTTCTGTGTCTAAAATCTCATTTCTTTGCCCTCTCTCTCTCTGCATACCCTTGGCACACTATCAGGTCTCAGGGGGACCAGTTATTCAAAAGGAACTAACAAAGTGCCTGCTATTTGTAAACAGGGCCATTTGTAAACCCTCTGGGCTAGATTTAGAGATTGCCTTTCTAACTCTGACAATGCTCTTTTGAGTACTCACTCCACTTTAAGAAGCATTTCTTTTCCAAATACCTTGAGTCCTATAAGTAACCTTTGTTTACCCTGAAAACACTTTCAGGGAAGCTGAAAGGAGCTAAAAGGCAATATAGTGACCCTGCTGGGACCTACCTGGTCAGTGAGCCAGCCTCCAGCCACCTAAGAGGAGAAGTGGAGCTTCAGAGACGCAGCTCAAATCCCTGCCTACTTCCACCACCAGCAACTACACAAGTGCTTGAACCTCCAAGGACTCTCTGCTCCCCAGTGAAGATCATGGCAGTCCATTAATCACAAGATGATTCTAGTAAGCATCACAAGCAAAATGATAACCCCAGTGTCCTGAAGAACAGTGGGTAACAAATTTGGGTAAGATGAGGGGTAGACACTCATTCAAATGGAGCCCAAGGGGACAGAGACCCAGTGACAACTCCCAGCCTTGGGGTCTTTGGCTCTTGCTCTTTTCTCTCTACCGGGAATGTTCTACCAGGAGATATTTGCATTTAGGTCTCTGCTTGAATGTGACCTCCCAAGAGGCTTCCCTGATGACTCAATCCAAAAGAGCACCATCCATTACTGGCCATCTATCTCCTCACCCTGCTTTATTTGTCTTTCCAGCACTTTGAGCACATCATAGCACTTGTACCTGATACCATATTGCCTATGTGTTTGTATGCTGACCATTGTCCCCCACCCCCACTCATTCACCCTAGAGAGCAGGGACCTTGTCTTGTTCCTAGACCATCCAAGCACACAGTAATCTCCCCATAAATGTTTATTCATTTTTTTAAAAAAAGGGTACAAAGAAATATTCAAGTAGTTGACAATTTCGGCAAAGATGTAAGACCCAAGTTAAAATGTTAAAAGCCAGCAAGGCTAAATACATGTAATAGATGGATGATAAGGAAAGTAAATGACAGATTTGCTGAGGAAGGAGTGATTGTGCATGAGGATGGCAAGAGAATGTTTCCCAGAGAAGATGGGATTCGTGTCTGTCTCAAAGGCACTGGAAAATTCAGTTAAGTTTGAGAAAACAGGCCAGTGTTTCACCCTGGAAGACTCTACAACCCATGTGTGATAAGGCCAAATGATTAACACGTGAGGGTTCAGAGCTTACCCAACCCTTGGCCACCCACTATCCAGTAGAGAAATGATAAAAGCCCCAAAGGTAGATTCTCTCAAGGAAAGCTGACAGAGTCAAAGAAGAATCACAAACCCCATATACATCGAGAGGTGGTGGGTAGGACTGGAGGAGTGTTCAAGAAAAGAAAACAGCAGGAAGAGCACAGCACAACGTTCTGAGTTTTGGGGGGTGATGAAAAACACTAAGGGAGAAGGAATCTGTCATGAGCATTACTAAGCCTTTTCGCGTGTGCATGAACGTCCTTAATGAGGAGGAGCCTCCTCACGAGACAGGTGCGTGAGTCCTGACTGTGTCGACGTTGACTTATGCCTTTGTGCTTGCATCTCCTCATCAGTAAAACCGGAAATAATAACCTACACCATGGGATCGCTGTGGGGATTAAATGAGTTGATGAGAGCCACACCCGGCATGTCAGGATTGTCCTTATTAGAATTTTGAGCCCTGCTTCTTTCAATGCAACTTTGACCTAATAATGGTCTCAATGGAGCATGGCTTTATACAAATTACACATTTTAAGGAGTAATATCATCAACAGCCTGGCCAAAGTGAAAGGGTCAGTGTTGGGATAAACTTAGAGAGGCAAACTGAAGTGAGACTACTGGAGACCCTACATCCCCAGCTGATGAATCCAATCTTTCAGTAACCATTGGCTTCTTTAGGTGAGCACGGTGGCCCTCAGATGAAATTACTTTGCAGGTAAAAGAGGGCCTGAGCAACTTTCCAAGTAAAGTGAGCATGGACCACTTGACAGAGTGGTGGTCCCCATCCAGCCTAGGAATGCAATGTGGGTACTCACGGTTCCGGAGTGTAGAGGGGGTCTGAGCCATGTCGGACGTACTGAGTACAGTGGAACACTCTGTAGGCCAGTCCCGCCAGAAAGTCTCTCGGACTCAGGTATCCAGCCACCGGCCTCACGGTGAAGCCTGATCTTTCTGAAATGACAGAAAGAGCCAACTAAATATTAACTCGACAAGACTTGAGGGCCCAAGCAGGGCATCCTATTATTTATAAGGACATTCTAGAAACAAAGTAATCAAGGTCTTAAAATTCTTGACAATTGAATGACATCTACTGTTAATAGCTACCACGTTTGTGGCTTCTGATTACTAAAATATACTCCCGCATGATGGTTTCCAGGGGAACAAGACATTCATTAAAATGGAAAGACAGGTGAAAAAAAAAATGTTAAAGATTTAAATTCAGAAGCCAAATTAGGATAAGAAAGCTCAAATTCGCGGGACAAGATTACAATGAAAGCGAGGCTTACCGCATATTACCTGGTATCTTTCTCAAAGACACACCCTTTCCCCCTGTATGTGTTCAGTTAACACACAGCTAATTCACCCCCGTCACTAGCCTGGTGGAACCAGTTCACACTACAGCTTTCTATTGTCAACACCCCTACCTCCTTCATTCCATATTACTGTTTTCTGTGATACTATGAAAAGAATCATATTAATTACTGTCATTTGAAGAGGTACACTAAAGCTCTACCTACTCTATTCACTTATGAGAGGAGGAGACAAAATAAACAGAATACAACATCATCTACGAAGCTGCCGGGTACCGCTGACCCAGTTAGGCTGTGGGTCATCAGTGTTCTCCGTTTAAGGGCTCCCCAAGGCTTGTTTGTGGTGATGGCCCCGCAAATTTACAACAGGAGAGCTACCCCTGGCTCTGACACCAGCATCGTACAGGCTCCCATTCCTGAAAACCTCATCTCATTAGGATAGCCTAACCTCAGAATGGTTAGAATGGTTTTAAAAGGCAAGAACCAATTAAGCTTATAAATCCCATTCTGGGATTTCTGGTATATACGTGAAAAATATTCCTGTTCTCAGGCCTCCTCAGACCCATAATTCTAACAATATTATGTTCATCCTAAAAGCTTTTACTTTGGATTTTTCCCCACTGAATATCAAAAAGATAAGTGTATTTTCTTCTTTTTCTATTTTATGTCAATTAAACCAGTATATCCCACGTGTGGAACCCGAGTGGTGGTACACAGAGGAATGTTCTTTATTTGAAGTTATGTATCTTATTTTTATATAAATTTTTTAAAAATATGTAACTAACACATCAAGAACTTTGAATTTGTGGATATCACTGCTTTAAAATTTTCCTTTTTAAATAAATCAGGTATTTAAAAGCGAGTCGGTTAAAAAATAATAAAATAAAATACTAAAAAAAACCACATACATTTACATTATGCTTGCTATGTGCCAATGAATGATGCAGACTGATCACCCAGTGTCCAATTCACAGGAGTCTTGAAAAATAACAGCAAGAACAATAGCAAGAATAATTAAGACTCTGCTATGCTTAACATGTATCAAGAAATAAATTTAGGGGCGCCTGGGTGACTCAGTCAGTGGAGCCTCCAACTCTTGGTTTGGGCTCAAGTCATGATACCGAGCCCTGCCTCAGTCTCCAAGCTCTACAAGGAATCTGCTTGAGATTCTCTCCCTCTGCCCTTCTTCCATCTCCTTGCGCACACACGCTCTCGCGCTCTCTCTCAATAAATAAATAAAATATTTTTTAAAAAAAAGAAAGAAAGAAAGAAATAGGGGCACCTGTGTGTCTCAGTTAAGCGTCTGCCTTCAGCTCGGGTAATGATCCCAGCGTCCTGGGATCCAGCCCCCCGTCAGGCCCCCTGCTCAGCTGGAAGTCTGCTCCTCCCTCTCCCTCTGCCTGCCGCCCCCCTTGCTTGTGCTCGCTCTCTCTCTGTCAAATAAATAAATAAAATCTTTAAAAAATAAAAAATTTTAAAAAGAAATAAAAAAAATTTTTCTAAAGAAATAACATTAGGGCTTCTAGGTATATCTGTATCAATTAGTTTCCCTTCCCAACTACCTTGTGAGGTAGATAAAATAACTATCTCCACTTGCAGAAAAGAAACTGAGGCACAGAGAGGTTAAGAGAACTTATCTGAGGTCACACAGCCAAGAACTGGCAGAGTGGGGACTCAGCCCAGGCATTCTGCAGCCAGAATCCGTGCTATACCATACGGCCTCTCATAAAAATATTAAGTTGGGCGACAGTTGTGGCAAAAATTATGGGATGGTATTCTAATTACTGGGGTTTGGGAAACAACGCAGTAAAAAGCAATTCCCACATATGAGCAATCAAGCTCATGGTAAATCTATATTATGCACATAACTGTTGGAAACAAACAGGGACATGCCAGAGGCAAGGCCTTTAGGGAGAACATAATCCAGTTAAACAACAACATAAGGCATTATGTAATTAGGCACTAATTAAGTGATACTGATTAGTGGTTCTCAGTCTTTTTCCCGTAGTAATAAATATCATGGATGACGTTCACACACGGGGCTCTCCCGTTGTGCTGGGCATGGTTCTCCGAGTACCTGCTCTCAGACCACGCCTACCTCGCCCCTGATACACACGTGATCTAGGATGAACTCCGAAAGGGAAAAGTCCTGGTGACTGTTAGGATCAGGATTCAGACAGGAGGCAGGACTTGCTCTGAGTCTTAAAGAATAGGTAGAATTTGATGAGTGGAGGAGAGAGGATTTTCCTAGCAAGGGACAAAACCTGAGCAAAGGTGTGGAGAGCCCACAGGTAGAACAGAGGGTTTGTATGGCGCAGTCATCACTCTACACAATCTCGGAAAGCCAGGTCGGGGCCTTGAGTTGAGGCTGAGCAGTTCAGAACTGGAGCATATAAACCAGAGATCAGCAAACCATGGCCCGTAGTCCAAGTCCAGCTTGTCCTGTACACCCCACGTGCTAAGAATAATTTTTACGTTTTTTTAATGGACACGCTTAAACAGTTATCTAAGTACTGACAGAGAAGCCTCCATTTTGCCCACAAAAACGGAAATATTCACTATCTGGCCTTTACCAAAAAAAAAAAAAAAGTCCAACCCCAGTAAAATCAAAGGGGAGCCACTGATAGCTTCTGAGCAGAGATGCCTGGAAGGGAGTGATGCTTTAGGAAGCTTCATTGGGAAACAGAGGACAAGAGAGTGGAGGGGAGAAAATACGGGCATCAAGGTTGTGAAATGAGGACCTCAGTTTGGGTGGTGGCAGTGGGTAGGCTCACGATGGGTAGCAAAGCTAGAAGTGGCCATTTGTGGGGCTGCAGCAAGGTGAGTCACAGCCTCCAAAGATGCCCCTGGCCTCACGCCCTGAACCTGTGTCTATGCAGCAAAACGGGTTTTCCAGGATTTTCAGTGGAGCGATTACCCCAGATTACTCAGGTGGGTCTGAGATAATCACAAGGGTCCTGATAAAAGGACGACAGGAGGGTCAGAGTCAGAGAAGGAGATGTGACCAAGGAAGCAAGAGGTTGGAGCCATGTAAGGAAAAGGCCAGGAGCCAAGGAATGCAGGTAGACTCCAGAAGCTGAAAAAGGCAAAGAAACAGAAGCCTCCAGAAAGAATGCCGCCCAGCCAAGACCTCCCATCTGCAGCACAGTAAGGTAATACATTCGTCTTATTTAAGTCACTAAGTTTGTGGTGTTGTCTTAGAGCAGTAATAGGAAATTAATACAAAGATGGATTACATAGTGGGGAGAGTGGGGAGGAATTCAGAGGGGTTCCTTACAGGTGGGCCTGAGGAGTCTAGAGAATAACTGTCACCGATAGAAAGAGGGTAGGCAGGCAAGGAAGGGAGTTCCAAGAGAAGGCAGCAAGGCTTTTACTTTTACAACTGCTGCGCTTGAGACAGGGGGAGAGAAAAGAACGGACAACCTGGGACGCAACCCCAGGGAAACTCAGAGGAGGGAGTGGGGCCCCCGTAAAACCTGGCCTCCTCCCGCCACCCCTACAAACTTCCCCAGTTGCTGTCCCAGGAGAGCCAGTGAGGAGAGTGACCACACAAGGACATGAACTTGAGCTGCCACTCTGTCTCATCTTGTTCCATACCGTATCAGCCATGAGTATAGCCCCGGCACATCACGTATATATAACAATATTTCTTTGATTAATTGACTGGTATCCCCCAAAGGAAAGTCACTAGTGTTCAGCATTATCCATGATACTTCTTCATGCAATATGTAATTTTTAACGAAGCAAATAAAATGTCACCTTTGAGGTCATTCCATCCCCATGTAGTCCCCACAGAGTAGTTCCTGGACCAGAAAGAGCTCAAAGCTGAACTTGCAAATATCCTTTGGGGTTTAACACCTAGAACAGCCAACCACGAGAGACCCCCCGAAGCCCCTGAGCGGTGTGAACGGCAGGGTCTCTCTCCCTGCCCACAGTCCCTGCTCTGCTTCTGCAGGTGGCCCCGGGGAGTTGCTGGCTCAGTGCTCCTCTCTTTAAATCAAAGGGAGCTTTTCCTTTTTTGTAAAATGGGCCATTGCTGCCCCGTGTGTCCTTGGGAGGCAAGCAAGGGTGTTGGCTAGGAGAGCAAGAGACAGCCTGTGTGAAGTCTTACCTTTCAGAAACACGGAGACGTCTTCAAGTTGAGGCACGTTGTCCTCCCTGTAGCCACAGTATTTAGTCAGCAGAGGGAAGTTTTTCAAATACTCCCGGCAAGCATGAGTGGGATAGAGCTTGGAGAGCTCTCGGAACACGACGCCCCACGTCTTGGTCTCTTCCTCTGTGTACTCCACCCTGGGAATAGGCTGGCCGCTAGGCAGGAGAGAAGAGCAGTGAACGACTCTAGCTCTGGAACGGAGTTAAATATCTTCTCACCTCACACCTACCATTAGCCAAGCTCCTGTAAAGTGGGACACCTGAGTGTCTAAAAGGATCCCAGGAAGAATTATTTTTTTAAACAAATGCTAACCTTTTAATTTTGTGTGTATATTTGGACTTCCATATAAATGATTTGGTTAAGTTACATCTTCACACATCTTTATGGAAATTTGATAACATTTATGTTCTTACACTGAAATCAGTAACGAGTAAGAATTCTTGGTTGAAAGAAACTGGTTTAGGTACAAAGCTATGCTCTGGAAGCCTTTTCTGCAATTCCCTAAGGATGGCAATAAATGGATGTTGTCTCTAGAAAATGAAATTGCCTGTGGGTTCTCTTTGTCCTTTGTGGGGAAACCACCCCAATTTCCAAGTGTAATTTTGAGATTTTTTTGTTCAGTGAGTAAAATGTCTGGGAACTACTAAAAAAAAAAAAAAAAAAAAAAACCATACTGAATTCTTGGGGCGCCTGGCTGGATCAGTGAGTAGAGCATGTGACTCTTGATCTCAGGGTTGTGAGTTTGAGCCCCACATTGGGTGTGGAGGTTATATAAAAATAAAATCTTTTTTTAAAGATTTTATTTATTTATTTGACAGAGAGAGACACAGTGAGAGAGGGAACACAAGCAGGGGGAGTGGGAGAGGGAGAAGCAGGCCTCCCGCTGAGCAGGGAGCCCGATGCGGGGCTCGATCCCAGGACCCTGGGATCGTGACCTGAGCCAAAGGCAGACGCTTAATGACTAAGCCACCCAGGCACCCCAAAATAAAATCTTTTAAAAAAATGGGGGGTGCCTCAATGGCTCAGTCAGTTAAGTGTCTGCCTTCAGCTCAGGTCAAGCTCTGCATCAGGCTCCTTGCTCGGTAGGGAACCTGCTTCTCCCTCTCCCTCTGCCTGCTGCTCCCCCTGCTTGTGCTGTCTCTCTCTCTGTCAAATAAATAAATAAAATCTTTAGAAAAAAATAACATAAATTTTTAAAACTATACTGAATTCTAAAGTGAGAGATTTGCACAGTGCACAATAGGGGCATTCATTATACATCATGCTGGGAGGTTCATACATTAAGCTTTCTCACTTTAGGAGGGGGCTCAGCAAACTTTTTCTGCAAAGGTTCAGAAAGTAAAAATATTTTAAGTTTTTGTGTGCCACATGGTCTCCGTCACAACTGTTCAGTTTTGCCATTGTATCTCAAAGAGAGCTGGAGATGACATGTAAACAAATGAACATCGTTGTATCCTAACCAAACTTTCATTACAAAAACAGACAGATGGCTAGGGTTGACCTACAAGCAGTAGTGTGCTGACGTCTAGGTCAGAATAGTGAGAGGTGGCTCGGGACTGGAACAGGCACCGAGAGCTTCCTGGAGGAGGCTAAGCCTCGTGGGCCAGGTGGGATCTGCCAGATCCCAGACAGAAAGGTGACGGAGGAAATGCTGTAACAACAGCCAGCAGCCATGAGCAGGAAACAGCTCCTGAAGCAGCTGGGAACCAGCAGAAGGAGGGCAGCACAGACATGTGCTTTTGCAAGCTATTGTTTGACAGACCAGAATCCGAATTTAGCCTCTGATGAAGATACGTATTTTAAAAGTGACATTCGGGTTTTGCAAAACCTCTCAAGACATCCTCAACAGCCACCTGCAGCACTCCCCCCTCCCCACTGCCTACCCTGGCCACCCGTCAGAAGTTCTGCCCCTGCCGTCAGCACATATATACATACAACATATGGAAGTCCAAATATATACACATAAAACTAGGAATGCTACCTCTGCCATGTACAGAACCCAAGCTCGGGCAGCAACTGCCACTCAAGGTGCAGCAGCTGCAGGACCCCTTCAACAAGCTGGGACCACCTGGAGCACCCCGCCCCCCCACCCCACGCCTGCCTCCCCTCCCCCGCCCCCTCCCCCACCAAGGCAGTAAAGAAGGGAAAGAGGACAATAACAAGACGAGGCTAACACACAGATCCCCCATCCCCCAACCAGCTCTATACTTATGGGTGTTCTTGCCAAAATACTTTTTGTTTTAAACTTTAGATCCAAATGTGGTTCTTACTGCCCCAAATTATTTTTATTTGAAAAAAAAAAAGAACTGAGGTGCATGAGGGACAAGGGAAGAACACACTTAAGAAAGAACAAGCAATTAGCATTTGCTTTCTTTAAGTACCAAGACTGGGGCTCACGCAAACCAAATTAGAAAGAGATTAGCCTTGTTTAAATTTGGCTGTTGATAATAAATAAAAAATTACAACCTGGCAAATATTTGCTGAGAAGATCAAGACTGCTAAGGCTTAGCATCTGTGATAAGTTTAGAATGAAAGCTAGAAATGGAAAGATAAAAATAGAAAGGATGCAAGGAAATAAATATATAAACGGTCTGCCTCCAGTTCCAGAAAAGTCAACGAAATCAATTTGAGTCAGGTAAGCCAACAAAGCTAATAAGAGCTGGGCACAAGCATGAGGTAGGAAGGCGATGAGGCTGAAACAGTAAAAGAAATATTGAGAAGCCATTTGAAAAGAATTGTTAGGTCAAACTTTTCCCTTCGATATGAATCTGCAAACCTTCGGCATTTCAAAGGGGAGCTGAATATAGCCAACAGCAAGCAATAGAAGGAAAGCAAGTGCGAGCTAGAATGAGAACAAAGAGATTTACTGATCTGTTACTTAATAACGAATTTCCAGCATCAGTCCTGGGAATATAGATGGTCACATACATTTCCATTTGTTTCCCCTTGACCGCCCTGCCTGGGTGGCTCACTAGCCTGCGCTCTGAGTTCTCCACAGGTGCATGTAGGATTGCTACCCTGATGGCAGGTACCTCTGACTCTGGTCATCTCGAGCTTTCTCATTCCACTCTAGCCCCTAGCCCCAGGTCACTCTTTAAGGCAAATGTTTAAAAGTCAACTTCATCACAAAGTAAATGCTAATTTTATCCATTTTATTTCTATGATTAATAGCCAAAATACCAAGATCCAAGAAAAAGTAAGAAATTTCCTATTTTTCTCTGTAGCTAATAAGATTATATAATAAAAACCCATCTTGGGCGCCTAGGTGGCTCAGATGGTTAAGCGTCTGTCTTCGGCTCGGGTCATGATCCCAGGGTCCTGGGATCAAGTCCCACATCGGGCTCCCGGCTCAGCGGGGAGCCTGCTTCTCCCTCTGACCCTCTCCCCTCTCATGCTGTTTCTCTCTCGCTCGCTCTCTAAAAAATAAATAAAAATCTTTAAAAAAAAAAAAAAAAACCATCTTTCAGAGGTCACTATGGGCCAGACACTTTTCTAAGGTTAATTAAGTGGTTTTTTCTTTTATGAATTAATCCACTTCATTCTCACAACAACTCCATGAGGTAGACACTATTATTATCCCCATTTACACATGAGGAAATTGAGGCTCAGAGAAATTAAGGTATGTGCCTAAAATCATGGGGCCAGGCTTAAAACCCAGTCAGTCTGGCTCAAGACTGGCTGTAGTCTTACTTGATTGGTATAATCCAATGAAATAAAAAATGTATTCCAGAAACCAACTTATTTTCATATACCAAACTGAAATAAGCCTTGTAGGTATGTGTATTTATACATAGAAAATCGCATATACAATACATGTAATCATGGTACTTGCATGTATTTGTAGATCACATAAAGTACTTGCATATTTATTCACTTATTAATTCCTCTCAGTAAGACCAGAGATAGTGTTTGGGGCACTAGGAATGCATATATGTTTTTAAAAACTTTGAAATTTGACATTTGGAAAAATAAAAATTGTAGTCATGGGAAAAACAGAATGCATTGCCCTTCTTTGCCCTTGTCATGGATTAAGGTTTTTGTGTGTGAATTGTATATGAGAAGAATGACAGGAGGGTGTCCTGATCTTTTTAGGGCCTAGGATATATACCCATAATCATTTTACATCTATCTGTGGGTACACGTTTTAATATATATGTAATAGGTGTCATAGTTCAGCATCCTAAAACTCTGCTCTGGCCCAAAATTAAAGTCTCTTAAGTACTTCACATTCTAGAGAAAGCCCCCAGCAGCTAGAGTTAGCCAGCTTATTAAGAGGCAGCAGAGGGGCACCTGGGTGGCTCAGTCGGTTAAGCAGCCAACTCTTGGTTTCAGCCCAGGCCATGATCTCATGGGTCGTGAGATCGAGCTCTGAGTCAGTCTCCATGCTCAGCGGGGAGTCTGCTTGAGGATTTTCTCTCTCCATGTCCCTATGCCTTTCCCCCTGCTCATGCATGTGCATGCGCTCTCTCTCTCTCTCAATTAAATAAATAAACCTTTAAAAAAAAAAAAAAAAAAGAGGCAGCAGAAATGGCCCTACCACTAAAAAAGTTCTGTCAGAGGCACCTGGCTGGAACATGTGACTCTTGTTCTCAGGGCTGTAAATTCAAGCCTCACACTGGGTGTAGAGATTACTTCAAAATAAAATCTTTAAAAAAAAAATTCTGTCCTACCACCCTTCCCAACCCACGCCCAAACCTCACCCACCAGTCTAACAGGAAATAAGAGAGGCACAGGATTACGGGGAAGGCCAGTGTTTGAGGGAGAGGGCAGGTTCTTTCCCCTTCCCCCAGGAGGAGAGTAGGCTGCGCCATGACAATCATTTAGGAGGACTGCCCAGGAGAAGTGGGGCCTGGCATCATGTTTCCCAGCTGGATGTTGGCTGAGTGGCAGGACCCCAGGACCCCAGGACCCCCTGGTGTGGCCACCAGTAGAGAGACATGAGGGTACCTGGAAGCTAGGAGCATAGTGCTCTATGAGAGAGAAGAGGGGACCTTTGACATGCATCCTCTGACATTTGAGGTTCACATGAACATAGAGCCAGATGCCCAGTGAGCTCTAGAGATTTCTGTGAAATCGATGTGATGTGCCTGGGAGGAAAATGGAGAAGTCTTGTCCCATCTAGTTTTGCCTAACTCTCAGGAGGCAAAGGGGATCCCATCACTCCTGTTTTGTGAGGGGTTCCCAAGCTCTAGCGTGCACAACCTAGAGAAGGGGTCGGTGGCATGACCACTGCCAAGGCCACGGGGCTGCAGGGCGCATGTCTGCAGGGATGGAGGTGGAGGGAGGGGTGCTGGCCCAAGAAACTGTACATAACACTCTGCAGAGACCATTTCAACAGAGAGCACCCCATCAGAAAGAATCTGTCTAAGCCACGGTGAGTGTGGCCTGCAGTCTGCCCACCACTGATTTTCTAACAACCCTGTAAAAAGCTCCCAGCAAACCCCCTCCCCCCGCCCCAGCGCTCAGGGGAGTGAGGTCCTAGAAGAGAGAAGGAAAGGTGTCTCAGAACCAGCACACATGTGCATTTACACACATGCACACTCCCTCCAAATAACAGAGGGGGAAGGAGGATACACTTTGAATCAAATTTGAGATTTATCTTTTTTTTTAAATGAATGGGGACTAGGCCTTAAATACCCAAATGAGACTATACTAATAATTGAAAATGACAGCAAATTAGATGTTGCTAAGGAACTTGCTTCCCAGCAGGAAAGTAGAATTCAACACAATACAGTGGAAAGCAGAGAGTGGGGAAAATAAAACCATTTTACCATTGGAATAAACCCCAATAAGATGAGACTTCTCAACAAACTAATGACATGTAAATATTATAATTAGATCTTTAGGGAGTCTCCTCCATTTGCATGGAATAAGTTGGGATTCCGGAATTCTCAATAACCCCCAAAATTATTATTCACAGATCCCTAAATCACTGGAGAAAAACAGATGCGACTCTCGGGAGCTTCTACTCACTGCAGATTTGGCCCTCTTGCCAAAGAATGGTAAACTAAGTCTGTAGAAACACAACAGGAAACCAGCACTCAGCGAAGACAGAACTGGGAAAAGCACGACAGTGGTCACTACAGAATCGAGGCTTGATGATGAGAAAAATCCCTGGTGCAATAGGTTACTCAGAGATGATGAAGAACTTTCTTTGGAAACACTGAAGGCTGTGGGAGGCGTCTTTCTGCCTGTGAGGTGAAATGCCACTCTTCCTCGAGGCAGGGGGATGATCCTGGAAAACCTGCCTTGTCCCCACAGACAGGAAAAATAGAAAGTGCAGAGGCAAAAGTACATTTATAGATATTGTAGGTAAGTCCCAAGCTTGTTCAAGTTGTTTAACAAATATGTTTTGGATACGGAAATCCAGAGACACATAGCCCACTGAGGCAGAAATTGTGGGAGTTCTTCCTCTAGCCAGATGAATAAGCAGCAATGCTTTTTTGTTTTATTTAACGGTTTCTTTGATCTTCTCCTCCAGCAGGTCCAACCACAAGGCTGGACTTTTCTTATACTTTTTTTTTTTAATTTGGGGGATTGGAAAATATTTGATTACCGTGGTACACCCTGGCTGTCTCCTGGAGCCCTTGCTGTCTAGAATTCCAAAGGTGAGATGCAGTTTCTTTGCTTGCGTTTTCATTAGAGGAACTCCAGCATCGGGAAGCAATTCACTTATTCAGTGGAGGAAGATGTAACAGGCTGCAATTGACAGTATTTCCATCAAGATGGCAAGACTGGCTGCAACACAAGGCGGATTGTGTTCTTTGAAAACATTTGGATCTCCTCAGTGGCAAGAACCAAACAGAGCAGAAGGTAAACAGAGAATCGGTTAAGGGGATGGGTGAATCTGATAGAAGCAGTTAGGAATGAACTCATTTTTTATTGGATTTCATTACATGTTCCTTGGGCCAGGAGACACCTCACTTATTCAAAAGCTGTTTATCTGCCTGGAATAGACTGTCCCTCTCATCTCTGTCTCATCTTCCTTCCCTACCTTAGGCAGTTCTCTCTTGACTGACACTTCCACCTGGGGGTTTGCAGAAGAGAAATGAGAAGAGATGAAATGTAAAACCCCATCAACTTTGCAAATCATTAGCAATTAGCAGCTCCTCTAAGGGTTTGGACAGGGCCTTTGGAGAAAGAGTATAGAAACATGAAGGCAGGAGGTCTCTATCTTGCTTCCCCTTGACTTATATGACACATGCATGTGCTGCCTCCTCAATGAGCATACCCTGAATTCTGCATAATTTTCAGGGAGCTATCTGTAATTCATCCTCTTTCTTTCCCATCCAAGAAAACATATAAGACTATAGAAGAGGAGACTGACATTATTCTAAGAAGAATCTTTATTTTGATCCAATGTAATTTTTTTTAAGATTTTATTTATTTGAGAGACAGAGACAGCATGAGCGGAGGGGAGCAGCAGAGGGAGAGGGAGAAGCAGACTCCCCGCTGAGCAGGGAGCCCGGTGCGGGGCTCGATCCCAGGACCCCAAGATCATGACCTGAGCTGAAGGCAGACGCTTAACCAATTGGAGCTACCCAGGTGCCCTCCCCCCAGTGTAATTTCTTTAAAAGAAACATTCATCATTCACAAAATTTACTATCGATTGTCACAAAGCATTTGTTACACTTCTCACAACTGAGGTGACACACTGGTGTACAGAAATTTCAATCAGTACTTGTGATCTCATGTAGCTGGTGACCATAATGTCACCTCTTCCTGTGCCAGTTGGTCCCACCTTCACAAAATAGTATCCCCTGCAGCCAGGTGTCTTGAGCAGAGAGCTGTGTGGTCAATGGGAGTTCAATAGGAAGATGGCTTATGCCTCCGAGACTGGAAAATATGTTGCCACAAGCCAGGGGAAAAAAAATCCTAAGTGGAGGGCGCCTGGGTGGCTCAGTTGGTTAAGCGACTGCCTTCGGCTCAGGTCATGATCCTGGAGTCCTGGGATCCAGTCCCACATCGGGCTCCCTGCTCAGCGGGGGGTCTGCTTCCCCCTCTGCCCTCTTCCCTCTCATGCTCTCTGTCTCTCATTCTCTCTCTCTCAAATAAATAAATAAAATCTTTAAAAAAAAAAAAAAATCCTAAGTGGAGTCAATGGATTCCATTAAAGTTTAACCAGAAAGCAAATGCCATTTTTTCTACCGATTTCCCAGAAGTCAATGAGAAAGTCTAAGCCTCCTGCATTTGATAAAGTTACACTTCAGGATTCAGACCATAAAGGACACTAAGTAACTTTATGATGAAATAGTGTCACTACTACCCAGGCGGGGCGGGCGGCGTAGGGGTGAAGGGGGGAGTAACGTATCCAAAATATTAATCTGCTAAATCTATTCCCCCATTACAACGTATGCTCCTTGAAGACAGGGGATTTTTGTTTGCTCTTTCATTTTTATATCCCTGCTACCCAGAGCAGAGCCTAGAATACATAACAAATATTATTTGTTGAATAAGTAAATCAATCTGGCTGAAACAAGCCACAAATGTAAAGGTTGAGAAGAATTATAGTTGTGTATCACAAAGTCTGGCAGATATGCATTTGTCTTACTTCATCCCTGCCTCATATTTTAATTGCTATGGAAAAAGCAAGTCCGAAGACTGAGATTTCAGTAAGTTTCCTGGTAGCTTCCAGTTATCCCCACGTACTGCATACTTTATATGTAAGAGTTTCTTTTTTTCGAATTTTCTTAACTCAGGCTTCCTAGGCATATCCTATACTTGTAGCCACAGTTTTCATGAGGAAAGAAAGCAGCATATTCAAACCCATAGGGACATAAAAGCCAAACTTAGCTGAACGCAGAGATGTTTCCTTTGCTGGACTTCTTAAGGAATGAACTTGCAAAGATGTTTCCAAAGCTACAGAGCATGGTGATTGAATGCAATTTTTCAAAAAGGAAACCCACAGGGCGCCTGGGTGGCTCAGTCGTTGGGCGTCTGCCTTCGGCTCAGGTCATGCTCCCAGGGTCCTGGGATCGAGCCCCACATCGGGCTCCTGGCTCAGCGGGGAGCCTGCTTCTCCCTCTCCCACTCCCCCACTTGTGTTCCTGCTCTTGCTATCTCTCTCTGTCAAATAAATAAATAAAATCTTTAAAAAAAAAAAAAAAGGAAACCCACAAATCAGTACAGTGACATAACAACCGTCTGAGTTATATCCAGATTTCAAACCATCGAGTTGGTCTGACATAAATAAAATGGCTCGATGAGGGTTCACTTAGTAAGGAGACCAGGCAGCCCGAGACAAGTACGTTACACCATAGAGTAGACGTAAAGGCACAAACTCATTTTCAGCTAGTCCCCTAGGCCAGTCAGGTAAAGAGCATTTGTGATCACATATTTTATTTGCTTTTGCAAATGAGTTTTGCACACATGAATTTTCACAAATGAGTCTATGGGCCCTAAGGAACTTTCAGATGGTAGCAAACAAAAATGTTAGTTTGTTTTGTTCACATTGTTAATATTGGTGCTGCCTTTACAAGAGACATAATGAAAATAAACTACTGCACCTTGGGAGCCTCAGGGAGAGTGAAAATTTAACTCCTGGAAATTATTTGTTTTTATTTGTCCCGTGCACCCCAGGATGGGGCTTCCCACCATTTTTTCACCTTGCAGAAAGCCCTCTTCACATTCTAGAGGAGTGACTTTCTTCCGCAAAAACTATCATGAAATTAACTATGAACAGCCACAACAATGGGTCTCACATCCATCGCTCCGTGCGTGTTCAACACACAAAAGGAAATGGGACTCAAAAGAATGCAATCCAGAAACGAGCTGAAATTCAATAGCGGCCAGCAATCTCAGGGCACTGATATGGAGAGACCCAGGCCGGGGTCTCCAAGGCCTCCAGATTTAATCCCACACGTCTTGCGCCTTGACCAATTATAGCATCCACCCATTCATCTTCCTGTAACAATAACAATATAATAGCACATCACCTGGATAATGTCATATAACACTCACCTTAGAGAGTGATTAAATTACTGTTAGTCTCCCTATTTTATGGTGAAGGAAACTGAGGTTTACACACAGTAAACTAAGATCAAACAGCTAGTGAGCGGCACCACTGGGACTCAGATTATGGAAGGCTAGCTCTAGAGACCCCCGCTTTTTTTTTTTTTTAATTTTATTATGTTATGTTAGTCACCATACATTACATCATTAGTTTTTGTTGCAGTGTTCCATGATTCATTGTTTGCATATAACCCCCAGTGCTCCATGCAGAACGTGCCCTCTCTAATACCCATCACCGGGCTAACCCATCCCCCCACCACCTCCCCTCTAGAACCCTCAGTTTGTTTCTCAGAGTCCATAGTAGAGACCCCGCTCTTAACCAACACTCCTCAGTGCAAGGTACTGAGTACTTAATGTGTATGAAGCATTGAGTTTGACCTCTGCTTCCTCATTTGAAACTGAAGGAAATAAGACAACCACACAACACTGAGATCAAATGATGCCATCTGTAAAGTGCCTGGGCCGATGCCTAGCACCTACTGGCTACTCGGTATAGATGGATCCCTTCCTCCAGGCATATGGGAATGAATACAATTTTATCCCATCCCTGCAGGGTCGGGAATAGGTCTGGAGATGACAAAACAGTTCTCTTGTGTGTGAATCCATTCACCTCTCAGACACGACTTGTGGAAAGTAATTTCAGTCCTTCATGTTCATGGAAATCATTTTAAAATAAAATACTCATACCTCATTCCCTGTGGAATTTGGTGCAACGCCTGTCCTTGTCAGTAAGTGACACCAGGCCATACTGTGCTAATGTTTCCCCAGCTGTGGGAGCCACGTTATAATCAGACAACATCCTACTGAGGCATTCACGCACATCTAAAAAACGCGCCAAGCTCAAAAAATGAAAAGGAGAAACCTTTTCCAAATCAATTTTCCCTTTTGTCTTTCTTTCAATTCTCAGGCTCCCTTCCTTTCAGCCATTGAGCTGAACTTCAGGTAGAGAGAAACATTTGGCACGAAAATGATTCTTCCATAAAGCCTGACATCTTTTAAGTACTTCCAAGAACTGTGCATTTCAAATACACTGAGAATTCTGTAGAGAGCAGAATAACTTTTTAAAAACCCGGTCATTTAATTCTGGTGCTCTCATTTTCAACTTGAGGATGATATCACCCATGTCAAATGGAAGTTGCTATGTAGATTGAAAAAAAGGGAGGAGACAGGTGTGGCCTCTTGAGCAGAGAAAGATATTTAGATTCTACGGAAGAGGCACTCTTGAAAACCCTAATGTGACCTTCCTCAGAAACCATTCCAGTCATCTGGGAAATGACCCCAGCACAACAAATATTTGGTTTTGTTCTACTTTTCAATTTACCGCTCCATTTCAGAGAAATTAAAGCATCAACAACTGGTGTTTATGCAGGAGTCACAAAGTACCCAAACAGCCACATATATCTCAGTTTCATTCAAAACCCGGGAAAGCAAATCAATGGAGGATAATGGAATGGGATAGAATTAGCTCAGTCGGGGAGAAAACATATTTGCTTTCTAAGATGCGTCTTCGCAAAAAGGTGGAGAAGGGGAAAAAATTAAAGCTTGGTCCCACCTCACAACAGAGCCCACAATTCATCAAGGTGACCATCTGATGAGAAACTGATGAGAAAAATAGAATTAAAGATAAAAACTTACAACCCCCCAGTTAAGTTTTCTTCCCTGTGAAGAAAGCATAACTTTTCCCTTTCATCCTTCCTCTACCTTCTATTTGTGATGTTTCCAATTAAGATTGCCTATCTAAAAATAGGTAATGTGGCACTCACAATTCCTGTTAGTAATGTATTTCTTTTCACTACATTCTGAAACCAAGCAGGATCCATAAATCATACCTCTTCTCACATGAAATGAGAAATGCTAAGGTCAACTGAAATTTCTGGGAAGGTGGAGAGGTGGAGCCACGCCTGTTATATTTCTGCAAGTTGCAAGAATTGCAAATGCTTCCTAGCAAAGACTCAGCGTCCGTAATCCTCCAGCTCAAACAAACGCTAACTCGTCACAAGTACCTGGGAGTCGGGAAGGCCCCGTGTGCCCAGTGGTGGGCACAGGCACCATCAGCTCTACCCAGGATCTGCCAAACAGTCCTATTCGCTGTCTCGAGCCTACCTTTGCTTGTCTCTGATCATCCACCTCCTTCCTTTTCTTTACAAAACTAGAGCTACTCCTGCGGAGTCACGTAGCACAAGAGGAAACAAGACCTCCTGAGAAGCGAGATGCCGGCTCGGAAGGCACATCCATTCCTTATTATGTATCTAGTCAACGTCTTATAGTGCACGGCATTTTGGTCCCAGAGAGCTTCGTGTTGACGTGGGGTATCTGGGGTGGGGAGAGAGGAGGGTGGCAAAAAATGTTCTCTGCTTCGTTGAGGAAAGGAGGTTAGAATCATCTCCACTCCATGTCGAACGAGAGGTTTCTCTCTCTCTCTCTCTCTGATGGAGCAGAGTAGAATACTCACAAGCTCCCCCAAACTGAATAAGCCTGCTGGGCTGGCGATTGCACTTTTCAAATATGCTAGTCCCCATTCGGGACTGTTTTGTTTTAGAGTCTCTGTTTAGCTGTGTACTTAAACTCGCAGCAAATGAATCACAAAGGGTGCGATTCTGTTAAATCAAAAAATCAAGAAATAGTCTGGCTACTAGAAAGAGCCAGAGAGGGACAAACCCCTGGCAATCGTTTTTCAAGCGTCAGCCCAGCTGTGTTTATTTCCATCCATCCTACCTCCCACAGGGGTCAGGCGGGGAGAGGCGGGAGGAGAAGAGCACAGGATAGGGCGGAGCTGGGCAGAATCACGGCGCAGGCTGGGGCGTGGCTCTGGCCCGCGGGGCCCCGCCCACGTGCCGCCCCGCCCCGCCCCGCCCCGGGACGTGCCAGAGACTGGAAGTCACACCCGGCTGGGTTGAGTCCTGGCTCCCTAAAGCCTGCAGTGAACTAAGTACACACAAGAGCCGTACATTTCAAATATGCCGAGAACTCTAAAGAGAATGACTTTTTAAAATGCCGAGTCTCCGTGCTGTGACTGCGCTTTTCAACCTGTGATACGATACCGCCTGTCAAGAGGAAGTGCCACAGCCACGTCCAGGCGGACAAAAGAATAGATGTGGCTTCTTGGGCAAAGAAAGAGAGAGTCTTTAAGAGAAGCACACTTGACAGCCCCGGAAGTTACCTTACTCGGAAACTATTCTGGTCATCTGGGAAATGAACCGAGGCCGACAGTATTTGCTTTCGTTCTACTCCTCAACTGCTCCATTTCAGAGAAATTAAAGCATCCACAGCTGGTGTTTATACAGGTAACATGATCAGCTGTGTCGCCTTCAGTAAATTTCTTAATGTCTCTGAAGTTCAGTTTCCTTGTCTTCAAAATGAGTACAAGAACGGCACCTATCCCAAAATGAGCGAACAAATGAGCAAAGTGTTGAACACAGTGTCCCGCACATGGCAGGAATTTAACCAAAGGAGGCTAAAACTACCCAAGTATGCCAGCTGAGAGGTCCCTACAGTGAACACTTCTACCACCGTCAGCCCTTCAGGGACTGATCCAACACAGCCGAGCTGCAAGCTGCACCCTCTAACCTTAGCTGAGACTCTCTGGCCTGGGAAGGCCTGGGAGAGGGCCAGTTTGTCAACTGAAGAAGCAAGCTGTATGCATGAGTTACAGGAAACTGAAAAGTTTACACACACACATGCACATACACGCATATACTTTTGAAAAGCTCCTTTAACCCAGCCCACCATGGAGCCTGAAATTCCGTAATTCACTCACTCCTTAAGGTCATTTATCCATTTTAAATGAGCTTAACAAATGATTATACGGGAATCGAGGAACCATTAGCTACTTAACACATGATAATAATAGTCATATCTATCCTAGATTCAACCCCAGCTTGTAACAGCCAGCATCTGGGCCGTGTAATCACTGCTAATTGTCCCAACCACACAAGGTAAATTCTATGCCCGTTTTAAGGTAAGAGCACTGGGACTCAGCAGTGCCTAGGTGGTTCAATTGGCTGAGTGTCCAACTCTTGATTTTGGTTCAGGTCATGATCTCAGGGTCATGAGATTGAGCCCTGCATCGGTCTCCACACTCAGCAAGGAGTCTGCTTGAGATTTTCTCTCTCCCTCTCCCTGTCCCTCCTCCCTTCCCACCTGTGCTCTCTCTCTCTCTCAAATGAAAAATAAATCTTAAGGAAAAATAAAAGAGCACTGAGACTCAGAGAAACTAGGTCAGTGCTCATGGCCACAGAGCTTGTAAGTGGTGGAGCAGGAAGTCAAACCCAGTATTGTCTATCTCCAAAGTCTAATCACTCTGCCACATGTTCTCCCACACCTCTGCTTCCGTGAGGATTACTTCTATGGATAATACATTAGCACCTGTTGTGGTAGAGCTGATAGAGAGGGTCTTGAAGAAATAAAATTGAACACAAGTTAAATGTATATGGTAGCCAACTTCCAAGATGGTCCCCAGGGAAGCCTGACTCCTGGCCTTCATCCCCATGTGTGGTCCCCTCCCACAGTGTAGCAGGGTTGGGCTATGAAACCAACGGAGTACATCAGGAGTGATGGTATGTCACTTCTGAGGCTAGGTTATAAAAGGCAGGGTAGATTCTACCTTGCTTTCTTTGGGACCACTTGATTTGGGGGAAGCCAGCTGCCATATCTTGAAGACACATGGCAGCCTTAGTGCAGGGACCCATTTTGTAAGAAAATTTGGCCTCCTGCCAATAACCATGTGAGTGAGCAGACTGGAAACATCTTCCAGCCCTAGGCTTCTCGGGTCAACACTTTGACTCCAGCCTCGTGAGAGACCCTGATACAGAATCACCCAGCTAAGCCACTCCCTAATTCCTGACCCTCAGAAACTTTGTGAGATAATAAATGCTTGTTGTTTTAAGCTGCTCAATTTTGGGGTAATTTGTTACACAACAATAAATAACTAATACAGTATAAAAATCAGACAATTTTAGGGCTTAAAGAGTCTTAGTGAAGGGGAGTGGAGAAGGGTATTAACCAAAAGATAATAAAAAGATCTGGAGGGGCACCTGAGTGGTTCAGTTGGATACATATTTGACTCTTGATTTTGATTCAGGTCATGATCTCAAGTTGTGAGATCAAGCCCCACGTTGGGCTCCATGCTCAGTTAGAGTCTGCTTGAGATTCTTTCCCTCTTCCCCTCCTCTGGCTCGTATGCACATGTGCTCTCTCTCCAAAATAAATAAATAATCTTTAAAAAAATCTTAAAAAAAAAAAGATTTGGAGCACGAGGATACACAAAAAGGAGAGCCAGTTGAAGTGCGAAAAATTATAATAACATTAGCAAATACTTATGTAGCATTTCCTATGCAGTGTTCTAAGTGTTGTTATTATATTAGCTCACTTAATCCTTAAAACAATCCTATAAAGCAGTAGTAGTTATCCCCATTGTACAGATATGGAAACTGAGGCACAGAAAACGAATCATTTGCAGGAGTCACTCAGCTGGCAAGTGTTTAAGGCTGGAATTCACCGCAGGCAGTCCAGTCCAGCTTCTGCCCTCTTAAACACACCACACCTTGCCTCTCAGATTGAAAGAAAAACTGGAGAAAGCAACCAAGGCCCTCCAAGTGGGCCAGGGGGCTGAGTAAACCCCACGCTTTTGGTCTAGATTCTTTGATTATTGTTTTGAGAGAGAGAAGGATAAAGTACACTGTATAGCAATGCTCCATTGATTTCATTTAATCCTCAAAATACTCACAGGAGAAAGGCAGAGGAGATACTATTATTCCCATTCCACAGAGAAAACTGAGGCTGAGAGATGGATTCAAGTGGTTCTCCCAGAATTTGAAGTCAGAGGAGTTTTTTTGGCAAGTTAGGGAATTTTCCAACTTAAAGCAAATTCTGGCCTGTTGCAACTCCCTTGTTTAACTTACTCATTGACATGGCATTGATCTATTTACATTTCAGATTCCAAGGACTATAAAAAATAAATAAATCAGAGGAAGCAGCCCCATGAGAAGGACATAAGGTTCACATACCACCTTAATTTCAGCCAGAAGAAAGTACATTCATAACAAAACACAATCACAATAATATTCAAAATCAATTGAAGCAAACAAGAGTGGCATAATTAAAGTCAGAGCTCAGGGCCTCTTTCCAAGAGAGTAAGATGGATTGAAATAACTACCACCACCCCCACCAAAAATATAATTAAATATGCATGCATATTGTTGAGGAATAATCATTATAATAGCCCTCAAAGAAAAATGTGTTTATTTCTAGCCAATTGGAAAAAAAAAATGTATTACTGATTCTTCTTCCCCAATAATACAGCAATTGTGAGCCCTACAGAAATGCAGCCAAGCGAACGCCAAGGTTAAAATATGAAGGTGCCAATGGCAGAAAGCTGGATCGTTTCAGACAAACCTCACAGCTACCCCCTCCCCGTCATAATTCTCTCTTCCTCCACACGCCATCTGCCCCCTACGCACTTGCATAGTCTCTGAACTGTCTGTATGCGCTCCACACCGTCTAATCATGAGCTACTTCCTTCTTTGTTCCCCCCCAAAATTTCTATTATTTGGGTGGGGGAGGACAGGGTGTGTGATGTGCATCCTCTCCCACGCGAATTCAGGAGCCGTGCCCTCTCAAGCCAGGGCGGGCGTTCTGGGGTCTTCCACGGAGAATGTATTTGCACTCAGGACGGTTTCCTCTGCCTTGATTGGTGAGGCAGTTAGGCCTCCCCCCGACACTCGCGGCCACGCGGCTCAGGCCCTGGGTAATCAATCCTGTTCTCGGCCGCGCTGTCAATCAGCTACGCGCCCGAGTGCCCCCTATCGACAGCTCTCAGCGTGCGGCCGCCTTCCCGGCTCCCGCTCCTCTCCGGGTTCACCGTGAGACAGAGCTTGAGCCTGCTGGTTTTTTTCATCAGAGACTGGAATTTTTCCATTTTCTCTGCTTGTGTTGATTCTTCGCCCCCTGCTTTATCTTTTCAAGACTAGCATTGAAAATACAGTATTCAACACGAATCCCCCGGAGGGCTTCTTGGCCATGGTTTCAGTATCTGTTATTCGGTCTTTCATTCCTTTCTCCCTCCCCTTACCTTCAGACACCTCAGACTGCAGCCTGCCGATCCCTACAACAACCCCAAACATCTGGACTCCATCTTCGTCTCTATTTCCGACCATCTATTTGACCTGCTCGGGGTCCAGAAAGCCTAAACAAATTATCAATAGGGAATTGAATTGTTCTCCACGTGTCAGAATGGTCTCTCGTTTTATCACCCAGTTGTATTTGCTGGGACCTCACATGCCGGATTTTTCAGGATCGCCTCAATTTCAAATAATCTGCTTCTCAGACCAGTGGTTCCAAGCATCCGTTTGGAAAACCAGTTTGCAGCATGCTGCCAGAAGCCACTCTAATGAGCTTATTTTAAGTACTTATCATGTACATCCTTTTCCTTTGCTCTCTCAGAAAGCCATCAGCACTAGAAAAATACCTATTTCAATTAGAAATTGCATCTTTATTCTTCGTGAACGAAAAGGACACCTAACTTACTTCGTGGCAAACCGGCCAGGCCCACTTGGGATTTGTTATCACCTGTGCCCCACACCCACCAGCCCCTAACACAAGCTTGACCTCCAGTCCTCTGTGTGCTTGTGTGAGCACGTGCGTGCATGCGCGCGTGCACGCGCGCGCACACACACACACACACACAAATAGCTAGCCCTTAACCATCCTCAAACTCCTCCTGAGAGAAGCCACAGCGGCATTGACATAAAAGCCATTAAGGAATGATTCTTTTCTCTCTACTTTCCACAGGCCCTTGGTTTGTGCTTTCCAAATTTATCCACCCCTGCTAGGCACCTTCCCCACTCTGTCAACTTAACAGATCATCAGTTGCCTTGGTGCTCCTGGTATCTGTATTTTGGCAGCTTCACACACACATGGGTATGATTGCTTTCTATGAAATCTTTCCATAAAGAAGGATGTTGTTCTGCCCTAAATGCTTCAGTATAGGGAACAGTCTTTAAATGGGGAACCGGAGGAGTTTTCACCCAAGGATGACTTCTAGGGACGTTGGAGCTACAGTATTTGTTAAGGTGGCAGCATAAACAATGGTGTTAACATAGCTAAAGAATACAACAATAGTTCAACTGGAAACGGAAGACAGCCCGTGGAAAAGGGGCAGGGGAAGATGTACTGATACTGAGTGGCACGATCACAAACCACGTGCCAGGCCCTGTGCTAGGCACAGCAGGGCGGCCCCTGCGACCACCCCGGGAGGTGGGTCACACGTATGTGGAGACGCTTTTTCCGGATGAAGAAACAGGCCCAGTGGTGATGATCACCCAGCGAGGAAGCCGTGCAGCCAGGACTTGAACCCCAGACCGGCTGGCTCCAATGCTGTAATCATTTTGTTGTTTTTCATCTATTTGCTATTGGAGGTCATCAGTCTGGACCCGGCACTGTCCAGGGAGAGGGTTATAAAGCCCCTGGATTCCAGACTCTCTTTACTAAACACCCTTTGCTTTGACTCTGTTGCCACCAAATCACCATCAGGGTAATGTCTAGCCTTTATGGGGTCATGACAACAGGGACTTTTGTGAATCGTATGAGAGTAGGTTCTCTCTGTAAAATGATGAATTGGCAGTTTCCTGTCTACCTCAGCCTCTTGAACCTCTACTTACTGAGTGAGGGCCTTTGAACCTAAGCACTCCCCAGCCCTGTAAACAGGGGCCAGATCCTGGGATGCCCCTTCGCACCTCCCATTACCCACCAACCTCTTCTCCAGTCATAACGTTCAGAGCCACCTTCTCAGCCACACTCAGCCTCTGGAACCAGCCAGTGCCATCTTTTGAGCTTAGCTTCCTTATTGGCCACCAACCAGGAGCTTGCAGATTGGTCAGAATTATTCCCCCGAGGTGGAGGCCACCGTCAACAGCCTGGTCAGCATGCATCTGCAGGCCTCCTGCACCTACCTCTCTCTGGGCTTCTATTTCTATCACGCTGGTGTGGCTCTGGAAGGCATGGGCCACTTCCTCCCTAAATCGGCCAAGGACAATCACGAGGGTGCCCAGCACCTCTTGTAGAGGTAAAAACACAGCAGCCAGGCCTTCCTCCAGGATGCCCAGAAGCCATCCCATGGAAGCTGCTGCGGTTCTAGAGAAGAGCCTGAAGCAGGCCCTTCTAGATCTGCAGTGCCCAGGTTTTGCCCACGCAGACCCCCAGCTCTGTGATTCCTGAAGACCCACTTCCTATATGAGCAGGTGAGACTCAGCAAGAAGATGGCAACCACCTGGCTAACTCCACAGGCTGGCGGCCCCCGAGGCTGGGCTGTGTGGGTATCTCTTCCAAAGGCTCACCCTTTGAGAGGCCCCTCTGGCATCCCCCTGGTGCCAGGGCTCCTGCCTGAGCCTCTTCCTGCAGCCGTGAGGCAGCTTTTTAGCCACCCTGGAGCCTCCTCCTGAGTAGTGGGCCAAACAAACAATAAAGCTTTTTGCAGGAAAAAAAAAAGATCTCTACCATTTCCAACCGCCAATTTATACTTTTGCTTTCCACAGACACTGCACTTCGATTTTCCTCTTTAGCTGAGGGAAGGTGGCAAACGCAAACTCCTGTTAATGCTTTGAGAGCTTCACCCTCCATCATTTTGATATATGCTTTTTTCCTCTTCTGCCCCTATCAGTATGTTTTCTTTAAAACCAAAAGAGTCCCCATGGTCAATGCCCCTTGAAAGTGAGTGTCACCACAATATCAGCTTGTCTTGACCCATTTCTGGGCTGTTTCCAGAAGAAATAAGTAACATTTGAGATAGTTCCTTGATCACTATGCTATCGAAATTCTTTATAGACACACACACATACATACATATATTTTTTACATAGGTATAATGCATATACCATCTATGCATAAAATACATACTTATCCATCTGTTCTACCTAAAGAAAAAAGCTCTGCCAAGCACTGAGCTTTTATCATGTCGTGGGCAGGTGATGCCCTAAAGGCCAGTCCTGCTCACACCCCTTCTAAGGACCCATGTATGACCTGATTCCCCAGGGACAATCTGTGAAGCAAGGAGAGCCAAGCTGAAGGCTCATAATCAATTATCAGACCCTGATGTGAAAAAGTGAGCCCAGCCCATCAGGGTCCTCTCTTGGTAATTTGACTGGGAAACAGTGGGAGATGGTGTTCGTGAGTGATGGTGCTGAGGGTGGGAAGGAGGCTTGGGCCAGGACGAGCCTTGTGCACATTGACATCGTGAGCGGGGGAGAAAGCCACAGGAGGCTAAAGGCAGTCAAGAAGCTGCCTGGAACAGAGGAAAACAAAAATGGAGTAGACACGTGTGGAAAAGCACGTGCCAAGTGGTCCTGGGTTTTAGGATCATAAACATGGGGGAGAAAGAACGAAGGATGCCTGGGGCTTGGGAGGAAGAAGGAAAGAGCACCAAAGCATGAAAGGAAGTTAGAAATGAGCACACAACTGACTCGGTCAGAGGTGTGATGTGGAATCCTTTGACTTGGCTTTAAGCCCTTGTGTGTCATATTCTTTAAAAAAAAAAAAGAGGAAGAGAAAAAAGCAAAGGATGATACTCTCTAAAACACACAAAATGTCTGAAACTCACCCTAGACAAACTTGCCGCACAGGACAGTCAAGCTTCTCACCTATTCGCAACTAAAATAAGAAAGACCCTTTCCTATGGGGTATGGAGTTACATTTTGTTCGGAAGACATGATATGTGTAACTGATCACATACCAGACAAAGGAAAGGCAGCGCCCGGAGGGTCTACATGTTTTATTAATGTGAGCACAATAAACAGAGGCCAATAGCCACTCCTGCAAGTCAACACATTACATTACGGCCGGTCTCAAACATCCCGTCACACACCATGCACGAGACACCGTGCTAACCCCAGTCCTGAGGTTCTCCAACTTCATCCCAACTGGGATCTGGGATTAGGTATGAACCTCTCCCATAAGCCCTCCAGTTTACAGGGAATTTTCCTTTCCATGTAGAGCAAACACATTTATTTTCTATTAAGGCTGCTTACATGAACCCTTGCACCATTCCTGCTGACTCTTCTACTTTCACCGGGGAAGCTGGACATTGAAGGGGGTTACTGACAAGTCAAATCAAAAGTACAATTCAAACGCATTTTCCGGACCCTGCAGCGTATATACGAAAATGGCCCCATGCCTTGGCAGAGCGGCAAACACAATGGTGAAAATGGAGTGCTTGGCATGTGGCCTGTGGGTCTCATTATTTTACAATTACACCTGGATGTGAAACATCAGCGTTGGCATTTAAACCCCACCAGGTTGGTGAGGGTTTAAAATGGTTCGTGTCTGCCTTCTGCAAAAGTTAAAGTGAAGACAAGGCGGGTCTGTTTAACACAGCAGGTTTCCCCTAATTAGCCGGCCACAAGTCACAGAAAAGAGTTACACAGGTACTTACTATTTGTAACCCATGGCCACATCCACAAAATACTTTCTTCTCTGTCGATAGACATTGTCCTTAAATCCCTTAAACAGAAAAGAGATTAAGTTATTTAACAAAGTGCCAAAAAATTCGCCGCAGCAGGCCTGAAAGAAAATCACCGTGGTGGTTATTGAGTGTTGGAGTCAAATGTGAATTTTATCCTTGGATGACCATCTTCATGGCACAGGCAGAAGCGAACTGGCCTTACAGTAAAACCTCATTACATTTGGGTTGTACTAATTTGGGATGCATGGGAATTCAGGCTAAAGTGAATGGCATCTTTGGTTTTCAAGTATCATTTACGTGTAATTGATGTTAATCACGAGTTAATCTTATCCTGTTCATTAAAACAGGTCCCTTTAACATGGTTATTTAGTAAGTTAACCTAAATGTAATTGCTTTGGGTAAATAGCCAATAAATGCACATTTGTTAAAAATTCTATCATTCAGAATAATCATTGAATCCCCCAAATTAGCATGGATTAAAGAGGTTTTGCTGTTTTTTATGAGAATAGCCACATAATGCAAAATCGATTATAAGGGATTCATGCACAGGGTAGCAAGTGAGCTCCATTCCACTCTGAGTTCCCTTTGATTCTGTTTAGTCTTTAGGAACTGCAAGGCTTCTGTCCGTCATCATGCACTTGGGAAGTTAAACATCCTGACTGTCATTGTTCTGTCAAGTGGAATACTCCTGAGAGGAACTTCCCGGTTTACTCAAGAATCTCTCCTCTTGTCAACAGACCTTCCACTTTCCTTTCCTTCAGGTACTTTCAATCAATTCTTTCTGGGCTGGTTTTTTCAAACTGCTGGAAACCCAGAAGGAATTGTTTCCATTTAACTTCTTACGTCTGCAACCCTGTGAGCTCGAAGCGTAACCAGGAAGCAGTGGAGAATGGAGGCTGGGCCAGACAGGCCGCTGGGATCACGGGCTCTGAGAGGAGAGCTGAGACAGGCCCACGGAAGCCCAGATTACCTCTGCTATGGCTTACACGCTTCTGCAAAAGTGGGCTGTTCAAGGAGGCACCTGAAACACAGAGAAAATCACTCTGTTCTCTTGTATGGCTGAAGGAGAACTGAGGAGAATTGAGGACCGTCTGCTGGGCTGAGATAAAGAACTTCCACTGCTAACAGCCTTTCTCTCTAAGAGCATTACTGTCAGTGGGAGACAGAGAGAGAGTACCCTGAGATCACCCAGACACCCCGAAGAAATGAAGTATGCCCGCCAGAGAAGCTAGCACTTTCTTTCCTCTGTTATGAATTGGGAGTTTTCAAACTGGGGTTCATAGGCAGGCTTACGAGGCCTTAAAATGTGTACACACAAAATGTTGTGACCAAGCTACTGCATTACCAAATGTGTCTGTGACCTAAAGAAGGTCTCCTGCTCTAGAGGAGAAAGTATGAGCTTCAAGTCACTAGGAATATCGGGCCGCCTAGGAGAGCAAAACGGGGGTTCCAAGCACCTTTATTACTCAGAAGGAAAGCAGGCCATGACAAAAGGCAAAGAGTCATATGAAAAGCACAGCACCTGTTCCCCAGTTCCTGCCAAACCAGACATCACCCTGCAAGCATCGTTATCGGCTGGGCTTCCTGAAGGTTCTCGACTGTCTCTCCTTGGCAAACACCTGCACCTTTTCCAGGCATGCAAGAGAGTGATTTACTCAACATGCCTCATTAGCCTAGTATGGCAGTGATTATGCAAATGTCGTTGGCGATCCACAGCTGCCAAGATTGAACTGTGGACTAGCAAAATAAAACAGGGACGCTAGCTACACCAGTGATCACAGAGGCAGAGCATTCTTTGGCCATCTATTCTGGACTGAAGGCAGGGATAAAGTTACCAGATAACACGGAGGACACCCATGCAATAGTTGGGGCATACTTATACTAAGAACTGATTCCTTGTTTACCTGAAATTCAAATTTAACTGGGCATCCTATATATGTATTTACTAAATCTGGCAACGCTAATCCCCAGACAGTATCTGCCCCACACCCATCCTTCCTCTCTCAGTTTAAATCAAGGGGAACTGAAGAGCCAGCCAGCACCCTAAAGTGCTCAGCCAAGTGTGAGTTGGCACTCAAGTAGCTATCCCAAATAGTTGGACCCTGGTGAAATATTAGAATCCCTTGGGGAGCTTTAAGGAATACTCTGAACCTAGACACGTTCCCAGAGGTTATGATCTAAGCACTCTGGGGGTGAGACCCTGGCCTCAGTATTTTTTTTTTTAATTCCCCACAGATTATTTGAATGGAAAGCTAATGTTGAGAATCACTGAGCTAGAACATTAGTTCTCAAACACTAGAGCTCATCAGATGTCCTGCGAATTCTTTTAAATGCAGATTCCAGGGTCCATCCTGAAAGTTCTGATTCAGTGGGCTTCAGATGAGCCCTAAGGAACTGCATTTTTAATAAGCACTTTATGGCTGGGCCTTGAACCACACTTTGAGAGACCCTCCCAGTCTAGATCCTTGCTACTCAAAGTGTAGCAGACCTCCAGCGTAAGCCTCAACTGGGAGCTCACTAGACACGCAGGACCTCACTTTGCACTTTGAAAAGATCTTCCAGATGGTTTGTTCAGCAAAGTTTGGGAGACACTGACCTAGATAGATGTTTAACCCTTTCTAGGGAGCCTCGGCAACCTGACTCTCCCATTCCAGCTCCTTCCGAGCCACCTTAGTACAAGGGCACCATCCTGACACAGTAATCCCTGTCTCAGAACTGGGAGTATTCCCAGGCACCAAAGGTCCTTAGACCACTTTTTCCATGCTCACCAAATAATAACTTACAAAAAACATCAACTTACCAATACCAGATTTTGCATAACGAACATTTGGTGTGCTTATAAAAGAAATACATGTGGTAAAAAAAAAAAATGATGAGAGAGGTTGAAGATTGCTAAATACTTGGGATTATTTCAACTGGCTGCACAGAAAATAAGAGGAGACGTCATAAGGTGGGTATAATTAGGAGTAATGGAACAGACTTAAACACAGGAAAATTTACACTAAGTATCAGAATCAATTCCTTCACAAGGTCATTGGTTCCTGTGGTTATTACACTAACAAAGCTGACCCCCTTTCTCCCGGTTGAGTAATTGAAGAACTAGACTAAGGGGAGCATTTGGAAATAGGAGGTTCGCAAGAAATCCTTTACTATCCAGGCATTGATCTGAATGATTTAATAGAGCATTTCCATTCCTGGGATTAGGCATTTACTCTTGCCAAAATGCTTTCCAGTTGTTTTATTAACTAGGCTTTTCAAATGCCCCTTGGAGGTCAATAAGGATTTTATTTCCACTTTTTACATAAAGAATTTGAGGCGCAGAGGTAGAGGGACTTGCCCAAGGTCATCCTGCAAGTTAACAGCTGGTATCTGGAAAGTCCTATTACTGCTAATCTCTTAAATCAGGCTTCTGTGTGAAGTCTGACTCCTCTGAAAGTAGCAGGGGGCAAGGGGAGGGGGGAAATAACAAACGGATGATTCTTAAAGGCACTTTGAGTGTTCAGGAGCCTTATGTGTGACTTACTGTGAATTATTCTGAAGTTTTGGATTGGCAAATGTAACACTGTGTCTCTGAGTAAATTCAGCTTCTTGAAAATAATGCAGATGAATTAAGTCTGTTTGACCATTTGCTTGAATGGTATGTTATGAATTGGTCTGAATTGGTATATTATAACAAATGACTAATTTGGTTGAAACCTTCCCTCTAATTAAAGATGTTGTAGGATCCTCTCTAGCAGTGGTTCTCAAACTTAGGTTTGTTAAAACAAACTCCCAGATAATGCTAATGCAGCCAAGCCTGGGATCACGCTTGGAGAACCACTGCATAGGTTAATAGTCACACGTCAGATTTCTAGATTTCCTCCATTTAAATAAAAGGAATACCTCAGACCACAAAGCCCTTCTATAAGCCTGGCTGATCTGCTTGGGTTTTACCCTTTTATCTGCC
Organism: Mirounga leonina; assembly: GCF_011800145.1. Lineage (NCBI taxonomy): Eukaryota > Metazoa > Chordata > Mammalia > Carnivora > Phocidae > Mirounga > Mirounga leonina. Next base: position 9,497,656 of record NW_023270314.1, read on the forward strand.
CATTTGTAGAAAGGGGCATTGGGAAAAAAAAAAAAAAATGCTTGTAACAAATGAGTATATTGCTTACTTCTCCCAGACTCTTAACTGTACTTCATTCTGACCATAAAGAAGTTCCAAGTCTCTTGTGTCAAATAAAAACTGATGTAAAGGGGGAGGGAGGAAATAATGGGAAATGCTTACCTACATATCATATTTCTTTAAAGGTGGTCATTTTTATTGGAATAGAAGAGAGATAGCGGTAAATAGATTCAGGGTAGATGTGGGAAGAGATGTGTTTTCCATCACGACCTTATTCTAAAACTCTCTCCCTTTCCATTGAGACTGAAGTCCACCGCATTACTCTACTCCTAACTACCTCCAGTCAAGGAAAATAGCAAGGAGAATTTTATTCTCTTACTGAGCCCCATAATGCCTAGTCCTCCCTCCTTTCTCAAAGGGGTGATCAATTTCAGTTCATCGTTTTTCCAAGGGTCACCATCTGCAAGTATATTTCACACTGTCTAATGCTACAGAAATATTCTCCAAGGTTTAGAATCTCCTTCTCTAACCAACCCTTTTAAGAACAAATGTTACGTGGAAATGCCATCTTTCTAATCTGCTTCCAGCCAACGCATATGTACAGGGAAGATTTATCATTGGGAAGCTGGCTCTCAGGGATGGGGAATAAATAATAAATTGCTCCACAATAAAGCACACAACATGGCACGCTGCCTGGCACATGCGTGGAGCTGGACCAGCATGTATGGAATGGATTTGACTGGACACTTACTGGGTGGTCGGCATCAAGCTCAGAACCATACATGAGAACTCTGTGAGAGCATTTGTCTAACTCAGAGATCTTCCGGGGGAACCAGGGCACATCCTCTAGTTCTGTTGAAAACACAGTGCGGGTTCAAAAATATTAGCTCACAGATTGTATTTTCCTTTTTGCAACATTTGTCAGATTGCTAAATCACCCGACAAGGAAAAGCTGGCCTTGCCTTCTTCCTCCGTCCAAATGTTCTCTGGCGGATTCAGCGTCACAATTGTAGTTTGAAATTTCAGCAACTGAATGAGCTCATTGAATTCGGTTTTGCCACACTCGCAGTCCACGAAGATTTCAACCTCTGAACTTCTTCGCCGGGATTTCCTGGACTCAATATGAACCATGTTGACATGTTTTTCCTGTGGAAATATGAGCAACATCTCTAAATTATCTTCACGGCACAATAAAAGGGATGCCAAGGGCTATTCTTGTTCAACTCTTAAGAACAGGTACCAAGTACCCACAAAGGAGAAAAAAACAATCTCCTTGCTCTTTGATTGACTAAAACATGGAAATGTTTTCAACCAGTGCCTCTGTTAATTGGAATAGAGACTGTATGTAGGTTTCCCTGTCTCTTTTTTTAAAAAAAGAAGAGGGTATATAAAAGCATATAAAGGGCCCTATAAAATGTATTATAATTATGAATATCATCATTTCCCTGCACGGTCCACATCCCACTGGGGGTGTGCATTGCTAGTTGGGGGCAAGGGGAAATTAGCTTATCACATCATCGTATCATCCCCAAATTTATATTTTTATTTTCATATGTTTTCAAAACCATAGCTAAAACTCAACCCCTGATTTAATAGTGGTATAAGGTTTCCACTATACATTAAATTAAGGTTTAAAAATAATCTTTGAAAAAACACGTAAATAGTACAAATGGTAGGCAAATGAGGCAGACCCTGGGCAGGTGGCTGGGAGGCACAAGCCAAAGAAAAGGAAGAAAAGCAGCCAAGAAAGTATCTCTACAGGCAAAAACAAAAACAAAACAACAAAACAAACAGCAACCGAAAAACACCCCTCAATGGGACCATTCATTAACTGTTCTGTTTCAGCAACCTCCAGACTAGCTTCATGCAAGGATGCATCGTTGCAACCATCACCCCACCAGGGATTTCAGGAGTAAAAGTCTCCTTACAATAAGGTATTCAAGGGGTGGGGAGGCAGCAATTTAATATTTAAACATCAGGTTTAAACTTGCCCAGTGAGGCGTTTTCCTTTCTGCTGAGTTGACTGAAGACTAAGTTCTCATCTCCACTCTAGCCTACCCCTGAATAAGCCCATACCTCCCCATCACACCAGCTGATATCCTGTGATTATCAATTCACATTCCTAATACGATTCCCACTGCAGAGTAACATCAAATCAAACAGCATCCTCCTCTGTATAAAGAAACTAGTCCTGTGACCGGGAAACTAGATGCTCTAGTCTTGTTTTTATTAACCTTCACAGTCACACCATATTTTCTAAATTGGCTGATAACAAAGGTAAGACTAATATTAAGGTCAAGAGTCTTCACACACATTGTGTCACTTTGGGCATTTAATGCCCATTGGTTGAAGCAGAGTAGGTATTTTTAGACAAGGGAACTGAGGTCCAGATGGGTTAAGTGGTTTAGCTAAGACCCAATGACTAGCTGATGGCCATGTGAAAACTCTGGGCTGCTAACTCCTTCTCCAGGGATTCTGGCCTGCCTTGGGGCGCTGAGTGGAGACAGCACTGGATGATATAATTATGTGTAAAATATTTCCCCAGATTTCCATTACCACTGTTTATGGTATCTGATCCTTTCTTCCAGGTCAAGAGAGAACGGAAATATTTGCCATATCAGGCTGCTAATTCCCCCTCTTTGGTCATCAAAGAGACATCACAATAGAGGCCTCATATCTGTACATTTTGCAAGGCACTTTCACTCATATTACTGCATCACAACTACCTTGTTAGGTAGGAATTATGATCGCTATTTTACGAATAAAGAAATGGAAGCTAGGAAGCAGCTAGTGGTTAGCCAAGCCAGGAGAACACAGGTCTGACTCCTCTGACTGCAATTCCCATCATCTTTCCGCTGTACCAGCAGCCCCAGGCACCACGCAGAGCTAGGCTCCCTATCTTACAGCTCAAATCAGCAGCCAGCGCTCCCCAAACAAAATGCAATTGTAAGGCACAATGCTTGCTGAAGGGTAAGGTAGCGATCAGGTCTGCCCTGGCCAGAGGGGATAGTTTTTCTGGGGTTCTCTAACCTCACCCTCAACCAGGCTCTTTCTTGAGGGTGCAAGCCACCAAATTGGACCTGGAAAAAAGGCTACTACATTTCTATAAAATAAAGAGAGAGCTAGCCCTGGCTTCGATAGGAGGAGAGTGACTCATCTCCCCAAAAAACATGTTAAGCTCATGCAAAAATGAGGCTCAGGGGAATTTACCAAATGCCTCTACTCATGCATCTCATTTGATGCAATAAATGTGCTCCCCGACATGTGCACAATTCAGATGTTAACAAATCAAATCAGGCTGCAGTCTCTTGATATTTAAAGATACCCTCTTTGGCTCCTTTTGCCAAACAAAAGGGGTGAGGCTCACATTTTTTAATTACTGACTTTCTTATCTGATGATAGTCTGCGGAATTACCAGTAGATTCACTTGGAATTAATAAAACGTAGTTGACACAAATCTGCTTATTTCATTGCTTGGCAGACAAACTTTCCTTATAAAGCTTCATGAAATCTGGTTTCTTTGAACCTTTGAACACATTACCCGGAAATGGACTCAGTAACGTTTCACAGCAGAGGACGGGTTTGTCATTGGGCACACAGTCACTTTTAAGGTTAGGTAATGATGTTTACATTCACCTGGAAGAGGTTCAACACTTTTACCAATCCGCCAACTTCATTTTTCAGTGAGAATACCACAGCTGTTTTGCCGCCTTCGGGACTGGTTTCACTTCTGCTGTTTCCCTTGCTGCTTTTTTTATCATCCTTTTTGCCAGAGTTAGCTTTACTTAACTTCAAGAAGGTAGAAACACACACACAAAAACATTGGTTAGGATCCCAGAGTTCTCATAACTAGATTTTTGGTCAGATATTCCATTCATATGCTAGAAGCGTCAGCAATCATATAAACTCAAAGAGAAGTTGCCACATCACTCATAACTTTCGATCATAAATACCAGTCTAATTTACTCTGGGACACTATTTTCCAGTGCTCTAAGATAGCCGGTGGTTGAAATTAAAGGGGGATCAGATTTGCTTCACCTTATTTAATAGCAACAAAAATCTGACCATCATAAAGTATAAAGTCTCATATATGACACTTCCTGCTTTACTTTCTAGGTTTATTTTACAGCATGAAATTTGGTCTGTTAGCCTGGTTGCATAATATGGAAACTATATTAATAACTAACATAACAAAAATAAGACCAAACATATATTTCACAACAATAATTATAGTTTCCATTTAATCTTAAAAACAAAATATTCATTTCATTCTGAAATATGTCAGGACGCGCCCTAAAATTGACAACCTCACTTTCTGCAATTAGATCCACATTGTCAGTGTGAATCTATCTGCAGAAGTTCAACACAGGGAAGCATATTCAATTAAGGCCATCTGTGTCAGCAGAGGATTCCTGAAAAGTGGCTGTTAAAATCCAGCCACAAATAAAAGAAAAAAGAAGGAAGGGAGGAAGGGAAAAGGGGAGAAAGAGAGAAAGAGAAGGAAGGAAGGAAGGTAGGAAGGAAGGAAGGAAGGAAGGAAGGAAGGAAGGAAGGAAAAGAGAGAAAGAGAAAAAAAAAAACCTAGCTAACCATTAGAAGCAGAGAGTAAAATCTGAGAAACTATAAAGGATTAACACTTCATTAGCTACTCAAGTTATTATAATACAGAACTAAGTGATGACTCTTAGTCCTATTGGTTAAAGACAAAAACAGCAGATTTCAGAAACTTGGATCCCACTGTCCGAAATACCAAATAAAAAAGCTGGAAACTTTCAGTTAAAAGACAAAGTGACGTTAGGGTGTACTTTTTTGTGTTCTTTATATGCAAACGAAGACTCGGGCAAACAGAGACGTTTCTCCCTGGCTAATAGTAGTACAGTGCAGTTGGACCGGTCTATCACTTCCTCAGGAAACTGAGAAAAGTACATGTGATACGGAACCCGGTGAATAGGGACTTGCCACTGTCTTCCTCTGATTTCCCCACTGCCTTTCTTTTCACGTGTGTCACATTTTCCCATTGCCTCATTCACTAGAGTTTTATATCACGGAAATGAATATTTGATTAGTTATGACTTGAAGGAGAGAAGTGTATGCAGACATTGGCATTTGACAGTATGTTTAGTCATTAAAAGCTCAAATGTCTCCGCACTCTCAACATCTGTCCTCTTCCCACCACATAACACACAGCTCTTAGATATTTAAGTAGGCTTTTTTATATGAAAGGGTCATACATTAACCATAACTCTGAGTTCTTTGTTTTCCTTCTAGCAGTTCATTATGACTTCAGAATTCCTCAATGTAATATCTCATCCACATATTCATGATGTTTGGATGTTAAAAAAATCTATTTACATTTCTGGTCTCATTTCTGCAAACTGATTTAAACAGTTCTACAAAACATGCCCTGATTACTTTTCAACATTTCTAGCAGTAATAATACACCAGTACAATATAACCTTCTGGCACATGTTTGGAGCTATGCTATTAAAACAGAATTTTCTATGATACAGACTGAATTGTAATTGGTTTGATAAACTCCGCTACAGCAATGAAATAGCATTTAATATTTTTAATGACTAGGAATCTGAATACTTTTTGTTGTTGTTGTTCACTGTCTTTTTTATTAAATCCCATCACTATGACCTCAAATTAGGATCTAAAATCCTGCAAAATGTTAACTTTTTTCCTGTTAATATTTAAATACAAAAACTGCCTTAAATACTGAAATAAGTGGCATATTGCTTTCATTTCGTCAATTAAAATGAAAAATGGAGTAATGAGGAAAGCAGGAAAACTTTTGAAAGGAACCGATCTTTATTTTATCCCAATAATCAACACTTCTAGGCAAGAATAAAAACCTTACTTCTGTGTTTAAAGAACAAGCTCTGTAGATGGGAAGGGCTATAGGAGACAAAATTGTCTTGCGGGAACCAAAGAAATCTATTTAATTTCTTCTCCCTGTTCCTACTCATAATAAGTGGCCTTTCGAAATCCTACGCACTTTTTTTGGTTGTAGATATAAGACATTGGTTCATACAACCTCTCGCTCTTGGTGGATAGGAACTTTTTTACTTTCTACTTACAAACTTTGAGGAAAGGAAGTTTAGAACACAGGGATCAGGACACCCACTTTATGGAGAGAGAAGGAAGACTGAAGGCAGACAGGAGGGAGGCAGGGTATTCAGACGCTAGAGGAAGGAGTTGAGGTGTGTGTGCTTACTCTACATCAGGTGTCCACATGGCAAGACTAAGACGATCACTACCCTAGAAAGCACTCCTCTAGAGTGCCAGCCACTCAGTACTCACTGTTAAGCTGCCAAGGAGCTGATGCTCTTCGGGCACCGCTGAATCCAGAGAAAATCCTCTCCTTGCCCAGTATTTACTGGAAAACATCATCATTGCCGGCTGCATGGATCCCGATGTAATTTTCTTTCTCTGCAGCAGGGGGGACTAAAGGGGCAGTAGCAGGGCTGGTGGAGACTGAGAGAGGAAGGGGTGTAGGAATAGCAGCCCGCTCCAGGCTCTGTCCAGAACCCTGGTGCTGGAGAAAGAGCAATGAGAATCGTCCTCTCCCCAGGCTCCTTTATATGAGTGACTGGGGACTGATGGAAAGCTGATTAGAAAGAAACTCATTTCTGGCTGCCGATGGCCACGATCAGATTACAGACCTGAAACCTGGGGTTATCTGTGCTTCTGGTGCAGTCTGTTTCATAGGTCGAATAGACGTTTGGGCGTGGGTGGTGGAGAACAATACATAATGGTGTGTTACATGTAAAAGAAAACATCTGTCCCCTGATATTAGCTCATCTCTCAAACCTGCTCCTGGCAAGCTAACCTCAGCCTTTAGGTGACTATGAGTTCAAAGGTTTTGTGCTTTCTTCCTAAAGGAGGAAAATTAGAAAGATCAATGTTGCTGAATCCTTAAGCCATTTTGTTTTGTGTTAATAAGTGTTTTCTGCTCTGATGTGTTATGATTGTATGTGTGTGGTGACTTCATGAAAAGCACTACTTCCCAATCCTGTGATGCCGCTCTGTGGTGATGTTCAGGCAACAGTATTGTAAAGGAAATGTGAGGCTTTGATTTAGCCTTACATAATATAAATATAGTTGAGACACTAACCCTAGAATCTTCCTCACTGTATGGGAAGGAAAAGGAAACTAAATGCCTATATACCATTCTTTTGATGCTATTGATGGTCACTGAATTTTTCCTCTCCACTTGTAACTAGATCAAACCCAACAATTTGAAATGCATAGATCAGTTGAAGTCTTTACTATTCAAAACTTTAGTAAGTGATAAAATTCCCCATGTCACAGGAAAATATTACCAATCTCCTAAAGGATGGAAGACTCTTGACCAATGTGTTTGACTGCAAAACTAAACAAAACCTGGGGCTGACACTGCTTCTCTTTTCAGAAAACAAGATGAAAAACTTTCAAAACCAAAATGGATGACTTAATGTTAACCAGATATTGTTCCTGGAATCTTGGGGGACATAATTATTACTTGACTTAATTTTGGAAATATTATTTGGCACGAATTTCCTCTAAAAATCAGCTCTGACGAACTAATAGGAAGGTGAAGGGGTTTTTTTTAAGATTTTATTTTTAAGTAATCTCTACATCCAACTTGGGGCTCAAACTTACATCTCCAAGATCAAGAGTCACATGCTATTTGGACTGAGCCAGGCCGTTGCCTCCAGAAAGGTAAAGTTTAAATACATTGATTGAGGTTTAAAATATAGGATTTTAAGATTGTCCAACACTGTACTCAGACACTTAGTAAAACCATGCTATTTCTTTCTATTAAAAAAATAAATACAGGGCGCCTGGGTGGCTCAGTTGGTTGGGCAACTGCCTTCGGCTGAGGTCATGATCCTGGAGTCCCGGGATCGAGTCCCGCATCAGGCTCCCTGCTCGGCAGGGAGTCTGCTTCTCCCTCTCCCACTCCCCGTTTGTGTTCCCTCTCTCGCTGTGTCTTTCTCTGTCAAATAAATAAATAAAATCTTTAAAAATAAATAAATAAACAAATAAATAAACAAATAAATACATTGATTGAAGTAATTGTAACAATAACTAATATTACTGAGTGCTTAGTATTTGCCAATCTCTATCCTAAGAAAATTTTGTGATCAATCACAAAAATGTGATTGATCATCACAACAACACTTGCAAGGCAGTAACTATTATTTTCATTTTACATATAAAGGCACAAAGAATTTAGGTAACTTGCCAAAGGATTTATGCAATTAAAGAGGCAGGATTTAAATTCAGGCAGTCTGGCTCTAAACTCCATGCTCTCAGCTATTACATTCTACAGTCTCTTAAGTATTCCAAAGAAGGAAACATAAGTAGGCTCAAGAGACCACACACAGATAATTTCAGCTAGAATAGGGCTTAGGATGATGTGTAATTCAACATAAACTTTGTTAACTGGTCACTTTGTGTTAGGCATTGAAACTGAGTCCTGACGAGGCAAAGATGAATGAGATACAGTGCCTCTCCTCAAGGAAATCACAGACAGGATGCAAGAAGCATACATGCAAATAAACAAGTGAAACAAAATATATTGACTTATCTGCAGAAGACATTAGAAGCACAAGAGACAGGGGGGTGCTCAATGCTACCTTACAAGAGTCAGGAGAGGCTTCTAGGAGGCATTGCCTGAGCTGAATATTTAAAAGTGAGTTTGTTCTGGGTATTTACTCTAGAGAAATGAGCTTATATTAAAAAAAAAACAAAAAAACAAAAAAACCTGTACTCAGGTTCATAAGGTCAAATACTGTAAACAGCCCAAATGTCCTTCAGCGGGTGAATGGATACACAAACTGTGGGCTATTCACAAAATGGGATACTACTTAGCAATAAAAAGGAACCAACTATTAATATACACAACCTAAATGAATCTCAAAGGCATTATGCCAAGTGAAAGAAGCCAGGCTTAAAAGGTCATGTACATTTATAGGATATTCTCAAAAAGATAAAACAATAGTGATGGAGAACTAATCAGTGGCTGCCAGGGTTTATGGGTGGGGGAGGGTGTGACTCCAAAGGGATAGCAAGAGGGAGTTTGAAGGGTAATATTTTATATCCTGATTATGGCGGTGGTGGTTACACTAATCTATCTGTGTCAAAATTCACAGAACTGCACAACAAATTGATTTTACTGCACACTAATTTAACAACAAAATTTTAAGGGGTGCCTGGGTGGCTCAGTCAGCTAAGCATCTGCCTTCCGGCTCAGTCATGGTCCCAGGGTCCCAGGGTTCTGGGATCGAGCCCCACATTGGGCTCCCTCTTCAGTGGGGAGCCTGCTTCTCCCTCTCCCCGCCCCCCCACTCGTACTCTCTTGCTGTCTCTCTCTCTCAAATAAATAAAATCTCTTTAAAAATTAAATAAATAAAAGTTTAAAAGCTTCCAAAAAAGTGTTTGTGTTTGTTAATCAAAGTGAAAAGGGAGACAGAAAGAAGGTTATTCTAGGTAGAATATAAAAAAATATACAGAGAACTGTTGTTCAGCAATGCTGGAGTATGGGTTTGGGGCAAGTGTGCCCAGTGAGAGAGAAGGCTGAGGAGGAAAGCAGGGTCAAATCCTGTTAAACCTTGAATGGCATCCAGTGGGCTTTGTGCTTTATCACCTTATGCTGAGGGTGAGAGAGAACAATTAGAAGGGCTTTATGCAAGTTGATAGCATAACCCCATTGGTATTTTGGAAAAGCAGTAGCTTGGAGGAGGACTTCGAGACTGAAGGCATACACCACTTAGGACTCGAAACAGTGTAACCAGGAGATGATGACCTGGATTAAGGCAACAGCAGTAAGGATGCCATGGAAAAAAGAGATATTAAGGGGTAAAATCCATAGGATATCTCTACTTGGATGTGGGAGTAGGAAAAAAAAAGTGCCAGAACAACTTCCAAGTTTCTGACTTGTGGGACTGGGTAAATGATAGGTGTCATACATTAAACTAGACCACGCATACATACTAGCAAGAAAATTCCTAAAAGTTAGATTTTCTACAGATCGCATGTGAATGGCCAAGTGAAGATGTCCAATAAGCACTTAGATATATGGGTGGTTTTTTTTTTAAGATTTTATTTATTTGACAGAGAGAGACACAGAGAGAGAGGGAACACAAGCAGGGAGAGTGGGAGAGGGAGAAGCAGGCTTCCCGCTGAGCAGGGAGCTCGATGCGGGGCTTGATCCCAGGACCCTGGGATCATGATCTGAGCCGAAAGGCAGACGCTTAACGACTGAGCCACCCAGGCGCCCTTAGATATATGGGTTTTGTTTTTTTTTTTAAAGATTTTATTTATTTATTTGACACAGAGAGAGCACAAGTAGGCAGAGCAGCAGGCAGAGGGAGAGGGAGAAGCAGGCTCTCCGCTGAGCAGGGAGCCCAACGTGGGGCTCGATCCCAGGACCCTGGGATCATGACCTGAGCCGAAGGCAGCCGCTTAACCGACTGAGCCACCCAGGCGCTCCTAGATATATGGATTTTAATGCAGAAATGAGACCTAAGTTGGATATACAGGTTGAGGCATTGTCAAATAATTGAATTTTTGTGACTATACTTTCACTCATGGAGAATATGTTGTCTGAGAAGAGAGCCAAGAACAGAATCCTGACCAAATTTAAGAAGCAATTTAAAATAAGTCCAAAAAAGGAAAACAAGAAAGAAAAAAGTTCAGAGAGATAGGAAAAGAAAAGCCAAGAGAAGATAACTTTCCAGAAGACAAATATAAAATTTGAAAGATAGGATAAAGACTGATTTTATACAGAATACAGAAATTTAAATGTCAGGATTGAAAAAATTGTATTTGAAGAGCAAGCATTTATCATTTTTGTATTGGGACTATAGCCTATGAAAGTGATACCTTAGTAGGATTTAGTCTAGGCAAGACAACAAGTTGGAGGAAAAATGATAGAAGTTTGAACTAGGTGGTGGCAGTTATAAATAGAAAAAGGAATGTCAAAATGAGAATCAACAAGGATTTGGAGGCTCACTGAATATTACTCCGAAAAAAGAAGGCAAAGTCATATATATGAAAAAAATTAAACTATCAAGCTCCCATAGCAATTCCACTGTTTCCAAAGAAGGAATAAGTTTTGGAATAAAAGAGGAATTTAAGGGACAGGGAATTTGAGTTGACTGCAGTACTATCAAGAGACTTTTTAAAAAATTTTTTTTGATCGATGCATTTTTTATTTTTTTTCTTTTTTAAATTTTATTATGTTATGTTAATCACCATACATTACATCATTAGTTTTTGATGTAGTGTTCCATGATTCATTGTTTGCGTATAACCCACCCAGTGCTTCATTCAGTACGTGCCCTCTTTAATACCCATCACCAGGCTGACCCATCCCCCCACCCCTCTCCCCTCTAGAACCCTCAGTTTGTTTCTCAGAGTCCATAGTCTCTCATGGTTCGTCTCCCTGCTCCGATTCCCCCCCTTCATTTTTCCCTTCCTGCTATCTTCTTCTTTTTTTTTAACATATAATGTATTATTTGTTTCAGAGGTACAGGTCTGTGATTCAACAGTCTTACACAATTCACAGCGCTCACCATAGCATATACCCTCCCCAATGTCTATCACTTAGCCACCCCATCCCTCCCACCTCCCACCACTCCAGCAACCCTCAGTTTGTTTCCTGAGATTAGAATTCCTCATATCAGTGAGATCATATGATACATGTCTTTCTCTGATTGAGCGAAATAAGCATTTTTTTATTTTCAGCTATTGTGATAAGTGTTGTGTCGTGTATTTCTTTTCTATGTATTTCCTTTTTAAATTTAATTTTATTTACATTCAATCAATTAACATATAACGTATTATTAGTTTCAGAGGTAGAGTTCAGTGATTCATCTGTTACATATAACACCCAGTGCTCATTACATCATGCGCCCTCCTTAATGCCCACCACCCAATTACCCCATCCCCCAAACCCCTATCAAGTGACTTTAAATAGCATACAATTATAAATGTGGGACTGGATTTTGGGAAATAGATTATAGCTGGGAATAGAAATTTTAAAGTAATTCAGAGACCGTTAGCTGACAAATTAAAAAAATAAAGAGGAGGGGCGCCTGGGTGGCTCAGTCGGTTAAGCGGCTGCCTTCAGCTCAGGTCATGATCCCAGAGTCCTGGGATCGAGTCCCACGTTGGGCTCCCTGCTCAATGGAGAGCCTGCTTCTCCCTCTCCCTCTGCCTGCCTCTCTGCCTACTTGTGCTCTCTCTCTCTAATAAATAAAATCTTAAAAAAAAAAAAAGAGGAAGAAAAGACTGAAACCCTTGTACACTGTTGGGGAAAATGTAAACTGGTACAACAGCCATGGAAAGTACTATGGCAGTTCCTCAAAAAGGTGAAAACAGAATCACCATATAATCTAGCAATCCCACTTCTGAATGGATATATATATAAAATCACCAAAGCAGGGTCTCAAAGAGATACTTGTATACCCATGTTCATAGTGGCATGATTCACAATAGCCAAAAGGTTGAAGCAATCCAAGGATCCATTGATGGATGCGTGGATAAGCAAAATTTGGTATACCCATACAATGGAATATTATTCAGCCTTAAAAAAAGGAAATTCTGACACATGCTACAACATGGATGAACCTTGAGGATATAATGCTAAGTGAAATAAGCCAGTCACAAAAAGACAAATACTGTATGATTCCACTTATATGAGTAATCAATCTCAAGTAGAATGGTGGTTACCAAGGGCTGAGGGTGAAAGACAATGGGGTACAGAGGGACAATGGGGTATAGACTTTCAGTTTTATAAGATAGAAAGTTCTGGAGATTGGTTGCACAACAATGTGCACTATATATATATATCTCAACACTACTGAACCATACATTTAAAAATGGTTAAGATGGTAAATTTTATCTGTATTTTACAATTTAAGAAATTAAGAATAAATATATAAAAACCAAGAGAACCCAGGAACTAAACCATGGAAGATGCTCACAATTAAAGGTAGAGGGAAAAGAGAAGTCATCAGGTGACAAGATGACTAAAGGAGGTGAAACATGAAGGCTTAGGAAAGAGATAAGAAAGACTTGTGGTCAATAGTTTCAAATACAATAGAGTAGAGGAATGAAATGAGAACGAGAGGAAGACCATTAGATTTGGCTATGAAACTGTTGTTGGTGACCTTAAAGAGTAGTTTTAGCAAAAGAGAGAACATAAAACCCAGATTACAGGAGTTAAAAAGACTGGGCACCTGGGTGGCTCAGATGGTTAAGCGTCTGCCTTCGGCTCAGGTCATGATCCCGGGGTCCTGGGATCGAGTCCCACATCGGGCTCCCTGCTCCTTGGGAGCCTGCTTCTCCCTCTGCCTCTCTCTCTCTGTCTCTCATGAATAAATAAATAAAATCTTTAAAAAAAAAAAACTCAAACTGACTTTATTTACGTGAAAAAAAAAAAAAAGACTGTGGGTGCTGAAGTGCAGGCCACAGGTCTAGATCATCTATATAAGATACCAAAAGACTCTTCCTAAGGAAGAATGTAGATTTAACTACTTCTGCCCCTTCCAGAAATCCAACTGGAGCAATGGTATAAGATTTCCTTTCCTTTTTAAGGCACAAAAGAATAGCATAAAGTCAAGAAACAACAGCAACAGAAAATTCAAAGCTGAAAGGAGATGAAGAGTGATCAGACTTTGCAGACAGGAGAACACTAAACTTTAAGCTATCAAAGACTAAGAAACAACTCAGTTTACATTGTAGAATCCCCTAAAGGCTCAAACACCTCTAGAAGTGGGAGTAAATGGAGGAGACCAACAAAGAGTGATTGGAAGTCTGTTTATGAAGCAGTTAATTTCAAAACTTAACAAAGTTATAGTCATCAAATCGAAATGGTATAGGGAAAGCAAGAGGGACTTAAGTCCTGTAAAGCTACTGGTATGAGGCAAGAGTTAAAAGTTTCCATTCCCTTGGAGACAAATACCTCCTTCTGGGAAAGAGAACAAATGAGAGATAACAGCTGTTAGGGAGTAATGGTTGTCTGATCAAAATTAGAAGTAACAATTTAAAGCCTGCTTGCACAAGTATTTTTATTTTCCAGGAGCCCTAAAGAACATTGACCATGAAGAAAGGCATCTTGTGATTGTCTTCTGTCCACTAAAAAGTAACGACCACAAGATAATGACCGTGGGACTGAAGGACACTTCCCCACTCCCAGCCTCTCACCCGTTGGAAAACTGCCTTTATAAGCCTTGCACATTACCCCGTTGGGGAGCAGGATTCCTCTTCTTGTTGGCTCCCTTGTGTACAAGCTATCTCTAATAAACTCTGCCTGCTTTATTAGAGTGTTCATTTCTGTGACATTGAGACTCAAGAACCTGGTGCTGGGGATCTAGTAACAAAATCAGTGTGGTACTGCAAAAGGATAGACATATAGATAAATGAAATCAAATTTAGAGTCCGGAAATAAACCCTTACATTTATGGTCAATTGATTTTCAACCGAAGTGCCAAGACAGTTCAATAGGGGAAAGAAAAATCTTTTTAACAAATGTTTCTGCAAAAACTTTGGATATCCACATGAAAAACAGTAAGTTGGACTCTTACCTTACATCATACACAAAAATTAACTCAAAATGGATCATAGATCTAAATGTAAGAGCTAAAACTATAAAACTCTTAGAAGAAAATACTGGACTATAACTTTAAAACCTTGGATTAGGCAATTGTTTCCCAAATATGATACCAAAAGCATAAGCAACAAAAAGAAAAAATAGGTAAGATTTCATCAAAATGCAAGACTTTTTTTTAAAGATTTTATTTATGTATTTGTTTGTTTATTTATGAGAGAGAACGCATGCACAAGAGCAGGCAAGGAGCAGAGGGAAGGGAGAGGAAGGGGGAAAGAATCTCAAGCAGACTCCACACCCAGCACAGAGCCCAAAAAAGGGCTCAGTTTCACCACCCTGAGATCATGACCTTAGCAGAAACCAAGAGTAGGATGCTCAACCAACTGAGCCACCGAGGTGCCCCAAAATGAAAAACTTTTGCTCTTCAAAGAACACCATCAAGAAAATTAAAAGACACACACAAAAAATTAAAAGACAACCCACAGTTTGGGAGAAAATATTTGCAAATCAAGTCTCTCACAGGAGACAGTATCCCAAATATACAAGAAACTCTTACAAATCAAAAATGAGAAAACAAATAAACCAATTTTTAAATGGGCAAAGGATTTGAATAGACATTTCTCCAAAGAATATATGGCCAATATGTACATGAAAAAAATGTTCAGTATCATTAGTCATTACAGAAATGCAAATCAAAAAGCATAATGAGACACAATTTCATAAACCACTATGATGGCTAAAATACGCAAGTGTTAGAAATGGAAAAATTGGAGCCCTCATACATTGTTGGTGGGATTGAAAAATGGTACAGCCGTTTTGGAAAAGTTTGGTAGTTTCTCAAAATGTTAAACATAAAGTTACTGTATGACCCAGCAATTTTACTCCTAAGTATATGTACAACGGTGTAGTTGCTTTGGAAAAATGTTTGATAGCTCCTCCAAAAATTAAGCCTAAAGTTACCATACACCTAAGAAAAATGAAAATATATGTCCCCACAAAAACCTGTACACGATTATTCATAGCAACATTATCCGTAATAGCCAAAAGTGGGAACTCAAATGTCAACTGAGAAAAAGACCAAACAAAACATGGTATATCCATAAATGGCAATATAAAGGAATGAAGTACTGATATGTCTTACAACATAAATAAACTTTGAAAACATAATGCTCAGTGAAGAAAAGCCAGTCACAAAAGACCACATATTTTATGATTCCATTTACATGCAATGTCTACAAGAGGCCAAAAGAGAGGGGAAAAAAGAGACAAAGAGACACACAGAAAGGAGATTAGTGGTTGCTAAGGGCTGGAAGGAGGTGGGGGGAAGGTAGAAAGGACTACTAAGGGGTACAGAGTTTCTTTCAGGGTAATGAAATATTCTAAAATTACATACTGGTGATAGTTGCACAACTTTGTGAATATACGAAAAAGCACTGGAGTGTATACTTTAAGAGGGTGAATTTTATAGCATATGAATTGTATTTCAGTAAAGCTTTTTCTTAAAGGCACTTAAACCCCCTTCTTTTCCTCCCCTATTCTACAGAACCAAGCCACTTCCCTTCCTGCCCCTAGTAGATGAATGGAGCTTATTCTCTGGAAAGGGTAAAATAGAGGCCTCTGGACTGATGGGCACCAGACCAAGTTGAGAATAGGGGTATCATCCTGAAAGGAGAGGGATTAAATGAACATATGCACTGGACACTGAGACTCACAAACCTCAGGAGGCTGACCGACAGGCATTTACCCTCCAGTCAGGCAAAGGGAAAAGCCTAGAGAATCTGAACAAAATGGAGCAATCAGATCACCCTACAGGGAAGCCCACAGTTGACAAACCCCAATTTAAATATTCAGTAGAAAGTGTGGGGTTGGATTAGTGACAATTATATATAAAATCAGCAAATGAAAAGCCTTGACAAGAATTAGCCCCCACCAGGGGCGCCTGGGTGGCTCAGTTGTTAAGCGTCTGCCTTCGGCTCAGGTCATGATCCCAGGGTCCTGGGATCCAGCCCCGCATCGAGCCCCGCATCGGGCTCCCTGCTCCGCGGGAAGCCTGCTTCTCTCTCTCCCACTCCCCCTGCTTGTGTTCCCTCTCTCGCTGTGTCTCTCTCTGTCAAATAAATAAATAAAATCTAAAAAAAAAAAAAAAAAAAATTAGCCCCCCACTGTATGTTAACCATACTAGAATTAAGTTTTTGTGTTTTTGTTTTGTTTTGTTTTTGTTTTTTAAAGGAATTAGCTCCCAAGGGAAAATGAAAGTTGGGGCTAAATTGCCTCAGCTAATTGCTTTAACCTAATCAATATTATGCTATCAACTGTATCGGAAGGTGGAAAAATAAAGAAGTTTGCGTGTATACATTGGGTGCTGAGGGGAGGGGAAAGGGGGCATAAATTCACATCTTCCAAGATGGGGAGCCAGTGGATAATGCCTAAAACTGAGAATTAAAGTAGTAGCAACACAAGCATATTACAGCACATTACAAGAGATACAGAAGTGAATACAAAAGAATCAGCTGAAAGCTGAAAATCTTGCCACCGGGGAAGAGGAACTGGAGACTGGAGGAACAAGTTTCTCATAACAACCATCCTGTGAAAACCATGTGCATGTGTGACATTGGTTACAAAAATAAAAAATTTTAAGAATAAATTTTACTGGGCGCCTGGGTGGCTCAGTGGTTAAGCGTCTGCCTTCGGCTCAGGTCATGATCCCAGGGTCCTGGGATCGAGCCCCGCATCATCAGGCTCCCTTTCTGGCAGGAAGCCTCCTTCTCCCTCTACCACTCCCCCTGCTTGTGTTCCTTCTCTCGCTGTGTCTCTCTCTGTGTCAAATAAATAAATAAAATCTTTAAAAAAAAAAAAAGAATAAATTTTACTGCATCAAAAAATAAATTATATTGCATCAAAATAGGACATTGGTTTTGGATAAACTTGGGTTTAAATCTTAGTTTGGCCACTTACCTAGCCGTATTTGAGGACATGTTACCTCATGTTTCTCAGCCTCCATTTCTGTCATACAGGGTGATTGATATTTACATTTTACAGGGCTGTTATGTCAATTAAGTTGGATGTGTTTACAGTGCTTATCACAATGTCTGACAGATATTAGATGCTCAAAGTATTAGTTATTTCTTCCCTGTCCCTCATTGATTCTGAAACCAGAGTGATATAACCTTGGGCACTGGTTTGGAATCTTTGGCAGAAATTAAAGAGATGTGGACACCTAGGTTTTCATGAGACAGCTGTCCTTATAGTCACAATAAGCAGGCAGCCAACAGTCATAAGATGAGCCAACAGAATTGGTTTGGACCAAGCAGTTAAAGAGCCCGCAAGTCAGAAAGTGGAAAATGAAGTGGGAATGTATAAAATGAGATACTGTCAGAGAAGACCTCCAAATACAAGACCTTACAAAAGTGAAGAGGGCCATGCAATCATGAATGGTAAATGCAAGTAAAAAGTTGGGAGATGAGACAGGGTCTACAAAGTCAGTGAAGTTCTATGTTAAGGACATCAATGAGTCCTGAACATAGGTATTTGTCCTCATTGAGGACAGTTGTGAAAACAAGAGAAAAATAATATAAGCCATCCTTTAATCACCTGAAAATAGAAGTGGGTCCTGGGAGGCTTTTGACTCTCAGGACGAAGATATGGAAAAGGTGATATAGACTAAGGGAACCAAGGACTATATATGGTCCACAATTGGAAGACCAACCTTCCCACTCTATCAACTTCCCCACTACACATACACACATACTTCCATTTTGTAGGCAAAAGATGAGAGACAACCTGAGGACCTCCTCACCATTCACCCCCATCACTCTGGCCAAATAAAAAGCCAACCAGGAATACAATGACATCAAGAGAAAGATAAGCTTTAGACAAAGAAGTATGTTGGGGGAAATGATAAAAATAAAGTGAAAGTAAGAAAGAATTCTCCTGGCCACTCTCCAGGGTGAATGGAGAAAGCAGGTATGAAGTTATTAAATAACAGAAATGGAATGGGAGAGGGGCACCTGGGTGGCTTAGTCTGTTAAGCGTCTGCCTTCAGCTCAGGTCATGATCCCGGGGTCCTGGGATTGAGCCCCGCATCGGGCTCCCTGTTCAGTGGGGAATCTGCTTCTCCCTCTCTCTCTGCCCCTAGCCCCACTCATGCTCTCTCTCTCAACTAAAATCTTAAAAAAAAAAGAAAGGGAATGGGAGAGTATGGAGATAATTGAAAGAGAATTAGTGACTATTTCCAAATTGGGAATCAACAAAAGTCTGATCTCTTTCCCTTAAATAACTTGTTTGGGTTTTAAGCCATCATTCCAGCCTATCAAGTTTATGTCACAAGTTTATGTCGTATGATGTATGCCTTTTATGCTTAAATTCTTGTTGAATAAAGAAAAAGAAAAGGCTGAACTTTATCGTGCAAAACCAACCTCATAACCAGTTAGGTTGGATTTTGTTCCCACTGACTTTTGACTCTTAGAGCTTACAGGGCAAACTTTAGGCTCCATGGCAGGAATTATTCCCTGTCACTACTATGCCCTCCTAGTTCCTCCAACTGAACCGTATGAGTACCATGCCAACATAAATTTATACCATCTCTAAGGGAGTTCCTTTAGTAGTTTAGTAGTAATTTATCAATAAAAGGAAATGAAATGATAAGCTT